>NC_141009.1:2399412-2434412 GCF_052327205.1 Somniosus microcephalus | reverse complement strand
CTGAGTAATTACCTTTAACCCCTACTCTCTATTCTGTTTTGTAGACTGCTTGCTCTCCATTCTGCTACTTGTCCCCTGACTCCACATGTTCTGACCTTAGTCATGAATCTACCAGGTGGTACCTTATCGAAGACCTTTCAAAAATCCAAATACATTACATCTACTGCATTACCCTGGTCTACCCTTTCTGTTACTTCTCCAAAGAATTCAGTAAAGTTGGTTAAAGATGACCTTCCCTTTTGGAACCCGTGCTGACTACTCTATTATATTTTCAGTTTATAGATATTTTTCTATTACATCTTTGAGTAAAGATTCCATCATCTTTCCTACCACTGACCTTAAACTAACCATTAGCCTATAGTTCCCTGGACTTGTTCTATCTCGCTTTTTAAAATATAGGAATCACATTAGCTGTCTACGAGTTCTCTTTTATTCTCTATTCCCTTTTCTAATGAATTGTTATATATGTAACAGTGTCTCTGCTATCTCCTCCCTAACCTCTTTTAATGTGCGGGGATGCAATCCAAGGGCTTTAAACTCTCTAAATTTCATTACATTTGTTTATTAATTATCCCCTTTCTATTTTAAATGTTTTTATATCTTTTTTGATCTCTTCTACAAATGTCACACCTTTAACATAGTAAAACGTCCCAAGGTGCTTCACAGGAGCGTCATCAAAAAAATGACACTGAGCCACATAAGGCGATATTAGGGCAGGTGACCAAAAGCTCAATCAAAGAGGTCGGTTTTAAGGAGTGTCTTAAAGGAGGAGAGGGAGGCGGAGAGGTTTAGGGAGGGAATTCCAGAGCTCGGGGCCCAGGCAGCTGAAGGCACGGCCACCAATGGTGGAGCGATGGGAATCGGGGATGCGCAAGAGGCCAGAATTGGAGGAGCGCAGAGGGTTGTGAGGTTGGAGGAGGTTACAGAGATAGGGAGAGGCGAGGAGGGCAATGGAGGAATTTGAACACGAGGATGAGAATTTTAAAATCGAGGTGTTGCTGGACCGGGAGCCAATGTAGGTCAGTGAGCACAGGGGGTGATGGGTGAACGGGACTGGGTGTGAGTTAGGACACGGGGCAGTGAGCACAGGGGGTGATGGGTGAACGGGACTGGGTGTGAGTTAGGACACGGGGCAGTGAGCACAGGTGTGACGGGTGAACGGGACTGGGTGTGAGTTAGGACACGGGGCAGTGAGCACAGGGGGTGATGGGTGAACGGGACTGGGTGTGAGTTAGGACACGGGGCAGTGAGCACAGGGGGTGATGGGTGAACGGGACTGGGTGCGAGTTAGGACACGGGGCAGTGAGCACAGGGGGTGATGGGTGAACGGGACTGGGTGTGAGTTAGGACACGGGGCAGTGAGCACAGGGGGTGATGGGTGAACGGGACTGGGTGTGAGTTAGGACACGGGGCAGTGAGCACAGGGGGTGATGGGTGAACGGGACTGGGTGTGAGTTAGGACACGGGGCAGTGAGCACAGGGGGTGATGGGTGAACGGGACTGGGTGTGAGTTAGGACACGGGGCAGTGAGCACAGGGGGTGATGGGTGAACGGGACTGGGTGTGAGTTAGGACACGGGGCAGTGAGCACAGGGGGTGATGGGTGAACGGGACTGGGTGTGAGTTAGGACACGGGGCAGTGAGCACAGGGGGTGATGGGTGAACGGGACTGGGTGTGAGTTAGGACACGGGGCAGTGAGCACAGGGGGTGATGGGTGAACGGGACTGGGTGTGAGTTAGGACACAGGGCAGTGAGCACAGGGGGTGATGGGTGAACGGGACTGGGTGTGAGTTAGGACACAGGGCAGTGAGCACGGGGGGGTGATGGGTGAACGGGACTGGGTGTGAGTTAGGACACGGGGCAGTGAGCACAGGGGGTGATGGGTGAACGGGACTGGGTGTGAGTCAGGACACGGGGCTGTGAGCACAGGTGTGACAGGTGAACGGGACTGGGTGTGAGTTAGGACACGGGGCAGTGAGCACAGGGGGTGATGGGTGAACGGGACTGGGTGCGAGTTAGGACATGGGGCAGTGAGCACAGGGGGTGATGGGTGAACGGGACTGGGTGTGAGTTAGGACACGGGGCAGTGAGCACAGGGGGTGATGGGTGAACGGGACTGGGTGTGAGTTAGGACACGGGGCAGTGAGCACAGGGGGCGAACGGGACTGGGTGTGAGTTAGGACACGGGGCAGTGAGCACAGGGTGATGGGTGAACGGGACTGGGTGTGAGTTAGGACACGGGGCAGTGAGCACAGGGGGTGATGGGTGAACGGGACTGGGTGCGAGTTAGGACACGGGGCAGTGAGCACAGGGGGTGATGGGTGAACGGGACTGGGTGCGAGTTAGGACCCGGGGCAGTGAGCACAGGGGGTGATGGGTGAACGGGACTGGGTGCGAGTTAGGACACGGGGCAGTGAGCACAGGGGGTGATGGGTGAACGGGACTGGGTGTGAGTTAGGACACGGGGCAGTGAGCACAGGGGGTGATGGGTGAACGGGACTGGGTGTGAGTTAGGACACGGGGCAGTGAGCACAGGGGGTGATGGGTGAACGGGACTGGGTGTGAATTAGGACACGGGGCAGTGAGCACAGGGGGTGATGGGTGAACGGGACTGGGTGTGAATTAGGACACGGGGCAGCAGAGTTTTGGATGAGCTGAGGTTTACGGAGTGTGGAAGGTGGGAGGCCGTCCCGGAGTGGGTTGGAATGGTTGAGTCTGGTGCTGTTAATTCCTGGAACGAGCAGGTTCTCTCCTCCCCTGGCTCGTGCGACTCATTCAGGCTTTGATGGCCTGATGATTTTCCAGCCACACGGACATTCTGAATGTTCTGGTTTAGATATTCCAGTATGCCAGATCGGGAAAAATAAAATAACAAATCAATGAAGGTCTTTAAAGTTATGAAGGGGTTTTCGAGCGAGGGGGTTTTCGAGCGAAGGGGTTTTCGAGCGAAGGGGTTTTCGAGCGAAGGGGTTTTCGAGCGAAGGGGTTTTCGAGCGAAGGGGTTTTCGAGCGAAGGGGTTTTAGAGCGAAGGGGTTTTAGAGCGAAGGGGTTTTAGAGCGAAGGGGTTTTAGAGCGAAGGGGTTTTAGAGCGAAGGGGTTTTAGAGCGAAGGGGTTTTAGAGCGAAGGGGTTTTAGAGCGAAGGGGTTTTAGAGCGAAGGGGTTTTAGAGCGAAGGGGTTTTAGAGCGAAGTGGTTTTAGAGCAAAGGGGTTTTAGAGCGAAGGGGTTTTAGAGCGAAGGGGTTTTAGAGCGAAGGGGTTTTGGAGTTAATAGCTAACATGTCTTCACACAGAGTATTGCTGGAGCACAGAGTGTTTTACCACAGGGAGGGGTCGAGGCAGAGACCATCGTCGCATCTTTTAAGGGAAGACTGGTTGAATATCTGAAGCAGAGGAAGGGACTGAACTATGGGGTGAGACGTGGCAGTGGAACTAGATTTGGATTGCTCTAGCGAAGAGCTGGGACAGGCACGATGGGCTGAATGGCCTCCGCCTGTGCCGTAAACGTTTGTGGTCTACGATTATTTAACTTAGCGGGCATAGAGGTCAAATCTTACAAGGCTGACGCAAGATTTTTAAAAATTACCCTCCAGAGGGTAGCGAATGTGGAACAGACTCGCCAAGAAAATTCACTGTGAGACCTTTGAAAAGGAACTGGATCAATAACCAGCAAGAAAGGGGATCGAGAGGCATTAGAATTGTTCGATTCACATGGGGAGAAATAGTAGAGAGATCTTGGGCGGGGGGGGGGGGGGGGAGGAACCCATGATTGGCTCACGGTGATTACGTCTGTGACAAGTGTCTGCTGCTACAGGAACTCCAGCTCCGTGTTGATGAGCTGGAGTCTGAGCTTCAGGCACTGCGACACATCAGGGAGGGGGAGAAGTACCTGGACTCTGTATCAGGAGGTGGTCACACCTATGAAGTTAATTAATTCAGATGTAGCCCATGGTCAGGGACAGGACGGTGTGACTACGAGTGAGGCAGGTACGGGGATCCAGGAGGTAGAACTGGAGGAGCCGCAGCCCTTGCTCTTCTCCAACAGGTTCGAGGTTCTTACTCCCTGTGGGGACAGGAGCAGGGACTGCAGGGAGGATGAGCTACCTGGCCACAGCACCGTGGAACAGGGGGCCATTCAAGAGGGGGGAGTAAATAGAAATGTTGTAGTGGTAGGGGATAGTATTATTAGGGGGATAGATAGAGTTCTCTGCAGCCGAGAGCGAGAGTCCCGAAGGCTGTGTTGCCTGCCCGGTGCCAGGGTTAAGGACATCTCCTCTGGGCTGGAAAGAAACTTGCAGTGGGAGGGGGTGGATCCAGTTGTCGTGGTCCATGTTGGTACAAACGACATAGATAGGACTAGGAAGCCGGTTCTGTTAAAGGAGTATGAGCAGCTCGGGGTCAAATTAAAAAACAGAACCTCAAGGGTAATAATCTCTGGATTATTACTTGAGCCACGAGCGAATTTGGCTAGGACAAATAAAATTAGAGAGTTAAATGCATGGCTCAAAGACTGGTGTGGGAGAAATGGGTTTTGCTTCCTGGGACACTGGCACCAGTACTGGGGCAGGAGGGAGCTGTTCCGTTGGGACGGGCTTCACTTGGCCAGTGCTGGGACTAGAGTCCTGGCGGATCATATAACTAGGGCTGTAGAGAGGGCTTTAAACTAACTAGTGGGGGGGAGGTTCCTAGAGAGCAAATAATAAAAATGACAACAGAGACGGTCATAGACTTAGGTAGCAGTGGGGAAATTAAAAACCAGAGCGTGTCAGGAAGGGGCAGAAGGTATGGAGTAAAAGGTAAAGTAATAAAAAGGGCAAAAGCAGGAACTAAGTGTCACAAAACATATTTGAAAGTTCTCTATCTGAATGCACGTAGCATTCGTAACAAAATAGACGAGTTAATGGCACAAATAACTACATATGGGTATGATCTTGTGGCCATTACAGAAACATGCCTGCAGGGTGACAGGTTATAAACATACCAGGTTATTTAACGATCAGGAAGGACAGGCAGGAAGGAAGGGGAGGTGGGGTGGCTATGTTAATAAAGGAAGGAATCACTGTAATACAGAGAAATGATATTGGGTCAAAAGATCAGGATAATGAAACAGTTTGGGTGGAGGTAAGGAATAATAAGGGGAAAAAAACACTAGTGGGCATAGTCTATCGGCCTCCGAACGGTTGCAACTCTGTTGGACGGAGTATCAATCAGGAAATAGTTGAGGCTTGTAATAAGGGAACATCTATAATTATGGGGGATTTTAACTATCATATTAATTGGACAAATCAAATTGGGCAGGGCTGCCTTGAGGATGAGTTCATTGAGTGTATTAGGGATGGGTTTCTTGAGCAGTATGTAACTGAACCGACCAGGGGGCAAGCAACCTTAGATCTGGTCCTGTGTAACGAGACAGGATTAATTAAAAATGTCCTAGTAAAGGATCCCCTTGGAATGAATGACCATAACATGGTTGAATTCCATATTCAATTAGAGGGTGAGAAGGTTGGATCTCAAACAAGCGTGCTAAGCTTGAATAAAGGAGACTATGAAGGTATGAGAGCGGAATTGAGTAGAGTGGATTGGGAAAATAGATTAAAGGGTAAGACGATACATGATCAGTGGTGTACATTTAAAGAGTTATTTTACAACTTCCAAAAAAAATATATTCCACTGAGAAGAAAAGGGTGTAAAAGAAAAGACAGCCATCCGTGGCTAAGTAAAGAAATTAAGGATAGTATTCGACTAAAAACAAGGGCATATAAGGTAGCCAAATCTAGTGGGAGGATAGAGAATTGGGAAAACTTTAAAAGACAGCAAAAAATAACAAAGATTGATTAAGAAAGGGAAGATAGATTATGAAAGTAAATTAGCAAAAAATATAAAAACAGATACCTGTAGTAAGAGTTTTTATAGTTATATAAAAAGAAAAAGGGTGGCTAAAGTAAATGTTGGTCCCTTAGAGGATGAGACCGGGAAATTAATGGTGGGAAATATGGAGATGGCAAAAACACTGAATTAATATTTTACATCAGTCTTTACAGTAGAAGACACTAAGAATATCCCAACACTGGACAAACAGGGGGCTAAAGGGGGGGGAGGAGCTAAACACGATCAAAATCACTAAGGAAGTGGTACTCGGTAAAATAATGGGACTCAAGGCGGATAAATCACCTGGACCTGATGGCTTACATCCTAGGGTCTTGAGGGAAGTGGCGGTAGGGATTGTGGATGCATTGGTAATAATTTTCCAAAACTCCCTGGACTCAGCAAAGGTCCCGGCAGACTGGAAAACTGCTAATGTAACACCCTTATTTAAAAAGGGCAGTAGACAGAAGGCTGGAAACTATAGACCAGATAGCCTAACATCTGTGGTAGGTAAAATTTTGGAGTCCATTATTAAGGAGACAGTAACAGGACATTTGGATAATCATAATTTAATAGGACAAAGTCAGCATGGTTTTATGAAGGGGAAGTCATGTTTGACAAATTTGCTGGAGTTCTTTGAGGAAGTAACATATAGGGTGGATAAAGGGGAACCAGTGGACGTAGTGTATTTAGACTTCCAAAAGGCATTTGACAAGGTGCCACACAAAAGATTATTGCTCAAGATAAAAAATCACGGATTGGGGGTAATATTCTGGCATGGATAGAGGATTGGCTATCTAACAGAAGGCAGAGAGTTGGGATAAATGGTTCATTCTCAGACTGGCAATCAGTAACTAGTGGTGTTCCGCAGGGGTCAGTGCTGGGTCCCCAACTCTTTACAATCTATATTAACGATTTGGAGGAGGGGACCGAGTGTAACATATCAAAGTTTGCAGATGATACTAAGATGGGAGGGAAAGTAGTGAGTGAGGAGGACATAAAAAACCTGTAAGGGGACATCGACAGGCTAAGTAAGTGGGCAGAGGTTTGGCAGATGGAATACAATACTGGAAAGTGTGAGGTTATGCACTTTGGCAGGAAAAATCGTAGAGCAAGTTATTATCTTAATGGCAAGAAACTGGAAAGTACTGAAGTACAAAGGGATCTGGGGGTCCTGGTGCACGAAACTCAGAAGGTTAGTATGCAGGTGCAGCAAGTGATTAAGAAGGCCAATGGAATGTTGGCTTTCATTGCTAGGGGGATAGAATATAAAAATAGGGAGGTATTGCTTCAGTTGTACAAGGTATTGGTGAGACCGCACCTGGAATACTGCATACAGTTTTGGTGTCCATACTTAAGAAAAGACATACTTGCTCTCGAGTCAGTACAAAGAAGGTTCACTCGGTTAATCCCGGGGATGAGGGGATGGACATATGAGGAGAGGTTGAGTAGATTGGGACTCTACTCATTGGAGTTCAGAAGAATGAGAGGCGATCTTATTGAAACATATAAGATTGTGAAGAAATGTAAGAAGTCACACAACACCAGGTTATAGTCCAACAGCTTTATCCAACAGATTTATTATTCAAATAAAGCTGTTGGACTATAACCTGGTGTTGTGTGACTTCTTACATTTGTCCACCCCAGTCCAACTCCGGCATCTCCACACCAAGATTGTGAAGGGGTTGGATTGGGTGGATGCTGGGAGGATGTTCCCGATGATGGGTGAAACTAGAACTAGGGGGCATAGTCTTAGAATAAGGGGCTGCTCTTTCAAAACTGAGATGAGGAGGAACTACTTCACTCAGAGGGTGGTAGGTCCATGGAATATGCTGCCCCAAAAAGCTGTAGAAGCTACATCATTACATAAATTTAAAACAGAAATAGACAGTTTCCTAGAAGTAAAGGGAATTAAGGGTTACGGGGAGCGGGCAGGAATTTGGACATGAGTCTAGGTTCGGATCGGACATGGCCCTGTGGGTAGCGGAGCGGGCCCAGGGGCCGTGTAGCCTGATCCTGCTCCTATTTCGTGTGTCTAATTCTGCTAGATTCAGGAGATGGTTCTGTGATAGTGGATTGGCGGTTAGGATCAGATCAGCCATGATCTTATTAAATGGCGGAGCAGGCTCGAGGGGCCGATTGGCCTACTCCTGCTCCTATTTCTTATGTTCTTATGAGGTCGTCACCTGGGAAGTGTGGGATGAGCAGATTTGATGGGCTGACTGGCATTATTACCTCATCCTTGTGTTCTTCTGAATGTGACAGAGGAGGTCGTAGATACAGGGGGCTGGTTTGTGATATAACCCAATGACTCGATGGGACACTGGGCTCCTTGCAATAAGGAATCTATGTGACAAAGTCTGTGACATCACAAGATGACAAATTATTCAATGATCACCTGTGTCTGGCCTAACCCTAACCCTAAACATTTCTCCATCCCAGAGATTTGGCCGCGCATGCAGAGTGCGAGTCTATCACCGCGCTCATGTACCTGAAACTGTCGGGAGAGATGTGCTTTGTGATTCTCCTCCACTTGTTTGAATTTTGTTTCCAAGCCTCTCATTTGTGTTTCCATTTTCTCCACATACTGGAGGTCTCGCTGTGTTCGTCGATCCAAGACCTCTATAGATTGAGTCATATTCTGCACCTGGAACATTAAAGGAGGAGTGAGATTGACTTCCGTCACCCGATATGTGGGGCCATTTCTATATTCAGCAGTGGCCCACAGTCCAGCATCCTCAACCTTGCTAGTGAGCTACAGCCAGTAACTCGGCACGTCCGTATATAACACAGGATAGCTGGACACAGGGCCAGTACACGGAGATCGTTTCAACATATTCAAAGAGTTGGGAGAGTCTCACTCAACAGTGCCACCTAATGGCGAGAATATGCAACTGCATTGTGACAGTTGACATAGCAAAATTGAATGGGAAGTGTTGACAGGTGTGACAACAGCAGTCAGGAAGCGCGCACCTCACAGTGTGTTATTATACAATAGGCCCAGCAGAGTAATGTCTGATAATCACCCCACCCCCCGTTACTGTGGTAATCATACCCCCCTCATGGTTACTGCAGTGATAAGTCTCCCCATTACTGTGGTAACATCAGTGGAGATACAGTCAGTAACACAGGGCGCTGAGGAAGGGGTTACTGAGTGACTGTGAGGGAGCTGGATTAACATCAGTAGAGATAGTGTCAGTAACACAGGGCGCTGGGCGAGAGGGGTTACTGAGTGACAGTGTGAAGGAGCTGGATTAACATCAGTAGAGATACAGTCAGTAACACAGGGCGCTGGGGGAGAGGGGTTACTGAGCGACAGTGTGAGGGAGCTGGATTAACATCAGTAGAGATACAGTCAGTAACACAGGGCGCTGGGGGAGAGGGGTTACTGAGTGACAGTGTGAGGGAGGGGGATTAACATCAGTAGAGATACAGTCAGCGACACAGGGCGCTGGGTGAGAGAGGTTACTGAGTGACAGTGTGAGGGAGCTGGATTAACATCAGTAGAGATACAGTCAGTAACACAGGGCGCTGGGGGAGAGGGGTTACTGAGTGACAGTGTGAGGGAGCTGGATTAACATCAGTAGAGATACAGTCAGTAACACAGGGTGATTAAGTGATTATATAATTTTATTGCCATATTATTTGAGCTCTGTTCAGGTTTCTCAATAACAAATTAAATAAAAATATTCAAAAGGTTACTAGAAATAGACCAAATTATTTTAATCATAAACCTTTACTTTTTTTTTATAAAAGAGATCCCGACAACCAGAGTCATGTAAAGGGGTCGTCAGTGCTGAACGGGTTAAATTGTATAAACTTTACACAGAATTGCACAGAAACAGGCCATTCGGCCCATCAGGTCCGTGCTGGTGTTTCTGCTCCACACGAGCCTCCTCCCACCCTCTTCATCTCACCCCATCAGCATATCCTTCTATTCCTTTCTCCCTCATGTGTTTATCCAGCTTCCCCTTAAATGTATCTCTGCTGTTCGCCTCAACCACTCCCTGTGGGAGCGAGTTCCACATTCTCACCACTCTCTGGGGAAAGAAGTTTCTCCTGAATTCCCCATTGGATTTATTAGTGACTGTCTTATATTGACGGCCCCTAGTTCTGGTCTCCCCCACAAGTGGAAACATCTTCTCTACGTCTACCCCTATCGAACCCCCTTCATAATCTTAAAGACCTCGATCAGGTGACCCCTCAGCCTTCTCCTTTTTAAAGAGGCCCAGTTTGTTCAGTCTTTCCTGATGGGTATGAGCTCGCATTTCTGGTATCATCCTTGTAAATCTTTTTTGTACCCTCTCCAGTGCCTCGATATCCTTTTTATAATATAGAGACCAGAACTGTGCACAGCGCTCCAAGTGCGGTCTAACCAAGGTGCTAAACACTTTTAACATAACTTCTCCGCTTTTCAATTCTATCCCTCTAGAAATGAACCCCCAGAGCTTAGTTTACTTATTAAATGGCCTTATTAACCTGCGTCACTACTTTTAGTGATTTGTGAATCTGTTCCCCCAGATCCCTCTGCTCCTCTACCCCATTCAGACCCTTATTTTCCAAGGGCCATGTGGCCTCCTTATTCCTCCTACCAAGATGCACCACCTCACACTTCTCTATATTGAAGTTCATTTGCCAATTACGCGCCCATTCTGCAACTTTAATAATCTTTTCTTGTATTTTGTCGCAGTCCTCCTCTGTATTAACACCCCCTAATATGGCTTGTATTCCCTTGAGTTTAGAAGATTAAGGGGTGATCTAATCGAGGTGTTTAAGATGATTAAAGGAGTTGATCGGGTCGAGAGAGAGAGAAACTATTTAAGGGGTGATCTAATCGAGGTGTTTAAGATGATTAAAGGAGTTGATCGGGTCGAGAGAGAGAGAAACTATTTCCTCTGGTGGGGGGAGTCCAGAACAAGGGGGCAGAACCTTAAAATTAGAGCCAGGCCGTTCAGGGGTGATGTCAGGAAGCACTTCTTCACACAAAGGGGGGTGGGAATCTGGAACTCTCCCCCCCAGAAAGCTGTCGAGGCTGGGGGTCAATTGATAGATATTTGTTGGGTTAGGATATTAAGGGATATGTAGCTAATGAGAGTAAATGGCCTTGAGATACAGATCAGCCACGATCTAATTGAATTGCGGAACAGAGTCGAGGGGCTAAATGGCCTCCTCCTGTTCCTAATTTTGAGATGATTGGCAAAGAACCAGAGGGGGAGATGAGGAGACATGTTTTTACAGCGAGTTGTTGTGATCTGGAAAACACTGCCTGAAAGGGCGGTGGAAGCAGATTCAATAGGAACTTTCAAAAGGGAATTGGATAAATACTTGAAAAGGAGAAATTTGCAGGGCTATGGGGAAAGAGCAGGGGGAGTGGGACTAATTGGAGAGCTCTTTCACAGAGCCGGCACAGGCCTGATGGGCCGAATGGCCTCCTTCTGTGCTGTGTGACTCTATAATGATTCTGAAGACTCCCATTTTGAAAGAGATTCTGATACTGAGACTTTCCCTTCAGACCAGACCTGTATTGTGTCTCCTGTTCTGGGGTCCGCTGTCCCAGACCCATATTTACGTAATTTCCTGCCCTTTCCCTGCGTGGGGTCCCCTAGATGCTGCCTGACACCTCCTCATTCTGAGGGGGATTGACAGGGTAGATGCTGAGAGGTTGTTTCCTCCTGGCTGGAGTGTTTAGAACTAGGGGCACAGTCTCAGGATAAGGGGTCGGCCATTTAAGACTGAGATGAGGAGACATTTCTTCACTCAGAGGGTGGTGAATCTTTGGAATTCTCTGCCCCAGAGGGGGAGAGAGAGAGAGACAGAGAGAGAGAGGGAGAGGGGGGGAGAGAGAGACGGGGGGAGAGAGAGAGAGAGAGACGGGGGAGAGAGAGAGAGACGGGGGGAGAGAGAGAGAGAGAGAGACGGGGGGAGAGAGAGAGAGAGAGAGAGACGGGGGGAGAGAGAGAGAGAGACGGGGGGAGAGAGAGAGAGAGACGGGGGAGAGAGAGGGAGAGGGGGGAGAGAGAGAGAGAGACGGGGGGGGAGAGACGGGGGGGGGGAGAGACGGGGGGGGGGGGGAGAGACGGGGGGGGGGAGACGGGGGGGGGGGGAGACGGGGGGGGGGAGAGACGGGGGGGGGAGAGACGGGGGGGGAGAGACGGGGGGGGGAGAGACGGGGGGGGGAGAGACGGGGGGGGAGAGAGACGGGGGGGGAGAGACGGGGGGGGAGAGACGGGGGGGAGAGACGGGGGGGGAGAGACGGGGGGGGGGAGAGACGGGGGGGGGGAGAGACGGGGGGGGGAGAGACGGGGGGGGAGAGACGGGGGGGGGGAGAGACGGGGGGGGGAGAGACGGGGGGGGAGAGACGGGGGGGGAGAGACGGGGGGGGGAGAGACGGGGGGGGAGAGACGGGGGGGGAGAGACGGGGGGGGAGAGACGGGGGGGGAGAGACGGGGGGGGAGAGACGGGGGGGGAGAGACGGGGGGGGAGAGACGGGGGGGGAGAGACGGGGGGGGAGAGACGGGGGGGGAGAGACGGGGGGGAGAGACGGGGGGGGAGAGACGGGGGGGGAGAGACGGGGGGGGGAGAGACGGGGGGGGGAGAGACGGGGGGGGGAGAGACGGGGGGGCAGAGACGGGGGGGGAGAGACGGGGGGGGAGAGACGGGGGGGGAGAGACGGGGGGGGAGAGACGGGGGGGGAGAGACGGGGGGGAGAGACGGGGGGGGAGAGACGTGGGGGGAGAGACGGGGGGGGAGAGACGTGGGGGAGAGACGGGGGGGGAGAGACGGGGGGGAGAGACGGGGGGGGAGAGACGGGGGGGAGAGACGGGGGGGGAGAGACGGGGGGGGAGAGACGGGGGGGGAGAGACGGGGGGGGGAGAGACGGGGGGGAGAGACGGGGGGGAGAGACGGGGGGGGAGAGACGGGGGGGAGAGACGGGGGGGAGAGACGGGGGGGAGAGACGGGGGGGGAGAGACGGGGGGGGGAGAGACGGGGGGGGGAGAGACGGGGGGGAGAGACGGGGGGGAGAGACGGGGGGGGAGAGACGGGGGGGGAGAGACGGGGGGGGAGAGACGGGGGGGGAGAGACGGGGGGGGAGAGACGGGGGGGGAGAGACGGGGGGGGAGAGACGGGGGGGAGAGACGGGGGGGAGAGACGGGGGGGGAGAGACGGGGGGGAGAGACGGGGGGGGAGAGACGGGGGGGGAGAGACGGGGGGGGAGAGACGGGGGGGAGAGACGGGGGGGGAGAGACGGGGGGGGAGAGACGGGGGGGGGAGAGACGGGGGGGAGAGACGGGGGGGGAGAGACGGGGGGGGAGAGACGGGGGGGGAGAGACGGGGGGGGAGAGACGGGGGGGAGAGACGGGGGGGGAGAGACGGGGGGGAGAGACGGGGGGGGAGAGACGGGGGGGGAGAGACGGGGGGGGAGAGACGGGGGGGGAGAGACGGGGGGGAGAGACGGGGGGGGAGAGACGGGGGGGAGAGACGGGGGGGAGAGAGACGGGGGGGAGAGACGGGGGGGGAGAGACGGGGGGGAGAGACGGGGGGGAGAGACGGGGGGGAGAGACGGGGGGGAGAGACGGGGGGGAGAGACGGGGGGAGAGACGGGGGGGAGAGACGGGGGGGAGAGACGGGGGGGAGAGACGGGGGGGAGAGACGGGGGGGAGGGACGGGGGGGAGGGAGAGACGGGGGGGAGGGAGAGACGGGGGGGAGGGAGAGACGGGGGGGAGGGAGAGACGGGGGGGAGGGAGAGACGGGGGGGAGGGAGAGACGGGGGGGAGGGAGAGACGGGGGGGAGGGAGAGACGGGGGGGAGGGAGAGACGGGGGGGAGGGAGAGACGGGGGGGAGGGAGAGACGGGGGGGAGGGAGAGACGGGGGGGAGGGAGAGACGGGGGGGAGGGAGAGACGGGGGGGAGGGAGAGACGGGGGGGAGGGAGAGACGGGGGGAGGGAGAGACGGGGGGGAGGGAGAGACGGGGGGAGAGACGGGGGGGGAGAGACGGGGGGGAGAGACGGGGGGGAGAGACGGGGGGAGAGACGGGGGGAGAGACGGGGGGGAGAGACGGGGGGGAGAGACGGGGGGGAGAGACGGGGGGGAGAGACGGGGGGAGAGACGGGGGGGAGAGACGGGGGGGAGAGACGGGGGGGAGAGACGGGGGGGAGAGACGGGGGGGAGAGACGGGGGGGGGGAGACGGGGGGGGGAGACGGGGGGGGGGAGACGGGGGGGGGGAGACGGGGGGGGGGAGACGGGGGGGGGGAGACGGGGGGGGGAGACGGGGGGGGGGGAGACGGGGGGGGGAGACGGGGGGGGGAGACGGGGGGGGGGAGACGGGGGGGGGAGACGGGGGGGGGGGGAGACGGGGGGGGGGGAGACGGGGGGGGGAGAGACGGGGGGGGAGAGACGGGGGGGGGAGAGACGGGGGGGGGAGAGACGGGGGGGGAGAGACGGGGGGGGGAGAGACGGGGGGGGGAGAGACGGGGGGGGGAGAGACGGGGGGGGGAGAGACGGGGGGGGGAGAGACGGGGGGGGGAGAGACGGGGGGGGGAGAGACGGGGGGGGGAGAGACGGGGGGGGAGAGACGGGGGGGGGAGAGACGGGGGGGGGAGAGACGGGGGGGGGAGAGACGGGGGGGGGAGAGACGGGGGGGGGAGAGACGGGGGGGGGAGAGACGGGGGGGGGAGAGACGGGGGGGGGAGAGACGGGGGGGGGAGAGACGGGGGGGGAGAGACGGGGGGGGGAGAGACGGGGGGGGGAGAGACGGGGGGGGGAGAGACGGGGGGGGGAGAGACGGGGGGGGAGAGACGGGGGGGGAGAGACGGGGGGGGAGAGACGGGGGGGAGAGACGGGGGGGGAGAGACGGGGGGGAGAGACGGGGGGGGAGAGACGGGGGGGGGAGAGACGGGGGGGGAGAGACGGGGGGGGAGAGACGGGGGGGGGAGAGACGGGGGGGGAGAGACGGGGGGGGGAGAGACGGGGGGGGAGAGACGGGGGGGGGAGAGACGGGGGGGGAGAGACGGGGGGGGGGAGAGACGGGGGGGGAGAGACGGGGGGGGAGAGACGGGGGGGGGGAGAGACGGGGGGGGGGAGAGACGGGGGGGGGGAGAGACGGGGGGGGGAGAGACGGGGGGGGGAGAGACGGGGGGGGGAGAGACGGGGGGGGGAGAGACGGGGGGGGGAGAGACGGGGGGGGGAGAGACGGGGGGGGGAGAGACGGGGGGGGAGAGACGGGGGGGGGGGGAGACGGGGGGGGGGAGAGACGGGGGGGGGGAGAGACGGGGGGGGAGAGACGGGGGGGGGAGAGACGGGGGGGGGAGAGACGGGGGGGGGAGAGACGGGGGGGGAGAGACGGGGGGGAGAGAGACGGGGGGAGAGAGACGGGGGGGGAGAGAGACGGGGGGGGAGAGAGACGGGGGGGGAGAGAGACGGGGGGGGAGAGAGACGGGGGGGGAGAGAGACGGGGGGGGAGAGAGACGGGGGGGGAGAGAGACGGGGGGGGAGAGACGGGGGGGGAGAGACGGGGGGGGAGAGACGGGGGGGAGGAGACGGGGGGGAGGAGACGGGGGGGAGAGACGGGGGGGGAGAGACGGGGGGGGGAGAGACGGGGGGGGAGAGACGGGGGGGGGGAGAGACGGGGGGGGGGAGAGACGGGGGGGGGAGAGACGGGGGGGGGAGAGACGGGGGGGGAGAGACGGGGGGGAGAGACGGGGGGGGAGAGACGGGGGGGGAGAGACGGGGGGGGAGAGACGGGGGGGGAGAGACGGGGGGGGAGAGACGGGGGGGGAGAGACGGGGGGGGAGAGACGGGGGGGGAGAGACGGGGGGGGAGAGACGGGGGGGGAGAGACGGGGGGGGAGAGACGGGGGGGAGAGACGGGGGGGGGAGAGACGGGGGGGGAGAGACGGGGGGGGAGAGACGGGGGGGAGAGACGGGGGGGGGGAGAGACGGGGGGGGAGAGACGGGGGGGGAGAGACGGGGGGGGAGAGACGGGGGGGGGAGAGACGGGGGGGAGAGACGGGGGGAGAGACGGGGGGGAGAGACGGGGGGGAGAGACGGGGGGGAGAGACGGGGGGGAGAGACGGGGGGGAGAGACGGGGGGGAGAGACGGGGGGGAGAGACGGGGGGGAGAGACGGGGGGGAGAGACGGGGGGGAGAGACGGGGGGGAGAGACGGGGGGGAGAGACGGGGGGGAGAGACGGGGGGGAGAGACGGGGGGGAGAGACGGGGGGGGAGAGACGGGGGGGAGAGACGGGGGGGAGAGACGGGGGGAGAGACGGGGGGGAGAGACGGGGGGGGGAGAGACGGGGGGGGGAGAGACGGGGGGGGAGAGACGGGGGGGGGAGAGACGGGGGGGGAGAGACGGGGGGGGAGAGACGGGGGGGGGAGAGACGGGGGGGGGAGAGACGGGGGGGGGAGAGACGGGGGGGGAGAGACGGGGGGGGGAGAGACGGGGGGGGGAGAGACGGGGGGGGGAGAGACGGGGGGGGGAGAGACGGGGGGGGGAGAGACGGGGGGGGGAGAGACGGGGGGGGGAGAGACGGGGGGGAGAGAGAGAGAGCGAGAGAGAGAGAGAGCGAGAGAGAGAGAGCGAGAGAGAGAGCGAGAGAGAGCCAGAGAGAGAGAGCCAGAGAGAGAGAGCCAGAGAGAGCGAGAGCGAGAGAGAGAGAGCCAGAGAGAGCCAGAGCGAGAGAGCCAGAGCGAGAGAGCCAGAGCGAGAGAGCCAGAGCGAGAGAGCCAGAGCGAGAGAGCCAGAGCGAGAGAGCCAGAGCGAGAGAGCCAGAGCGAGAGAGCCAGAGCGAGAGAGCCAGAGCGAGAGAGCCAGAGCGAGAGAGCCAGAGCGAGAGCCAGAGCGAGAGAGCCAGAGCGAGAGAGCCAGAGCGAGAGAGCCAGAGCGAGAGAGCCAGAGCGAGAGAGCCAGAGCGAGAGAGACAGAGCGAGCGAGACAGAGCGAGAGAGAGTGAGAGAGACAGAGTGAGAGAGACAGAGTGAGAGAGACAGAGAGAGAGACATTTAGACCTACTCGACAAATACTGCCAAAATTGGGCCCTGACAGTAAATCTAAAGAAAACCAACATCATGATTTTTCAAAAAGGCCCAGATGTCAGGAAAACAAATACCAGTTTACTCTCAGTGATACCATCATAGGACACACTATGAGCTACACTTACCTTGGTCTAACCATTACAGCATCAGGGAGCTTCAGCATAGCAGTGAATGCACTAAAAGAAAAAGCCCGAAGAGCCCTATATGCAATAAAAATAAAACTCTACAACATCCAAATTCCAATCAAAATCTGGCTCAAAATATTTGATAGTATAATCCTGCCCATTGCGCTGTACGGTAGTGAAGTATGGGGCCCACTCAATCACCATAGCTACACTAAATGGGAAAAACACACAATAGAAGCCCTACATGCAGAATTTTGCCGAAGCATTCTTCGCACCCAAAGGAAAACACCAACAAATGCATGTAGAGCCGAACTAGGCAGATACCCACTGATAATAAACATCCAAAAACGAGCACTAAACTTTCTAAATCACCTCAAATCTAGTTCCCCAGACACCCTTCATTTTAAACCCCTCCAGACCCAAGAGCTGAACCCAGAAATGAGTCCCCTGAGTCAGTTGTTACTGAAACTAAGTGCTCCTACCCAGCCGGACCCTGACCAGTCCCAGACCAACACTGCTCTCCAAACACCAATCCGAGTGAACCAAATCATTAAACAATGCAAAGAAACCTACCTGGAACATTGGAACAAAATAACCAAAAGCCAAAGCAGATTAGAATGCTACCGGGCCCTAAAAAGAGAATATAAACTGGCAGACTATCTCTCGACCATCAGAGACACAAAACAGAGACAGACCCTCACCAGATACAGACTAAGCGACCACCAACTGGCAATTGAAAAAGGAAAATACAAGAAATCCTGGCAACCTAAAGAAAATAGAATATGTGATCGCTGTCTGGCCGGCGAGGTTGAGACAGAGGTGCACTTCCTCCTAAAATGCGAAAAATTCAACAAAACAAGAAACATATATTTTGACAAGCTCAGCCTTACAACCCCAGATTTCAAAGAATTGGATGACCTGTCAAAATTAAGAATAGTCCTGGGGGAAGGAGACAGACCATATCTTGGTGCCCAATATGTAACAACATGTCACAACCTGAGGAACAGTGAGTGACTAACGAGCACACCCATAGCATATATACTCTAAAAATGTTTAAATCAATACCGAATGTACCCAACGACTGTTTAAATTAATACTGTCTGTACCCAACGAGGGTCAACGACTGTTTAAATTAATACTGTCTGTACCCAACGAAGGTCAAAATTGTTTGACACCTACAGAATGTTGGAAACCTGTACTTTTTTTTGTTATGTAAGCTTTGGCAACATGGTTCCCTGTAAACTTTCATGCCAATAAAGCATTTGAATTTGAATTGAGAGAGAGGAGAGAGAGAGAGAGGGAGAGACAGAGAGAGACTATGTGAGACAGTGTAACTGATTTGAAACGAGTGGCCTCCTCCTGTTCCTAATTTTCGGATGTTTGGCAAAAGAACCAGAGGGGAGATGAGGAGAATGTTTTTATGCAGCGAGTTGTTGTGATCTGGAACGCGCTGCCTGAAAGGGCGGTGGACGCAGATTCAATAGTAACTTTTAAAAGGGAATTGGATAAAGACTTGAAGGGGTGAAACATGCAGGGCTGTGGGGGAAGAGCAGGGGGGAGTGGGACTAATTGGAGAGCTCGTTCAAAGAGCCGGCATGGGCACGATGGGCCGAATGGCCTCCTTCTGTGCGGAGTCATTGAGTACATTCAAGGCTGAGATCGATAGATTTTTGGACTCTAGGGGAATCAAGGGATATGGGGATCGGGCAGGAAAGTGGAGTTGAGGTCGATGATCAGCCATGATCTCATTGAATGGCAGAGCATGCTCGAGGGGCCGTGCGGCGGAGCGGGCTCGAGGGGCCGTGCGGCGGGGCGGGCTCGAGGGGCCGTGCGGCGGGGCGGGCTCGAGGGGCCGTGCGGCGGGGCGGGCTCGAGGGGCCGTGCGGCGGGGCGGGCTCGAGGGGCCGTGCGGCGGGGCGGGCTCGAGGGGCCGTGCGGCGGAGCGGGCTCGAGGGGCCGTGCGGCGGGGCGGGCTCGAGGGGCCGTGCGGCGGAGCGGGCTCGAGGGGCCGTGCGGCGGAGCGGGCTCGAGGGGCCGTGCGGCGGAGCGGGCTCGAGGGGCCGTGCGGCGGAGCGGGCTCGAGGGGCCGTGCGGCGGAGCGGGCTCGAGGGGCCGTGCGGCGGAGCGGGCTCGAGGGGCCGTGTGGCGGAGCGGGCTCGAGGGGCCGTGCGGTGGAGCGGGCTCGAGGGGCCGTGTGGCGGAGCGGGCTCGAGGGGCCGTGCGGCGGAGCGGGCTCGAGGGGCCGTGCGGCGGAGCGGGCTCGAGGGGCCGTGCGGTGGAGCGGGCTCGAGGGGCCGTGCGGCGGAGCGGGCTCGAGGGGCCGTGCGGCGGAGCGGGCTCGAGGGGCCGTGCGGTGGAGCGGGCTCGAGGGGCCGTGCGGCGGAGCGGGCTCGAGGGGCCGAATGGTTGACTCCTGCTCCTAATTCTTCTGTTGTTATGTTCTGACCCCCAACCTTTGCCAAGCTGCCTTACCTTCTCCAGGAGCTGCCTCAGCTGCTTGGTGCGGGCATCACGCGAGCACAAAGTCTGCTGGGGAGCCACCACGGTGCAGATACACCTGCCTTCGCTATCCGGCGCGGAGCTGAACACCCGCCAGCCATCCTCAGCGTTGTCTGGTAATACCTGGGAGAGAGGAGAGAATGCAGAGAGTCAGAGGGTCCAGAGACTCCGGCACAAACCCCAGCAACAAACAGAGATTTACAGACCCGATCCTTCCCTGACCGAGACCAAACAATTCATCTAAACAACTGATTGGGATAAAGGAAAGACTGAACTGGGAAGAGAAGCACATTTTACATCAGGTTCATAGCGCATTCAACAACAACAACTTGTATTTATATAGCGCCTTCAACGTAGTAAAACCTCCCAAGATGCTTCACAGGAGCGATTATCAAACAAAATCTGACCCCGAGCCACAGAAGGAGATATTAGGACAGGTGACCAAAGGCTCGGTCAAAGAGGTCAGTTTTAAGGAGCGTCTTAAGGGAGGAGAGAGAGGCGGAGAGGTTTAGGGAGGGAATTCCAGAGCTTACGGCCCAGACAGCTGAAGGCACGGCCACCAATGGTGGAGCAATTATAATCAGGGATGCTCAAGAGGCCAGAATTAGAGGAGCGCAGAGATCTCGGAGGGGCTGTAGGGGGTTACAGAGATAGGGAGAGGTGAGGGCCATGGAGGGATTTGTAAACAAGGATGAGAATTTTGAAAGTGAGGTGTTGCTTAACCGGAACCAATGAAGGTCAGCGAGCACAGGGGTGATGGGTGAACGGGACTTGGTGCGAGTTAGGACACGGGGCAGTGAGCACAGGGGGTGATGGGTGAACGGGACTGGGTGTGAGTTAGGACACGGGGCAGCGAGCACAGGGGTGATGGGTGAACAGGACTGGGTGTGAGTTAGGACCTGGGGCAGTGAGCACAGGGGGTGATGGGTGAACAGGACTGGGTGTGAGTTAGGACAGGGGGTGATGGGTGAACGGGACTGGGTGTCAGTGAGGACACGGGGCAGTGAGCACAGGGGGTGATGGGTGAACGGGACTGGGTGTGAGTTAGGACACGGGGCAGTGAGCACAGGGGGTGATGGGTGAACGGGACTGGGTGTGAGTTAGGACACGGGGCAGTGAGCACAGGGGGTGATGGGTGAACGGGACTGGGTGTGAGTTAGGACACGGGGCAGTGAGCACAGGGGGTGATGGGTGAACGGGACTGGGTGTGAGTTAGGACACGGGGCAGTGAGCACAGGGGGTGATGGGTGAACGGGACTGGGTGCGAGTTAGGACACGGGGCAGTGAGCACAGGGGGAGATGGGTGAACGGGACTGGGTGTGAGTTAGGACACGGGGCAGTGAGCACAGGGGGTGATGGGTGAACGGGACTCGGTGCGAGTTAGGACACGGGGCAGTGAGCACAGGGGGTGATGGGTGAACGGGACTTGGTGTGAGTTAGGACACGGGTCAGTGAGCACAGGGGGTGATGGGTGAACGGGACTGGGTGTGAGTTAGGACACGGGGCAGTGAGCACACGGGGTGATGGGTGAACGGGACTTGGTGTGAGTTAGGACACGGGGCAGTGAGCACAGGGGGTGATGGGTGAACGGGACTGGGTGTGAGTTAGGACACGGGGCAGTGAGCACAGGGGGTGATGGGTGAACGGGACTGGGTGCGAGTTAGGACACGGGGCAGTGAGCACAGGGGGTGATGGGTGAACGGGACTGGGTGTGAGTTAGGACACGGGGCAGTGAGCACAGGGGGTGATGGGTGAACGGGACTGGGTGCGAGTTAGGACACGGGGCAGTGAGCACAGGGGGTGATGGGTGAACGGGACTCGGTGTGAGTTAGGACACGGGGCAGTGAGCACAGGGGGCGATGGGTGAACGGGACTGGGTGCGAGTTAGGACACGGGGCAGTGAGCACAGGGGGTGATGGGTGAACGGGACTGGGTGTGAGTTAGGACACGGGGCAGTGAGCACAGGGGTCGATGGGTGAACGGGAATGGGTGTGAGTTAGGACACGGGGCAGTGAGCACGGGGTGATGGGTGAACGGGACTGGGTGTGAGTTAGGACACGGGGCAGTGAGCACAGGGGGCGATGGGTGAACGGGACTGGGTGCAAGTTAGGACACGGGGCAGTGAGCACAGGGGGTGATGGGTGAACGGGACTGGGTGTGAGTTAGGACACGGGGCAGTGAGCACAGGGGGTGATGGGTGAACGGGACTGGGTGTGAGTTAGGACACGGGGCAGTGAGCACAGGGGGTGATGGGTGAACGGGACTGGGTGTGAGTTAGGACACGGGGCAGTGAGCACAGGGGGCGATGGGTGAATGGCACTGGGTGTGAGTTAGGACAAGGGGCAGTGAGCACAGGGGGTGATGGGTGAACGGGACTGGGTGCGAGTTAGGACACGGGGCAGTGAGCACAGGGGGTGATGGGTGAATGGGACTGGTTGTGAGTTAGGACACGGGGCAGTGAGCACGGGGTGATGGGTGAACGGGACTGGGTGTGAGTTAGGACACGGGGCAGTGAGCACAGGGGGTGATGGGTGAACGGGACTGGGTGTGAGTTAGGACACGGGGCAGTGAGCCCAGGGGGCGATGGGTGAACGGGACTGGGTGCGAGTTAGGACACGGGGCATTGAGCACAGGGGGCGATGGGTGAACGGGACTGGGTGCCAGTTAGGACACGGGGCAGTGAGCACAGGGGGCGATGGGTGAACGGGACTGGGTGCGAGTTAGGACACGGGGCATTGAGCACAGGGGGCGATGGGTGAACGGGACTGGGTGCGAGTTAGGACACGGGGCTGTGAGCACAGGGGGTGATGGGTGAACGGGACTCGGTGCGAGTTAGGACACGGGGCAGTGAGCACAGGGGGTGATGGGTGAACGGGACTGGGTGTGAGTTAGGACACGGGGCTGTGAGCACAGGGGGTGATGGGTGAACGGGACTCGGTGCGAGTTAGGACACAGGGCAGTGAGCACAGGGGGTGATGGGTGAACGGGACTGGGTGTGAGTTAGGACACGGGGCAGTGAGCACAGGGGGTGATGGGTGAATGGGACTGGGTGTGAGTTAGGACACGGGGCAGTGAGCACAGGGGGTGATGGGTGAACGGGACTGGGTGTGAGTTAGGACACGGGGCAGTGAGCACAGGGGGTGATGGGTGAACGGGACTGGGTGTGAGTTAGGACACGGGGCAGTGAGCACAGGGGGTGATGGGTGAACGGGACTGGGTGCGAGTTAGGACACGGGGCAGTGAGCACAGGGGGTGATGGGTGAACGGGACTGGGTGTGAGTTAGGACACGGGGCGGTGAGCACAGGGGGTGATGGGTGAACGGGACTGGGTGAGAGTTAGGACACGGGGCGGTGAGGACAGGGGGTGATGGGTGAACGGGACTGGGTGCGAGTTTGGACACGGGGCGGTGAGCACAGGGGGTGATGGGTGAACAGGACTCGGTGTGAGTTAGGACACAGGGCAGTGAGCACGGGGTGATGGGTGAACGGGACTGGGTGCGAGTTAGGACACGGGCCAGTGAGCACAGGGGGTGATGGGTGAACGGGACTGGGTGCGAGTTAGGACACGGGGCAGTGAGCACAGGGGGTGATGGGTGAACGGGACTGGGTGCGAGTTAGGACACGGGGCAGTGAGCACAGGGGGTGATGGGTGAACGGGACTGGGTGTGAGCTAGGACACGGGGCAGTGAGTACAGGGGGTGATGGGTGAACGGGACTTGGTGTGAGTTAGGACACGGGGCAGTGAGCACAGGGGGTGATGGGTGAACGGGACTCGCTGCGAGTTAGGACACGGGGCAGTGAGCACAGGGGGTGATGGGTGAACTGGACTCGCTGCGAGTTAGGACACGGGGCAGTGAGCACAGGGGGTGATGGGTGAACGGGACTGGGTGTGAGTTAGGACACGGGGCAGTGAGCACAGGGGGTGATGGGTGAACGGGACTGGGTGTGAGTTAGGACACGGGGCAGTGAGCACAGGGAGTGATGGGTGAACGGGACTGGGTGTGAGTTAGGACACGGGGCAGTGAGCACAGGGGGTGATGGGTGAACGGGACTGGGTGCGAGTTAGGACACGGGGCAGTGAGCACAGGGGGTGATGGGTGAACGGGACTGGGTGTGAGTTAGGACACGGGGCAGTGAGCACAGGGGGTGATGGGTGAACGGGACTGGGTGTGAGTTAGGACACGGGGCAGTGAGCACAGGGGGTGATGGGTGAACGGGACTGGGTGTGAGTTAGGACACGGGGCAGTGAGCACAGGGGGTGATGGGTGAACGGGACTGGGTGTGAGTTAGGACACGGGGCAGTGAGCACAGGGGGTGATGGGTGAACGGGACAGGGTGCGAGTTAGGACACGGGGCAGTGAGCACAGGGGGTGATGGGTGAACGGGACTGGGTGTGAGTTAGGACACGGGGCAGTGAGCACAGCGGGTGATGGGTGAATGGGACTGGGTGCGAGTTCGGACACGGTGCAGTGAGCACAGGGGGTGATAGGTGAACGGGACTGGGTGTGAGTTAGGACACGGGGCAGTGAGCACAGGGGGTGATGGGTGAACGGGACTGGGTGTGAGTTAGGACACGGGGCAGTGAGCACGGGGTGATGGGTGAACGGGACTGGGTGCGAGTTAGGACACGGGGCAGTGAGTACAGGGGGTGACGGGTGAACGGGACTGGGTGTGAGTTAGGACACGGGGCAGTGAGTACAGGGGGTGATGGGTGAACGGGACTGGGTGTGAGTTAGGACACGGGGCAGTGAGCACAGGGGGTGATGGGTGAACGGGACTGGGTGTGAGTTAGGACACGGGGCAGTGAGTACAGGGGGTGATGGGTGAACGGGACTGGGTGTGAGTTAGGACACGGGGCAGTGAGCACAGTGGGTGATGGGTGAACGGGATTGGGTGTGAGTTAGGACACAGGGCAGTGAGCACAGGGGGTGATGGGTGAACGGGACTGGGTGTGAGTTAGGACACGGGGCAGTGAGCACAGGGGGTGATGGGTGAACGGGGCTGGGTGTGAGTTAGGACACGGGGCAGTGAGCACAGGGGGTGATGGGTGAACGGAACTGGGTGCGAGTTAGGACACGGGGCAGTGAGCACAGGGGGTGATGGGTGAACGGGACTGGGTGCGAGTTAGGACACGGGGCAGTGAGTACAGGGGGTGATGGGTGAACGGGACTTGGTGTGAGTTAGGACACGGGGCAGTGAGCACAGGGGGTGATGGGTGAACTGGACTCGCTGCGAGTTAGGACACGGGGCAGTGAGCACAGGGGGTGATGGGTGAACTGGACTCGCTGCGAGTTAGGACACGGGGCAGTGAGCACAGGGGGTGATGGGTGAACGGGACTGGGTGTGAGTTAGGACACGGGGCAGTGAGCACAGGGGGTGATGGGTGAACGGGACTGGGTGTGAGTTAGGACACGGGGCAGTGAGCACAGGGGGTGATGGGTGAACGGGACTGGGTGTGAGTTAGGACACGGGGCAGTGAGCACAGGGAGTGATGGGTGAACGGGACTGGGTGTGAGTTAGGACACGGGGCAGTGAGCACAGGGGGTGATGGGTGAACGGGACTGGGTGCGAGTTAGGACACGGGGCAGTGAGCACAGGGGGTGATGGGTGAACGGGACTGGGTGTGAGTTAGGACACGGGGCAGTGAGCACAGGGGGTGATGGGTGAACGGGACTGGGTGTGAGTTAGGACACGGGGCAGTGAGCACAGGGGGTGATGGGTGAACGGGACAGGGTGCGAGTTAGGACACGGGGCAGTGAGCACAGGGGAACGGGACTGGGTGTGAGTTAGGACACGGGGCAGTGAGCACGGGGTGATGGGTGAACGGGACTGGGTGTGAGTTAGGACACGGGGCAGTGAGCACGGGGTGATGGGTGAACGGGACTGGGTGCGAGTTAGGACACGGGGCAGTGAGTACAGGGGGTGATGGGTGAACGGGACTGGGTGTGAGTTAGGACACGGGGCAGTGAGCACAGGGGGTGATGGGTGAACGGGGCTGGGTGTGAGTTAGGACACGGGGCAGTGAGCACAGGGGGTGATGGGTGAACGGGACTGGGTGTGAGTTAGGACACGGGGCAGTGAGCACAGGGGGTGATGGGTGAACGGGACTGGGTGCGAGTTAGGACACGGGGCAGTGAGCACAGGGGGTGATGGGTGAACGGGACTGGGTGTGAGTTAGGACACGGGGCAGTGAGTACAGGGGGTGATGGGTGAACGGGACTTGGTGTGAGTTAGGACACGGGGCAGTGAGCACAGGGGGTGATGGGTGAACGGGACTCGCTGCGAGTTCGGACACGGGGCAGTGAGCACAGGGGGTGATGGGTGAACTGGACTCGCTGCGAGTTAGGACACGGGGCAGTGAGCACAGGGGGTGATGGGTGAACGGGACTGGGTGTGAGTTAGGACACGGGGCAGTGAGCACAGGGGGTGATGGGTGAACGGGACTGGGTGTGAGTTAGGACACGGGGCAGTGAGCACAGGGGGTGATGGGTGAACGGGACTGGGTGTGAGTTAGGACACGGGGCAGTGAGCAGAGGGAGAGATGGGTGAACGGGACTGGGTGTGAGTTAGGACACGGGGCAGTGAGCACGGGGTGATGGGTGAACGGGACTGGGTGTGAGTTAGGACACGGGGCAGTGAGCACGGGGTGATGGGTGAACGGGACTGGGTGTGAGTTAGGACACGGGGCAGTGAGCACAGGGGGTGATGAGTGAGCGGGACTGGGTGTGAGTTAGGACACGGGGCAGTGAGCACAGGGGGTGATGGGTGAACGGGACTGGGTGTGA
The DNA here is from genome assembly GCF_052327205.1 of Somniosus microcephalus. Taxonomy (NCBI): domain Eukaryota; kingdom Metazoa; phylum Chordata; class Chondrichthyes; order Squaliformes; family Somniosidae; genus Somniosus; species Somniosus microcephalus. Next base: position 2,408,103 of record NC_141009.1, on the reverse strand, counting down.
GTTAGGACACGGGGCAGTGAGCACAGGGGGCGATGGGTGAACGGGACTGGGTGTGAGTTAGGACACGGGGCAGTGAGCACAGGGGGTGATGGGTGAACGGGACTGGGTGTGAGTTAGGACACGGGGCAGTGAGCACAGGGGGTGATGGGTGAACGGGGCTGGGTGTGAGTTAGGACACGGGGCAGTGAGCACAGGGGGTGATGGGTGAACGGGACTCGCTGCGAGTTCGGACACGGGGCAGTGAGCACAGGGGGTGATGGGTGAACTGGACTCGCTGCGAGTTAGGACACGGGGCAGTGAGCACAGGGGGTGATGGGTGAACGGGACTGGGTGTGAGTTAGGACACGGGGCAGTGAGCACAGGGGGTGATGGGTGAACGGGACTGGGTGTGAGTTAGGACACGGGGCAGTGAGCACAGGGGGTGATGGGTGAACGGGACTGGGTGTGAGTTAGGACACGGGGCAGTGAGCACAGGGAGTGATGGGTGAACGGGACTGGGTGTGAGTTAGGACACGGGGCAGTGAGCACGGGGTGATGGGTGAACGGGACTGGGTGTGAGTTAGGACACGGGGCAGTGAGCACGGGGTGATGGGTGAACGGGACTGGGTGTGAGTTAGGACACGGGGCAGTGAGCACAGGGGGTGATGAGTGAGCGGGACTGGGTGTGAGTTAGGACACGGGGCAGTGAGCACAGGGGGTGATGGGTGAACGGGACTGGGTGTGAGTTAGGACACGGGGCAGTGAGCACAGGGGGCGATGGGTGAACGGGACTGGGTGTGAGTTAGGACACGGGGCAGTGAGCACAGGGGGTGATGGGTGAATGGGACTGGGTGTGAGTTAGGACACGGGGCAGTGAGCACGGGGTGATGGGTGAACGGGACTGGGTGTGAGTTAGGACACGGGGCAGTGAGCACAGGGGGTGATGGGTGAACGGGACTGGGTGTGAGTTAGGACACGGGGCAGTGAGCACAGGGGGTGATGGGTGAACGGGACTGGGTGTGAGTTAGGACACGGGGCAGTGAGCACAGGGGGCGATGGGTGAACGGGACTGGGTGTGAGTTAGGACACGGGGCAGTGAGCACAGGGGGTGATGGGTGAACGGGACTGGGTGTGAGTTAGGACACGGGGCAGTGAGCACAGGGGGCGATGGGTGAACGGGACTGGGTGTGAGTTAGGACACGGGGCAGTGAGCACAGGGGGTGATGGGTGAACGGGACTGGGTGTGAGTTAGGACACGGGGCAGTGAGCACAGGGGGTGATGGGTGAACGGGACTGGGTGTGAGTTAGGACACGGGGGCAGTGAGCACAGGGGGTGATGGGTGAACGGGACTGGGTGCGAGTTAGGACACGGGGCAGTGAGCACAGGGGTGAGGGGTGAACGGGACTGGGTGTGAGTTAGGACACGGGGCAGTGAGCACAGTGGGTGATGGGTGAACGGGACTGGGTGTGAGTTAGGACACGGGGCAGTGAGCACAGAGGGTGATGGGTGAACGGGACTGGGTGTGAGTTAGGACACGGGGCAGTGAGCACAGTGGGTGATGGGTGAACGGGACTGGGTGTGAGTCAGGACACGGGGCAGTGAGCACAGTGGGTGATGGGTGAACGGGACTGGGTGTGAGTCAGGACACGGGGCGGTGAGCACAGGGCCGATGGGCGAACGGGACCTGGTGTGAGTTAGGACATGGACAGCCGAGGTTTGGATGACCTCAAGTTTACGTAGGGCAGAATGTGGGAGACCAGCCAGGAGTGCGTTGGAATAGTCAAGTCTAGAGGTAACAAAGGCATGGATCAGGGTTTCAGCAGCGGATGAGCTGAGGCAGTGGTGGAGACGGGCGATGTTACGGAGGTGGAAATAGGCGGTCTTTGTTATGCTGCGGATATGTGGTCGGAAGCTCATTTCAGGGTCAAATATGACACCAAGGTTGCGAACAGTGTGGTTCAGCCTCAGATAGATGTTAGGGAGAGGGATGGAGTCAGTGGCTAGTTCCGGCTCCAGAGAATATACACCGGGATAAACTCTGGTACAGTAGGCACTGTTCCATCTGGGGCTGATGGATGAGGCCGCTGGGATATATCGTCGTAATATATCAGTGTGCCACTCACTTCCAATCAGTTACAATGTCTCTCTGCCTGTCCGTGTGTGTAGCAGACACCAAATAACCTGCTGTGCAGACCTGAGCAAATCGAGGGAGGGACAATCTGCCTGAGCAGCAGCGGCAGGAGGAACTGCTCGATTCTTCAAGGAGACACAGAGCAGTGCTCGGACAACACTGCCTGTTGGGTGTGTCTATACAATGCCCCTCTCTCACACACTCACACACAGACACACACCCTGCTCTGTCTGTAGAACCTGGTTGACAGGATCTGCCAGGAAGAGACGAGAATCAGCCAGTGCGAGCCCGCGTCATGAAGTTGCAGCACACAGCAGTCGAAGGAATTTATGTGAATTCTTTTCGTGACTTGGAAAACAAATTAAAATAAATGATCTTGCCCGCTCTCTCATCTAACTAACTCTTTGATTTTTTCCAACACTAATTCTTTTTTCTCTCACTCTTTTTCTGTCAATTCTTCTAATTGTAACAGACACTCAGCTAAAAATCAAAGATAATTTAACCCACACCGACACTTCAACTACACAGGATCATCCACAATATACCCAAACTGTCAGCCACACCTCGCCACCCAGTTTAACCTGAATCTTGAAATCCAGAATATCACCCCCACTCCTCACCCCCATTCTAACCCTCACTCCCTCACCCCATTCTAACCCCCACTCCTCACCCCCATTCTAACCCCCACTCCCTCACCCCCATTCTAACCCTCACTCCCATTCTAACCCCACTCCCTCACCCCCATTCTAACCCTCACTCCCTCACCCCCATTCTAACCCTCACTCCCTCACCCCCATTCTAACCCCCACTCCCTCGCCCCCATTCTAACCCCCACTCCCTCGCCCCCATTCTAACCCTCACTCCCTCGCCCCCATTCTAACCCTCACTCCTCGCCCCCATTCTAACCCTCACTCCCTCGCCCCCATTCTAACCCTCACTCCCTCGCCCCCATTCTAACCCCCACTCCCTCGCCCCCATTCTAACGCCCACTCCCTCACCCCCATTCTAACGCCCACGTCCCTCATCCCCATTCTAACCCCCACTGCCCTCACCCCCATTCTAACCCCCACTCCCTCGCCCCCATTCTAACCCCACTCCCTCGCCCCCATTCTAACCCCACTCCCTCATCCCCATTCTAACCCCACTCCCTCACCCCCATTCTAACCCCACTCCCTCATCCCCATTCTAACCCCACTCCCTCACCCCCATTCTAACCCCACTCCCTCACCCCCATTCTAACCCCCACTCCCTCGCCCCCCATTCTAACCCCCACTCCCTCGCCCCCATTCTAACCCCACTCCCTCATCCCCATTCTAACCCCACTCCCTCACCCCCATTCTAACCCCACTCCCTCACCCCCATTCTAACGCCCACTCCCTCACCCCCATTCTAACGCCCACTCCCTCATCCCCATTCTAACCCCCACTCCCTCGCCCCCATTCTAACCCCACTCCCTCGCCCCCATTCTAACGCCCACCTCCCTCACCCCCATTCTAACGCCCACTCCCTCATCCCCATTCTAACCCCCACTCCCTCACCCCCATTCTAACCCCACTCCCTCGCCCCCATTCTAACCCCCACTCCCTCGCCCCCATTCTAACCCCACTCCCTCATCCCCATTCTAACCCCACTCCCTCACCCCCATTCTAACCCCACTCCCTCATCCCCATTCTAACCCCACTCCCTCACCCCCATTCTAACCCCACTCCCTCACCCCCCATTCTAACCCCCACTCCCTCGCCCCCATTCTAACCCCCACTCCCTCGCCCCCATTCTAACCCCCACTCCCTCACCCCCATTCTAACCCCCACTCCCTCATCCCCATTCTAACCCCACTCCCTCACCCCCATTCTAACCCTCACTCCCTCACCCCCATTCTAACCCCCACTCCCTCACCCCCATTCTAACCCCCACTCCCTCACCCCCATTCTAACCCCCACTCCCTCACCCCCATTCTAACCCCCACTCCCTCATCCCCATTCTAACCCCCACTCCCTCATCCCCATTCTAACCCCCACTCCCTCACCCCCATTCTAACTCTCACTCCCTCACCCCCATTCTAACCCCACTCCCTCACCCCCATTCTAACCCCCACTCCCTCATCCCCATTCTAACCCCACTCCCTCGCCCCCATTCTAACCCTCACTCCCTCACCCCCATTCTAACCCCACTCCCTCACCCCCATTCTAACCCCCACTCCCCTCATCCCCATTCTAACCCCACTCCCTCGCCCCCATTCTAACCCTCACTCCCTCACCCCCATTCTAACCCCACTCCCTCACCCCCATTCTAACCCCACTCCCTCACCCCCATTCTAACCCCCACTCCCTCATCCCCATTCTAACCCCACTCCCTCACCCCCATTCTAACCCCACTCCCTCACCCCCATTCTAACTCCACTCCCTCACCACCATTCGAACCCCCACTCCCTCATCCCCATTCTAACCCCCACTCCCTCACCCCCCATTCTAACCCCCACTCCCTCACCCCCATTCTAACCCCACTCCCTCACCCCCATTCTAACCCTCACTCCCTCACCCCCATTCTAACCCTCACTCCCTCACCCCCATTCTAACCCCACTCCCTCACCCCCATTCTAACCCTCACTCCCTCACCCCCATTCTAACCCCCACTCCCTCATCCCCATTCTAACCCCCACTCCCTCACCCCCATTCTAACCCCACTCCCTCACCCCCATTCTAACCCTCACTCCCTCACCCCCATTCTAACCCCCACTCCCTCATCCCCATTCTAACCCCACTCCCTCACCCCCATTCTAACCCTCACTCCCTCACCCCCATTCTAACCCCCACTCCCTCATCCCCATTCTAACCCCCACTCCCTCACCCCCATTCTAACCCCACTCCCTCACCCCCATTCTAACCCCACATCCCTCACCCCCATTCTAACCCCACTCCCTCACCCCCATTCTAACCCCCACTCCCTCATCCCCATTCTAACCCCACTCCCTCACCCCCATTCTAACCCTCACTCCCTCACCCCCATTCTAACCCCCACTCCCTCATCCCCATTCTAACCCCCACTCCCTCACCCCCATTCTAACCCCCACTCCCTCACCCCCATTCTAACCCCACTCCCTCACCCCCATTCTAACCCCACTCCCTCACCCCCATTCTAACCCCCACTCCCTCATCCCCCATTCTAACCCCCACTCCCTCACCCCCATTCTAACCCCCACTCCCTCACCCCCATTCTAACCCCACTCCCTCACCCCATTCTAACCCCACTCCCTCACCCCCATTCTAACCCCACTCCCTCACCCCCCATTCTAACCCACTCCCTCACCCCCATTCTAACCCTCACTCCCTCACCCCCATTCTAACCCCACTCCCTCACCCCCATTCTAACCCCCACTCCCTCACCCCCATTCTAACCCCCACTCCCTCACCCCCATTCTAACCCCCACTCCCTCACCCCCATTCTAACCCCACTCCCTCACCCCCATTCTAACCCCCACTCCCTCATCCCCATTCTAACCCCCACTCCCTCACCCCCATTCTAACTCCCACTCCCTCACCCCCATTCTAACCCCCCACTCCCTCACCCCCATTCTAACCCCCACTCCCTCATCCCCATTCTAACCCCCACTCCCTCACCCCCATTCTAACCCACACTCCTGTACCCCTATTCTAACCCACACAGAAACCAAAAATATAATAATGAATGGACAGCATGGATTTCAAAAGGGAAAGTCCTGCTTGACCAACATCACTGAATCCTTTGAGGAGGTAACAGAGTGAGTAGACAAGGGTAATGCAGAAGATGACATATATCTGGATTTCCAAATGGTACAACAGACTAATGAATAAGGCCAGAGCATGCAGAGTCAGGGGACAAGTAGCAGTATGGATAGCTAGCTGACTGCAAGACAGAAAGCAGAGAGTGGGAGTAAAGGGTAGCTATTCACAGTGGCAGAAGGTGGGTCGTGGTGTTCCACAAGGATCAGCGCTGGGACCACTGCTGTTCACAATTTAGACCTTGGATTCAAAAACACAATTTCTAAATGTGCAGACGACACCAAATTTGGGGGGAATAGTCGATACTGAGCAGGACTGAAACAAATTACAGGAGGACATTAATAAACTTGCAGAATGAATTTCAACATCGGTAAGTGTGAGGTATTACATTTGGTAAGAAAAATAAGGAGGTCACATATTACTTGGAAAAAACGAATCTAAATGGGACAGAAGAGCATTGGGATCTCGGAGTACAAATACACCAATCACTGAAAGGATCTCGGAGTACAGATACACCAATCACTGAAAGGATCTCGGAGTACAGATACACCAATCACTGAAAGGATCTCGGAGTACAGATACACCAATCACTGAAAGGATCTCGGAGTACAGCTACACCAATCACTGAAAGGATCTCGGAGTACAGCTACACCAATCACTGAAAGGATCTCGGAGTACAAATACACCAATCACTGAAAGGATCTCGGAGTACAGATACACCAATCACTGAAAGGATCTCGGAGTACAAATACACCAATCACTGAAAGTACCTCGGAGTACATATACACCAATCACTGAAAGGATCTCGGAGTACAAATACACCAATCACTGAAAGGATCTCGGAGTACAGATACACCAATCACTGAAAGTACCTCGGAGTACAGATACACCAATCACTGAAAGGATCTCGGAGTACAGATACACCAATCACTGAAAGGATCTCGGAGTACAAATACACCAATCACTGAAAGGATCTCGGAGTACAAATACACCAATCACTGAAAGGATCTCGGAGTACAGATACACCAATCACTGAAAGTACCTCGGAGTACAGATACACCAATCACTGAAAGGATCTCGGAGTACAAATACACCAATCTCTGAAAGGATCTCGGAGTACAGATACACCAATCACTGAAAGGATCTCGGAGTACAAATACACCAATCACTGAAAGGATCTCGGAGTACAAATACACCAATCACTGAAAGTACCTTCGGAGTACAAATACACCAATCACTGAAAGGATCTCGGAGTACAAATACACCAATCACTGAAAGTACCTCGGAGTACAGATACACCAATCACTGAAAGGATCTCGGAGTACAGATACACCAATCACTGAAAGTACCTCGGAGTACAGATACACCAATCACTGAAAGGATCTCGGAGTACAGATACACCAATCACTGAAAGGATCTCGGAGTACAAATACACCAATCACTGAAAGTACCTCGGAGTACAAATACACCAATCACTGAAAGGATCTCGGAGTACAAATACACCAATCACTGAAAGGATCTCGGAGTACAGCTACACCAATCACTGAAAGGATCTCGGAGTACAAATACACCAATCACTGAAAGGATCTCGGAGTACAGATACACCAATCACTGAAAGTACCTCGGAGTACAAATACACCAATCACTGAAAGGATCTCGGAGTACAGATACACCAATCACTGAAAGTACCTCGGAGTACAAATACACCAATCACTGAAAGGATCTCGGAGTACAGATACACCAATCACTGAAAGGATCTCGGAGTACAGATACACCAATCACTGAAAGGATCTCGGAGTACAGATACACCAATCACTGAAAGGATCTCGGAGTACAAATACACCAATCACTGAAAGGATCTCGGAGTACAGATACACCAATCACTGAAAGGATCTCGGAGTACAGCTACACCAATCACTGAAAGTACCTCGGAGTACAAATACACCAATCACTGAAAGTACCTCGGAGTACAAATACACCAATCACTGAAAGGATCTCGGAGTACAGATACACCAATCACTGAAAGGATCTCGGAGTACAAATACACCAATCACTGAAAGGATCTCGGAGTACAGATACACCAATCACTGAAAGTACCTCGGAGTACAGATACACCAATCACTGAAAGGATCTCGGAGTACAGCTACACCAATCACTGAAAGTACCTCGGAGTACAGATACACCAATCACTGAAAGGATCTCGGAGTACAAATACACCAATCACTGAAAGTACCTCGGAGTACAGATACACCAATCACTGAAAGGATCTCGGAGTACAGATACACCAATCACTGAAAGGATCTCGGAGTACAAATACACCAATCACTGAAAGGATCTCGGAGTACAGCTACACCAATCACTGAAAGTACCTCGGAGTACAGATACACCAATCACTGAAAGGATCTCGGAGTACAAATACACCAATCACTGAAAGTACCTCGGAGTACAAGCTACACCAATCACTGAAAGGATCTCGGAGTACAGCTACACCAATCACTGAAAGTACCTCGGAGTACAGATGCACCAATCACTGAAAGGATCTCGGAGTACAGATACACCAATCACTGAAAGGATTTCGGAGTACAAATACACCAATCACTGAAAGGATCTCGGAGTACAAATACACCAATCACTGAAAGGATCTCGGAGTACAAATACACCAATCACTGAAAGGATCTCGGAGTACAAATACACCAATCACTGAAAGGATCTCGGAGTACAAATACACCAATCACTGAAAGGATCTCGGAGTACGGATACACCAATCACTGAAAGTAGCGAGAGGTTAGCAAGGCCATAAAAAAGCAAACCAAGGACTAGGG
>NC_141009.1:2397844-2398912 GCF_052327205.1 Somniosus microcephalus | reverse complement strand
CCCCTCACCCCTCCCCCACCCCTCACCCCTCCCCCACCCCTCGCCCCCTCCCCACGCCCCTCACCCCTCCCTCAACCCTCCCCCACCCCTCGCCCCTCCCCCACACCCCTCGCCCCTCCCCCATGCCCCTCGCTCCCCCCGCCCCTCCCCACGCTCCCCCCTCCCCGCCCCTCCCCCCTCCCCCACCCCTCCCCCCGCTCCCCCCTCCCCCCTCCCCCTCGCTCCCCCGCCCCTCCTCCCTCCCCCCGCTCCCTCCCCTCCCCCACCCTCCCCCTCCCCCGCTCCCCCGCTCCCCCCCCTCCCCCACCCCTCCTCGCTCCCCCGCTCCCCCCCTCCCCCGCCCCTCCTCCCTCCCCCCGCTCCCCCCGCTCCCCCCCTCCCCCACCCCTCCCCCTCCCCCCGCCCCCCTCCCCCTTCGTTCCCCTGCCCCTCCTCCTCCCCCCTCTCCCCCACCCCTCCCCGCCCCTCCCCCTCGCTCCCCCCTCCCCGCCCCTCCCCCTCGCTCCATGCCCCTCGCTCCCCCGCCCCTCCTCCCTCCCCCCGCTCCCCCCCTCCCCACCCCTCCCCCCCTCCCCCACCCCTCCCCCCGCTCCCCCCTCCCCCTCCCCCCTCCCCCTGCTCCCCCCTCCCCCTCGTTCCCCCCGCCCCTCCTCCCTCCCCCGCTCCCCCACCCTTCCCCTCCCCCTCGCTCCCCCGCCCCTCCTCCCTCCCCCCGCTCCCCCACCCCTCCCCTCCCCCTCCCCCTCGCTCCCCCACCCCTCCCCCACACCCCTCACTCCCCCGGCCCTGTCCCCCCCCCCGATGTCACGCATTTGCCCCAGATGATGTTGATCTAGTCTCCAAGTCTCTACCAGCTGTGCAGAGATGTGGTTCTGTTCATGTCTGATTTGTTTCCCGCACTCCTTCCTGTGAGCATCTGACATGAGGAACTATGGTGGTTAACCTGCGCTGTACTTGCTGGGCGTCAGTCATTTGCCCCGACTCCCATCTCTATGATAAACCACAATCCAATAACGAGTGGGTTGCACAATTCCATTTCAAAATGCATGCAAAGCTCCTGTGCAATGC
>NC_141009.1:2297844-2392844 GCF_052327205.1 Somniosus microcephalus | reverse complement strand
GGACCATAAAGAAGAATACCCTCAGTCAACTAGTCCTGGGACTCAGTGAAGTAACTACTAACACTACTAACAATAATCAGCCGCAGGACAGTGACATCGTAGCACAGAGAATTCGACCCAACACAATTGCCACTAAGCAAAAGGAAAAATAGCTGTCATATTGGGCAGAAACAACAAAAACCCAAAACAAACTCAATTGCTACTTGGCCCTAAACAGACAATACAACATGGCTGATTACCTGACCATGGTAAAGGATAGCAAACTGAGAAAAACCTTGACAATGTACAGACTTAGTGAACATAGCCTGGCGATCGAAAAAGGTAGACACGGGCAGACCCGGCTGCCAAGAGAGGACAGGATATGCTCTCACTGCAGTCAGGGAGTGGTGGAGACAGAGATGCACTTCCTCACAGCTTGTGGAAAATATCAGGGCATCAGGGAGAATTTCTACCCAAAATTCACAAAAATATGCCCGGAATTCAGAAATTTGAATGACGACCAAAAGCTCCCAATCCTAATAGGGGAAGAGAGAAATTGTGTAACCTTAGCGGCACACTATGTTACAGCTTGCCATAAACAGAGGGACAACCATTAAATCTAAGAAAAGAGTATATACAAATTATATGAATGTATATTTATGCACTCAGGGATATATCTGTTTATACACTGTATGGATAGATCTGCGTTTATGTGTTCAACCATAAATGTTTTTCGATGCTTTGGCAACATAAGATGTACCTTGTCATGCCAATAAAGCAATTTGAATTGAATTGAATTGAATTGAGAGAGAGAGGGAGAGGGAGTGCGAGAGTGAGAGAGAGAGTGAGAGAGAGACAGACAGACAGAGAGAGAGACAGAGAGAGAGAGAGACAGAGAGAGAGACAGAGAGAGAGAGAGAGACAGAGAGAGAGACAGAGAGAGACAGAGAGAGACTGCATCAAACTGCTTTAATTCAACACTAGTCGCATCAGCTACAGGACAATGGAACAGGAATGGGAAAATTCTCTCTGATATGATAGGGGAAGCTCTCAAGGCACAGTCAATCCTGCCCTGGGAGTGTTTGATGGGACTGTGTAGAGGGAGCTTTACTCTGTATCTAACCCATACTGTACCTGCCCTGGGAGTGTTTGATGGGACTGTGTAGAGGGAGCTTTACTCTGTATCTAACCCATACTGTACCTGCCCTGGGAGTGTTTGATGGGACAGTGTAGAGGGAGCTTTACTCTGTATCTAACTGATGCTGCACATGCAGGCATGGACTCCTTCATTATCTGAGGAATCGTGAATGGAGATGAACACTGTGCAATCATCAGTAAACTACCCCACTTCTGATCTTATGATGGAGGGAAGGCCATTGATGAAACAGCGGAAGATGGTTGGGCCTAGGACACTGCCCTGAGGAACTCCTGCAGTGATGTCATGTGATTGAGATGAATGACCTCCAACAACCACAGCCAACTTCCTTTGTGCTAGGGATGATCCAACCAGTGGAGAGTTTTCCCCCCGATTCCCATTGACCACAGTTTTACTAGGGCTCATTGATGCCACACTCGGTCAAATGCTGCCTTGATGTCAAGGGCAGTCACTCTCACCTCACCTCTGGAATTCAGCTCCTTTGTCCCTGTTTGGACCAAGGCTGTAATGAGGTCTGGAGCTAATTGGTCTAGGCAGAACACAAACTGGGCATCGGTGAGCAGGTTATTGGTGAGTATGTGCACCTCCATAGGCCAGAAGCAGTGAGACCAGTTGTAGCTGGGATGAGTAAGTTCAGCACAGATGGCGTTGAAATAGCTGCTCGACCTGGTGGTGCATCTCTCAGTGTGCCATTGGCTGCAGCCATTGTCTGATCCTTTCTGTTTCCATCACTAACTCCTCACTTATGTCAGGCGTCAATACAACATCACTAGCAACCTGGTAATAACAGTGCAGCCTCAGCTATCAATTATTTACTGCAGAATAAATGGAATTAGATCTATCAGACAGACAATGAAATCAAAAAGCGCACTGCAGAAATAATGGATCACGTTTGATAGGATTTGTGAAAACCATACTGGGAGGCACAAGAGAAATGAATTCGATCTCACCACAGGACTCCTGGCTGACTAACTGCAAGGTCTGTGGCAGAGCAGTGAGATGCAGAGCGACACCCAGCGACACTGTGCTTTGTATCCGCTCTATTTAAAGTCACCCAGCAGTAATCGACTACAAACCCAAGACAGTGCAAACAGCTCACACAATCTGAAAGCCTAAATACAGTTAATTACAGCATTGAATTTAGACCCTGGTTCCGTAGAGAATGCAGCAGAGTTACACCAGTAATAAAAAATATTCAACGGGCTAAATTAGAAAGAGAGAGAATTATACGTACATAGGGCTAAAAATTGAGTAGCGCCCCAATTGAGGCGCTAACTTCGCCGGGGCACTAAAAGTAGCGCCCCGGAAAAATTAGCACCCCTGCGCCGGTAATTGAGTGGTTGCACCCCAAGAGGGAAGCGGGGCGCTACTGGAAGCGCCCCGCATCCCTCTTGGGGCGCTGTGAGTCAATATTGCGGCATTATGTGCCGCAGCGCCACACGCTGTGGCACGTCGTGCCGCGGTATTGCAGGCCTTCTTCCCCTTCTTAAAGGGGAGGGGCCTTGTGCAGCGCGACCTGGGGCCCAGCTGGGCCCCCGGGGATCGGGAGCGCAGGCAAAAGAGCCCGGCACTCAAGAGAAGTGCCGGGCTCTTGGAGCGCAGCCGGCACTCCGCTGGGGGGGGGGGGGGGGGCGGTGGGTTCAGGAGGTCTGGGACGGGAGCGCAGCCAGCACTCCGCTGGGGGGGGGGTGGGGTTTAGAAGGCCGGGCTCTTGGAGCGCAGCCAGCACTCCGCTGGGGGGGGGTTCAGGAGGTCTGGGACGGGAGCGCAGGCAGGTGCTAGCAGGCGGCCAGCAACAAAAATGGCCGCCCCGCACCTCGCCTTTAAATTGCGTCTCCCCGGCCGCAGGTATGCCCCCCTGACCCCGTCAGACATAGCGTCCGACGGTAAGTCAGGGGGTGCTCCCGAAGATCGTGGCCAGGGCGTGAGCGGGGCGCTGCGCACACCAATGACGTCATTGCCAGCGGCGCAGCACCGCAGGGCGCTACCGGTTAGCGCCACCACTAACCTCCCACTGAATTTTGCGGGAGGCGTGGGCAGTGCCGCGCCCGGGCGCTAGTTGCCTTGCGTCCCATTAGCACCCTCTTAAGGCGCTAACGGGAGGCGCAACCAACTGAAATTTTCCTCCATGGAGCTTTAGCACATCTCCCAAATTTCCCAAATGATTCACACAGAATTACAGAGAATTTACAGCACAGAAACAGGCCATTCGGCCCAACCAGTCTATGCCGGTGTTTATGATCCACACGAGCCTCCTCCCACCCTCTTCCTCTCACCCTATCACCATATCCTTCTATCCCTTTCCCCCTCAAGTGTTTATCCAGCTTCCCCTTAAATGTATCGATACTATTCGCCTCAACCACTCCCTGTGGCAGCGAGTTCCACATTCTCACCACTCTCTGGGTAAAGACGTTTCTCCTGAATTCCCTATTGGATTTATTAGTGACTGTCTTATATTGATGGCCCCTAGTCCTGGTCTCCCCCACAAGTGGAAACACCTTCTCTGTGTCTACCCTATTGAACCCCTTCATAACCTTGAAGACCTCAATCAGGTCACCCCTCAGCCTTCTTTTTTCTAGAGAAAAGAGTCCCAGCCTGTTCAGTCTTTCCTGATGGGTGGAACCTCCCAGTTCTGGTATCACCCGTGTAAATCTTTTTTGCACCTTCTCCAGTGCCTCTATATCCTTTATATAATACGGAGACCAGAACTGTGTACAGTACTCCCAGTGTGGTCTAACCAAGGTTCAATACAAGTTTAACAAAACCTCTCTGCCTTTCAATTACTTTCTAGAAATGAACCCCAGTGCTTTGTTTGCTTTTTGTAGTGAATTACTTTGCAGTACAGTGAGTATTGTTACACAAGCATGTGCAGCAGCCAACTTGTGCACAGCAAGATCACACAAACCACAATGGGGTGAATGGCATCACTGCAGGAGTTCCTCAGGGCAGTGTCCTGGGCCCAACCATCTTCAGATGCTTCATCAATGACCCTCCCTCCAACATAAGGTCAAAAGTGGGGATGTTCGCTGATGATTGCACAGTGATCAGTTCCATTCGCAACTCCTCAGTGTGGTGTATGTAACCTGTTCCACCTTAAGAGAACTTAAGCCTGTTCCACCTTAAGAGATGTACTACTTTCTCTGGCTGCTGTATACGTAATACCGGTGGTGACCACCGGTATATAAGCACTGTGTAGTAATATTGTATTTTAGTATAGTCCTGACCTCCAACCAGTAAAGACCTGTTGAACTTTAATCTTGTAGTCTGTGTTAGTAATTACAACTAGAACACACAGACTTAACAGTGGCGACGAGTCCGATTCTTACCCTGCGGCAGTTTATATCCACGGCGGCTTCGTCCACAGAACGGACGTCGAAGAGAGGCTTCCACCCTCATCACCCTGCTGGAAGACACGGCGCGCGGCAGACATCGAGAAACCAGAGTGCAGAAGACATCCTGAACTCGAAGCCTCCATCAGCGGCTGTCAGCTATCTTCTTTCTTCCTCAGTGGTGGGTAAGCCGGGCAGCGACGCGACCAGAAAGTCGGCCGCGTTGGCTGTACAGACGGGGAGGGAAGACGGAGGAATAAGGGCGGTGAGATCGATCGTGACCGGAGATAAGGGCCGGGCCGCATTCGGGCCGAAAGGCGCAGCGCGGGGACATCGATTGCGGCTGGTGATAAGGGCCGGGCCGCATTCGGGCTAAAAAGGCGCAGCGTCTGGGGCAACTGAGGGCGCGAGAGCCGCGGTGAAGCGGAGACAGCGTCGGGGGACGGGTGAAGACCGCCAAGCGCGGGAAAACCGCCATTTTGTAGGCGGAGGACGAAGACAAGAACGGGAAGCCGCCATCTTGGATAAAAATAAAAATAAATTAAATTGCAACGATGCCTAAACATGGGAACATTAATACCTTTGATAGCGACATCGAAGATTGGGCCATGTATGTAGAACGCATACAAAATTATTGTAAAGCAAATAAAATTCCAGATGAAGAGAAAGCACTAACATTATTAAACTTAATGGGTGCGAAGACATACGGGCAATTGAAACACCTTTTATCACCAGATGAACCGGCGGATAAGACGTTCGAGGAGATTGTTACTGTCCTGAAAAATCATCTAAACCCCACGCCGCTGATGCTAGCGGAACGATTTAAATTTTACAGCAGAAGGCAGCTGAAGGATGAAAGCAATGCTGAATATTTGCTGGAATTGCGTAAGCTGGCAAAGTACTGTCAGTTTGGAACGAGACTGACAGAGGCGCTACGAGATAAATTTGTGTGTGGTTTATTAAAAGAAGATACACAAAAGCAACTGCTCGAGGAGAATGAGCTGACGCTTGAGAAAGCGGTCACTATGGCAGCAGCACATGAAGCCGCAGCGAGAGGCATGGCAGTAATGCAGCTACGGTCACCGGAACTCAGTACAAATAAATTGGGTTTGAGTACTGTAAAATGTTATCGTTGTGGAAAGACAACGCACGATCAGAACCAGTGTTGGTTTAAAAACCAAGAATGCAGAACGTGTGGCAGGCTTGGCCACATAGCTAAAGTATGCTGGTCAGGAAAGAAGACCAGCAACAAAAAGTCACCGCAAGGAAAATACATAAAGGTGCACAAGGTGACAAAGACCAGTTCGAACGAACAGAAGTCAGATTCAGATGCTAGCAGTAATGAACTGGGTAGCTTAAGAGTACACAACGTTGGTAAGGATGCAGATCTCCAGACAATTTGGGTCACTCTTCAGATAGCAGGAGTCCAAGTAAAGATGGAATTGGACACTGGATCGGCATTGACGGTCATGAATAAGAAAGATTACAAAAGGTTATTCCAACATATTCCCTTACGGGATACGGAGATTATATTGAAAACATACACGGGGCAAAGAGTGTACCCCATCGGAAAGATAGAGGTAAAAGTGGTCCACAAGGGCGAAGAAAGCCAAGTAATGGACTTATATGTGCTACCTGAAGGAGGTCCACCACTACTGGGACGGGAGTGGATTAGGAAAATGAATATGGACTGGCACTCCTTGAAGGCACTAATGGTAGATTCCGGGGAAACAGATGTCAAACCTAAACGATTGTCCAAAATATTGGATGATGCTAAAGGGGTGTTCCAGCAGGGACTGGGAACACTGAGAGGAATTACGGCAAACATCAAGATTGATGAACATGCACACCCAAAAATTTTTAAAGCCAGACCGGTACCCTATGCAATATGACCTACTGTAGACGCGGAACTGGAAGCGCTAGAACATTCAGGTGTACTGTCTAAGGTAGATTGGAGTGAGTGGGCTACGCCCATTGTTCCCGTTATGAAACGTCCTTCGAGCAACAAGCCAGGAGAACCAGGGAAGGTTCGCACCTGTGGAGATTTCAAAATCACCGTTAATCCGGTGCTTCACACGGTGCAGTATCCGCTTCCGCGGATTGAGGATATTTTTGCTTCGTTGTCTGGCGGGAAACACTTCACCAAGATAGACCTGGCGCAGGCGTACTTGCAGATGGAGGTTGAAGAAGAGTCACGCCAATACCTCACGATCAACACGCATCGAGGTTTGTACCGGTAAAATAGGCTGGTTTTTGGAGTGGCATCGGCTCCAGCAATTTGGCAGAGGGCCATGGAGCAGGTATTACAGGGAATTCCAGGCACACAATGTTACCTGGACGATATTCTGATTACAGGTGATGGTGATGAAGAACACCTCGCAAACTTGGAACTGGTGCTCAACAGACTGAAAGAGTATGGACTTAGAGTTAATCGGCAGAAATGTGAGTTCTTCCAGAAGCGGATCTCGTACTGTGGTCATGTCATTGACCGGGAGGGGCTTCATAAGTCTCCTGACAAGATAGAGGCAGTTGTAAAGGCTCCCGCTCCAGATAATGTCTCTCAGTTGAGGTCGTTTCTAGGATTGATTAACTATTACCATAAATTTCTACCAAATCTATCCACGGTACTGCACCCGCTAAACGCTCTTTTACAGAAGGGGGTACCATGGGAATGGAGCGAAAACTGTAAGAAGGCATTTCGCAAAAGCAAAGAATTGATCACCTCAGAGGAAGTGTTGGCTCACTTCAACCCGACACTGCCTATTCGGTTGGCTTGTGATGCTTCTCCATATGGTATTCATAGAGTCATAGAGTTTTACAGCACAGAAAGAGGCCCTTCGGCCCATCGTGTCTGCGCCGCCCATCCATCCCTGTCCAGTCTAATCCCATTTTCCAGCATTTGGTCCATAGCCTTGTATGCAATGGCATTTCAAGTGCTCATCCAAATGCTTCTTGAATGTTGTGAGGGTTCCTGCCTCTACCACCCTTTCAGGCATTGAGTTCCACATTCCAACCACCCTCTGGGTGAAAAAGTTCCTCCTCAAATCCCCTCTAAATCTCCTGCCCCTTACCCTGAATCTATGCCCCCTTGTTATTGACCCCCCTACTAAGGGGAAAAGTTCCTCTTTGTCTACCCTATCTATGCCCCTCATCATTTTGTACACCTCAATCAGGTCCCCCCTCAGCCTTCTTTGCTCCAAGGAAAACAACCCCAGCCTGTCCAGCCTCTCTTCATAGCTGAGGCGCTCCATCCCAGGTAACATCCTGGTGAATCTTCTCTGCACCCTCTCCAAAGCAATCACATCCTTCCTATAGTGAGGCGACCAGAACTGCACACAGTACTCCAGCTGTGGCCTCACCAGCATTTTGTACAGCTCCATCATAACCTCCCTGCTCTTATATTCTATGCCTCGGCTAATGAAGGCAAGTATCCCATATGCCTTTTTAACCACCTTATCTACCTGTTCCGCTGCCTTCAGGGATCTATGTACATGTACACCAAGGTCCCTCTGACCCTCTGTACTTCCTAGGGTCCTACCACTCATTGTGTATTCCCTTGCCTTATTTGTCCGTCCAAAATGCATCACCTCGCACTTTTCAGGGTTAAATTCCATTTGCCACTTTTCCGCCCATCTGACCAACCCGTTTATATCGTCCTGTAGCCTGAGGCTTTCCTCCTCACAATTTACCACCCCACCAATTTTCGTGTCATCTGCGAACTTACTGATCATACCTTTTACATTCTCATCCAAATCATTTATGTAGATCACAAACAACAAGGGACCCAGCACCGATCCCTGAGGTACCCCACTGGACACAGGCTTCCAGTCACAAAAGCAACCTTCGACCATCACCCTCTGCCTCCTGCCACTCAGCCAGTTTAGGATCCAATGCGCCAAAGCACCCTGGATCCCATGGGCTCTTACCTTCTTGACCAGTCTCCTATGCGGGACTTTGTCAAAAGCTTTACTGAAGTCCATGTAAACCACATCCACAGCATTTCCCTCATCCACCCCCCTAGTCACCCCCTCGAAAAATTCAATCAGATTTGTCAGACATGATTTACCCTTGACAAAGCCATGCTGACTATCCCCGATTAATCCTTGCCTCTCCAAGTGGAGACTAATTTTGTCCCTCAGAATTTTTTCCAATAATTTCCCTACCACAGATGTTAGGCTCACTGGCCTGTAATTCCCTGGTTTATCCCTGCTACCCTTCTTGAATAATGGTACTACGTTAGCTGTTCTCCAGTCCTCTGGTACATCCCCTGTGGCCAGAGAGGTTCTGAAAATTTGTGTCAGAGCCCCTGCAATCTCCTCCTTTGCCTCCCACAGCAGCCTGGGATACATCTCGTCCGGGCCTGGGGATTTATCCACTTTTTGGCCTGCTAAAACCGCTAGCACCTCCTCCCTCTCGATGCTAATATGTTCAAGTATGTCACAGCCCCCTTGCCCGATTTCTATGTCTGCATCGTCTTTCTCCATAGTGAACACAGATGCAAAAAATTCATTTAAAACCCCGCCTACATCATCTGGCTCTACACACAGATTGCCACTTTGGTCCCTAATGGGCCCTACCCTTTCCCTGGTTATCCTCTTGCCCTTAATATACTTATAAAACATCTTAGGATTTTCCTTTATTTTGCTCGCCAGTGTTATTTCATGGCCCCTCCTCGCCCTCCTAATTTCTTTTTTAAGTATGCCCCTGCATTTTTTATACTCCTCTAGGGCTTCTTCCGTCTTTAGTCTTTTGTAACTGCCAAAAGCCCCCCTTTTATTTCTAATGCATTTTTGTATATCCCTTGTCATCCAAGGTTCCCTTTGCTTGTTGGTCCCACCCTTGACCTTTACAGGAACATGTTGGCGTTGTACTCTCTCTATTTCCCTTCTGAAAGTCTCCCACTGTTTTGATGCGGATTTTCCTATAAGCAGCTGCTCCCAGTCCAATTTGGCCAGATCCTGCCTTATCATATTAAAATCGGCCTTCCCCCAATTGGGGCAGCACTCTCACACAAGTTGCCAAATGGCACGGAAAGGCCAGTCGCGTTTGCATCCAGATCATTGACCTCCGCTGAGCGCAACTATGCGCAGATCGATAGGGAGGCTCTCAGCCTTGTATGGGGAGTGAAGAAGTTTAATCATTACCTGCAGGGCCAAAAATTTACACTTCTGACAGACCATCAGCCGTTGGTATCCATTTTTAACCCTAAGAAGGGTGTTTCAGTGATGACAGCACAGCGCCTCCAGAGATGGTCCCTTTTCCTAGGGGCACATCAATATCAAATAGAATTCAAAGGTACGAAGCAGCATGGCAATGCTGATGGGCTGTCGCGCCTGCCACTACCTGAAGAAGAAGAAACGACGAAAGTTGACCCTGTTGAGTTATTTAATTCGACCATCATCGAGTGTTTACCAGTCACCAATGCAAGTATTGAAAGAGAAACCAGGAACGACCCGACACTGTCCAGAGTCTACGAGGTGACAGTGAAAGGATGGCCAACACGTGGTGATCCTCTGTTACCAGCATTCTCAGCAAGGCGAGACCAGCTGTCCGTCTGCCATGGTACTTTGATGTACGGGACAAGAGTGATTATTCCTCCCAAGTTAAGGGAAAGAGTTCTAAAAGAACTGCATGAAGGTCATCTGGGGGGCGTTAAGATGAAAAGTCTTGCTAGGGCTTATGTATGGTGGCCGGGTATTGACCAACAGATAGAGGAGTTGACGAAAAGCTGCGCTGGGTGCCAAAAAGTGCAAAATGCACCTCCGATTGCACCACTACACCCATGGGAATGGCCTTCAGCCTCATGGCACCGCGTACATATTGACTTTGCTGGTCCATTCATGGACTCCATGTTCCTAATTGCGGTGGACGCACATTCCAAATGCCCAGAAGTGATCAAGATGAATACCACTACTTCAGAAAAGACAATTGCGGTATTAAGAACAATATTCGCAAGGAATGGATTGCCAGAACAGATCTGTTCGGACAACGGACCACAGTTCGTGTCGGAAGAATTCCAAAAATTCTTAAATTCAACTTAAATTACCTTTGATAGCGACATCGAAGATTGGGCCATGTATGTAGAACGCATACAAAATTATTGTAAAGCAAATAAAATTCCAGATGAAGAGAAAGCACTAACATTATTAAACTTAATGGGTGCGAAGACATACGGGCAATTGAAACACCTTTTATCACCAGATGAACCGGCGGATAAGACGTTCGAGGAGATTGTTACTGTCCTGAAATAAGGGCAAAATTCAACTTAAAGAAAAAAGCGAGCACTGAGTACACAGACAACAAAGGAGAGGATGGCAAGAGCGAATACAAAAAGTTTAGGAAAGAAGTCAAAAAATAATTAGGAAGGTAAAGAGAAACCACAAAATTAAATTATCAAGGAATATAAAAAGAAATAGTAAAGTATTCTACAGACATATAAATAACAAAAGAAAAATCCGGATCGGGATAGGGCCATTAAAGGATGCACACGATAAACTCACAGGTAATGACAGTGAAATGGCAGAAATATTAAATAATTATTTTTTGCCTCGTTATTTACCAGAGAGACTAACATGGTGGACAAGATATTGGAAGAGATCATAAAAGATATAAAAATATTTAAAATAGAAAGGGGATAATTAATAAACAAATCAAACTTAGAGAGTTTAAAGCCCTTGGATTGCATCCCCGCACATTAAAAGAGGTTAGGGAGGAGATAGCAGAGACACTGTTACATATATAACAATTCATTAGAAAAGGGAATAGAGAATAAAAGAGAACTGGTGGACAGCTAATGTGATTCCTATATTTAAAAAAGGGAGATAGAACAAGTCCAGGGAACTATAGACCAGTTAGTTTAACATCCGTGGTAGGAAAGATAATGGAATCTTTACTCAAAGCTGTAATAGAAAAACATCTAGAAACTGAAAATATAATAGTCAGCATGGATTGCAAAAGGGAAGATCATCCTTAACCAACCTTATTGAATTCTTTGAAGAAGTAACAGAAAGGGTAGATAGGGTAATGTAATAGATGTAATATATTTTTGGATTTGCAAAAGGCCTTCGATAGCCACATAGTAGACTCATGACAAAGGCCAGAACATGTGGAGTCAGGGGACAAGTAGCAGAATGGAGAGCAAGCAGTCTACAAAACAGAAAACAGAGAGTAGGGGTTAAAGGTAATTACTCAGACTGGCAAAAGGTGGGAAGTGGTGTTCCACAAGGATCGATGCTGGGACCACTGTTGTTCACCATTTACATAAGAAATAGGAGGAGTCGGCCATTTGGCCCTTCAAGCCTGCTCCGCCATTTAATGAGATCATGGCTGATCTTCTGCCTCAACTCCATTCACCGGCCCTATCGCCATATCCCTTGATGCCTTTACTAGTCAGAAATCTATCGACTTCTGTTTTGAATATACCCAATGACTGAGCCTCCACAGCCCTCTGGGGTAGAGAATTCCAAAGATTCGCCACCCTCTGTGTGAAGAAATTTCTTCTCATCTCAGTCCTGAATGGCCTACCCTTTATCCTGAGGCTGTGGTCCCTGGTTCTAGACTCCCCAGCCAAGGGAAACATTCTCCCAGCATCCACCCTATCAAGTCCTGTAATAATTTTGTATGCTTCAATGAGATCCCCTCTCATTCTTCAGAATTCAAGAGAATACAGGCCTAGTTTACTCAATCTCTTCTCATACGACAGTCCCACCATCCCAGGAATCAATCTCGTGAACCTTCGTTGCACTCCCTCTATGGCAAGTATATCCTTCCTTAGGTAAGGAGACCAAAATTGTACACAGTACTCCAGGTGTAGTCTCACCAAGGCCCTAGATAATTGGAGTAAGACTTCTTTACCCCTGTACTCAAATCATCTTGTAATGAAGGCCAGCATACCATTTGCCTTCCTAATAGCTTGCTGCACCTGCACATTCACTTTCAGTGACTCATATACAAGGACACCCAGGTCCCTTTGAGCATCTGCATTCCCCCAATCTTTCACCATTTAGGAAATACTCTGCCTTTCTGTTTTTTCTACCAAAGTGGATAACTACACATTTATCCACATTATATTCCATCTGCCATGTTCTCGTCCACTCACTGAGCCTGTCGAGATCCCCTTGAAGCCTCTTCACAACTAACACTGCCACCTAGCTTTGTATCATCAGCAAATTTGGAAATGTTACATTTAGTCCCCTCATCCAAATCATTGATATAGATTGTGAATAGCTGGGGCCCAAGCACTGATCCTTGCGGTACCCCACTAGTCACAGCCTGCCATCCTGAAAAAGACCTGTTTATCCCTACTCTTTGTTTTCTGTCTGTTAACCTATTCTCAATCCATGCTAGTATATTACCCCCAATTCAATGTGCCCTAATTTTGTTCACCAACCTTTTGTGTGGGACCTTATCGAAGGCCTTCTTAAAATCCAAATATACCACATCTTCCGGTTCCCCTTTGTCTGCTCCACTAGTTACATCCTCAAAGAACTCCAATAGGATTTGGACATAAACGATTTGGACTCGGGAATCGGAAGTACAATTTCAAAATTTGCGGACAACACCAAACTGGAAAGATTTTGTCAATACAGAGGATGACTGCGACAAAATACAGGAAGACATTAACAAACTTACCGAATGATCGTGTAATTGGCAAATAAGCTTCAATATAGATAAGTGTGAGGTGATTACATACTGCTTGGAAAATAAGAGTCTGAATGGGGTAGAGGAGCAGAGGGATCAGAGCAGATACACAAATCACTAGAAGTAGCGACGCAGGTTAATAGGCCATAAAAAAACAAAAAAAGCACACTTTGGAAAGGTTGAACAGGCTGGGGCTCTTTTCTCTAGAAAGGAGTAAACTGAGGGGTGACCTGATAGAGATCTTCAAGATAATGTAAGGCTTTGATAGGGAAGGCGTAGAGAAGACTTGCATTTCTATAGTGCCTGTCACGACCACCGGATGTCTCAAAGCACTTTACAGCCAATGAAGTACTTTTGAAGTGGAGTCACCGTTGGAAACATTAGGGTTAGGGCCAATTTGCGCACAGCAAGCTCCCACAAACAGCAATGTGAAAATGACCAGATAATCTGTTTTTGTTATGTTGATTTAGGGAGAAACATTGGCCAGGGCACCAGGGTTATCTCCCCTGCTCTTCTTCGAAATAGTGCCATGGGATCTTTTACGTCCACCTGAGAGAGCAGACGGGGCCTCGGTTTAACGTCTCATCCAAAAGACGGCACCTCTGACAGTGCAGCACTCCCTCAGCACTGCACTGGAGTGCCAGCCTAGATTTATGTGCTCAAGTTCCAGGAATGGAACTTGAACCCACAACCTTCTGACTCAGAGGCGAGTGTGCTACCCACTTTTTAAAAAATAAATATACTTTATTGAACATTAAGAACATTTACAACATCTTGATCATTTCATTGTATGATACAAATCAATTCCACCGCTCTGCACAGCCATTCCGCCACCACATTTTAACATCAAAACCTAAAGTTTAATTTGTCTCCTGTAACATATATTAATCGATTGTACTTTAAAAATTGATTGTAAAATACTATCCTTAAACTCCTTTCTGAATAAAACATCCACAGAGCCTTATAATGATCTTTTAGCTTATATTTAAAATACTCTTTTAGATTGATTCTCCTCCCCTTAAAAAATAGCGCATTCCTTCTTTGCACAATCACGAATCTAGCCAAACTGAACATTAAATTAATTGCCGCTCCGCTAGACTCGGGCAGACTCTCCTGCAGTCCCCATCTCAAAATTGAGTCCCACGGGATTCCCATTCTCGCTCTTCGGTCCCCACCCAGCAAAAAGCTTCACACAACTGTCGAACATAGTACTTAAAGTCATTTAACTGCGGACATAACACCAGTAAATAGGACAGAGTCTCATCCCGTGTCCCACACACTGGGCAAGTTGCCGCCTCCACTCGCCCAAACTTGCACAAGACCGTCATGGTAAAAATCCGGTTATGAGCCAATTTGAAATCCAGTTCAATCCACTCTGGACATTTAAAATTCGCCCGCACTCCCTTCCAAATTCTGTTGAAGTCCAGCTGTGGGTATATACACTGCCAAAACTCCTGACCAGCAGGTGTCTTGAATCTCCATTCTCTAAATCCCTCATAGAAATCTCGAGTATTACAGTTGTCAAATTGGACCAACTCTCCCCCTTTCTCCAGTACAAAGCTTGGAAAAGCAGGACGCACTTTACTTCCTTTGGAGATTTGCGCATTTATTTCTTCCATCCAGTCCTGTGGCATTGCCCTCACAATCTTCTCATACATAATTCCTATTGCTTTTTCCTCTACCTCCTGATCCTCCTCCCACACCATGTCCCTCACTATCGCTTCCGGCAACCAACCTGGAATCACCTCATATAATACATCTTTCACAGATATAATCCCAGCTTTTATAAAAGCTTGATTAAATAAAACCTCTCCTTCGATGTTGACCCACCTGTTCAAAAATAGGGCTGTTCTAAAAATTCCTCAGCCCCCTTGGGCATAAACTGCACACTTTTTAAAAATTGGGCCCAAGTCTCTACAACCCCCTTATAAAACCTAGGGAGAAGTTTAATCGATTTCAAAAACATATTATTGTATTCCATATACAATATCCCCTGCCCTCCTATCCCACTTCGTTTTAAAAAATGCTCAAAACAACTCTTCCAAAAACTTGTATTTGACTTCTGAAGAAATCTCTTCACCCATTTGATTCTAAAGGATTTTTTCTTCAAATCAATATCTGGGAAATTGAGTCCTCCCTGATTTCTCCGTCCAATGATGGTACTGTAAGCCACCAAGGCTGGTTTCCCTTCCCATAAAAACCTCACACAAGCCTCTTGGATGGACATTTCCGCCCACTCAGGAATATCCTCCACCGTCCGGGTTCGAATCCGGCCTCGGGCGACTGTCTGTGTGGAGTTTGCACATTCTCCCCGTGTTTGCGTGGGTTTCCTCCGGGTGCTCCGGTTTCCTCCCACAGTCCAAAGATGTGCGAGTTAGGTTGATTGGCTATGATAAATTGACCCTTAGTGTTAGGGGGATTAAATACGTGGGGTTACGGGGATAGGGTGGGATATGTGTTGGTGTAGGGGTTACGGGGATCGGGTGGGATATGTGTCGGTGCAGGCTCGATGGGCCGAAATGGCCTCTATCTGCACTGTGGGGTTTCTGTGTGATTCTGTGTCTGTGTGTGTCAATAAGTACCATGGTGTGGCGGAACCACCAAGGGTCTCAGAACAATTAGTAATAATCCCTTTAACTACAGTGTAGTGCAACCGCGGACTGCACCTTTAAACTGCCTGTTAACTGTACTGTATTGTGTTTTCCTGCACTCCACGTGATGACATCATGACGCCGATCACGTGACCGCCAGTGGCGCAAAGAACGCGATGACGTCAGCTTCCAGAATCTTCCAGTAGTCGTCGAGTGCCCAGCAAGCTGATTAGACCTGTGTACCGTTTCTCCTGTAGTTTCCCTGTTAACTTCGTTGTTCATTAAAACCTGTTGATTTGATTCATCGAGTCGAATACTTTATTCAGATAGGAACCTCCGTTCCTACATTGGTGACCCCGATCTCGTCGGACAACTTTCGTCGAGGATGAACATGAACGCCGTCGCCCTTAAACTGCCGCAGCTCTGGGAACAGCAGCCAGCAGCATGGTTTTTCCAGGCAGAAGCACAGTTCGCTCTCCGGGAGGTCACAGCGGATTCGACCCGTTATTATTATGTCGTTTCCGCTCTCGACAGTGCCACGGCCTCGCGGGTCGTCAGCATCCTTGGCAGTCCACCGGAGGAGGGCAAGTACGAAGCGCTTAAAGCCCGTTTGCTATAGGTATTTGATCTTAATAAGTCGGAGCGGGCACGCAAGCTTATTTCCATGCCCGGCCTCGGGGACTCAAAACCGTCAGAGCTGATGAGTCAAATGCTCACGCTGTTGGGCGCGGAACCCCAATGTTTTTATTCCGTGAGCTTTTCCTCTGCCAGCTATCCGAACCGGTTCAGGCGGCCTTGGCCAACACTGCCATCACAGACGGTGCTGAACTCGCTGCAGAGGCAGACAAGATATTTACTGTTACTCAGCAATGTTGTGCAGCCACGAGGCGCTTTTCCCCCACGCGAGCGAAGCCCAGCCCTCCCCCAGCGGGATGGTGCACGTACCACGCCCGTTTTGGCGCCAAAGCTCGATGCTGCCGGCCTCCTTGCAGTTTCCCTCAAGGAAAAAAAAACTCCAACAAGCCCGCGTCCTCCCGGACGGACGACAAGGTCTGAAAAGCACGGCAAGTTAGCTATGGCAGTGGGCTCAGCGGGCAAACTCATTTACGTTACGGATTCCGTTACAGGCCGGCGATTCCTGTGCGACACTGGTTCACAGTGCAGCATCCTGCCAGCTTCGAAACTGGACCTACTATCCGGCGGTCATGGGCCTTCCCTCGTGGCAATAAACGGCGCTGCCATGCGTACGTTCGGCAAACGGACGGTAAACTTAACCTTCGCCGGTCAGCATTTTGTCTGCGACTTTATTACAGCTAAGGTCTCACAGGCCATCCTGGGAGCTGATTTTTTCTGTGCCAACGGTCTGCTGGTCGACGTCCAACACTGCCGACTCATTAATACGTCCACTTTCCACGCAGTGCCCTGCCACCACAGCACCGCTGTGTCCTGGTTGGTGGCCTGTGCGGTTCCATCGCAGGACGGGTTTACGCGCCTGCTCGGCGAATTCCCAGAGCTCACCAGGCCTACTCTTTCAGCTTCAAGCACACGGCACGGGGTGGAGCACCATATCTCCACGACCAGAGCACCCGTTTACGCTCGGGCGCGGCGATTAGAAGCCGGCAAGCTGGCAGCCGCAAAGGCTGAGTTCCAGACCATGGAGCGCCTCGGGATTGTTGTGTATGTAACCTGTTCCACCTATAGAGAGCTTAAGCCTGTTCCACCTTAAGAGATGTACTACTTTCTCAGGCTGCTGTAGACGTAATACCGGGGGTGAACACACCGGTATATAAGCACTTTGCAGTAATCTTGTATTCAGTATAGTCCCTACCTCCAACCAGTAAAGACCTGTTTTGTTGTTACTCATTAGTCTGTGTGTTAATTAACTAAATAACTCACAGACTTAACACTGGCGACGAGTCAGGTTCTTACCCTGCGGCAGTTATTCCACGGCGGTTGAAGAGAGGTTTCAAACCACACCACCCCACTGGAAGCGACAGGCATTAGGACCCTGAAGCCTCCATCAGCTTGTGAACCAGAGTAGAAGACAGGGCTGGGGAAGACAGAGGTACAGGGCGATAGCGATCGGCAGATAAGGGCCGGGCCGCTTTGAAGTGAGGGGCACAGCCGGGCCATCGATCGCAACCACCGATAAGGGCCGCACTCGGGCTGAAAGGGCAGCGGCTGCAGAAATTGAAGGCGCGAGAGCCGCGGTGCACAGCGCGGGCCATCGATCGCGATCGGGAGATAAGGGCTTTGGAGTGCGAGGCGCAGCCGGGCCATCGATCGCAAGCACTGATAAGGGCCGGGCCGCTTTCAAGTGCGAGGCGCAGCCGGGCCATCGATCGCATCCGCTGATAAGGGCCGCACTCGGGCGATCGCAGCGAAGATAAGGGCCGCACTCGGGGGCGGAAGGGAGACGGCGTCGGGGGACGGGTGAAGACCGCCAAGCGCGGGAAAACCGCCATTTTGTGGGCGGAGGACGACGGCAAGAGCGGGAAGCCGCCATCTTTGATAACAAGTAAAGAAAATAAAATCTGAGAAATTGCAAATCTACAATGCCTAAACACGGGAATATTAGCACCTTTGATAGTGACCTCGAAGATTGGGCCATATATGTAGAAAGAGTAAAAAATTATTGTAAGGCCAATAAAATTCGTGACCAAGATAAAGCTCTAACATTATTAAATTTAATGGGTGCGAAGACATACGGGCAATTGAAACACCTGTTATCACCAGATGAACCGGCGGATAAGACGTTCGATGAGATTGTTACTGTCCTGAAAGATCATCTAAACCCCACGCCGCTGATGCTAGCGGAACGATTTAAATTTTACGACAGAAGGCAGCTACAGCATGAAAGCAATGCTGAATATTTGCTGGAATTGCGTAAATTAGCGAAATATTGCCAGTTTGGAACGGGACTGACAGATGCACTACGAGACAAATTTGTGTGTGGTTTATTTAAACAGGATACACAAAAGCGACTGCTCGAGGAGAATGAGCTGACGCTTGAGAAGGCGGTCACTATGGCAGCAGCACACGAAGCCGCAGCGAGAGGCACGGCAGTAATGCAGCTACGGTCACCGGAGCTCAGTGCACACAAATTGGGTGTGAGTTCTGGCAAATGTTATCGTTGTGGAAAGACAACGCATGATCAGAACCAGTGTTGGTTTAAAAACCAAGAATGTAGAACTTGTGGTAGGCTTGGACATATAGCTAGAGTATGCAGGTCAGCGAAGAAGACCAGCAACAAGAAGTCACCGCAAGGGAAATACGCAAAGGTACACAAGGTGGCCGAACAGGAGTCCGATTCAGACGCAAGCAGTATTGAACTGGCTAGCTTAAGGGTACTCAACGTTGGTAAGGGTGCAGACCTCCAGACAATTTGGGTTACTCTTCAGATAGAAGGAGTCCAAGTAAAAATGGAATTGGACACTGGATCGGCATTGTCGGTCATGAATAAGAAAGATTACAGAAGGTTATTCCAACATATTCCCCTACAGGATACGGAGATTATATTGACAACCTACACGGGGCAGAGAGTGTACCCCATCGGGACAATAAAGGTTGCAGTGGCCAACAAGGGCGAAGGAAGTCAAATAATGGACTTATATGTGCTACCGGAGGGAGGTCCACCACTACTAGGCCGGGAGTGGTTTAGAAACATAAATATGGACTGGCATTCGCTAAAAGCCATAAAGAGTGAGAACTCGGTGCAGATAATCAGCCCAGACTCTAGAACTGATGATGGTAAGACCAACCCATGTGCAAAAGACAAAGTTTCAGCACAGAATTCCACTGAGCAACAACAACATAGTTTAACAGAGAATTCTGAGTCTGTCAAGTCTACTGATATGCACATTTTTGAGGGACACTGGGCTCGAACTCAACTCCATTTCAAACTACAACAGCAATTAGAACAAATGATTTGCCGTTTTGAGCAAGAGATGAATGAAATAAAAAAGTTCTTTGTTACAGAGTGGGAGAATCTGGAAAGTCAACAGAAGCAACTGATGGAGAAAATGGAGCAGGAGCACACCAACCATCTGCGCGAGGAGGCCGAACGAATCAAAGCTGATTCAGGTTCTGAAGGTGCGTGCCATAATCTGGTGTCAGAAGAGTTAACGGTCAGCCAACTCCTTCATATGCTGAGGGACAAGACTCTGAAATGGGAAAAACTTGAACACGAGCTGCGATCTTCAAAGGAAAAGGGTTCGGAGCTCTCAAAAGTCATTGAGATGGCTGATGTGATGACACAGACTGAAACGACTGCAACAGAGCAGCCATTGGATGCCAAAAGTACGCTGACTCACGTCAATGTAGAACAACAGACCGCTGAAACAGCTGCTCCGGTAGAGGGATTGCATAGTCCGATCAATCAATCTCCAAAGGAAGTTGAAGTATTAAAATCACAAATGAGGTCACTAGTAAACGACTTGCTGAAAGCCCAGAAAAAGCTGGATGCAGAGGTACACATGAAGAAGTCTCTTCAGGAAAGATGTCTGGATTTGGAACAAGAGCTGGCTAACGTCCAGCTGGGTATGGAGGAAATAGACGACCCTCTCACTGGTCTAGCTCAGGACGACACCGAATATTACCATGACCTGGTGGACGACACCGAATATTACGATGTCCTGTCCTGCCCAGCTTGTAACTTCGACTCCCAAAGTGCAGAAATCATGGAGGAGCACCAAAAGTCTACGGAACATCGGGAGAAGCTGGCTCTACGACGGAAACAGGAGGAAGAGAAGGAGGAACTGCGCATGCAGCTGGCAGCTGTGGCAGCTGACAATGGAGCCCAGAGAGTCTCCAAGAAGCAGAAAAGGAAAAGTAAAAACAGAAGATGACCCATCTGAACCATTATCACCTCTACCAGATCACACACGTGGTCCCTTCGAACGGAGCCAAATCAGTTCGGAAGTTCAAGCTGTTAAATCCATGAAAGGACTATTGAATGAGTAACGTGAACCGACTACACCACAGAGATTGAATCTGTGAACTGTTTTCCGCAGAGACTGAATCTGTGATATGTTACGTTAAACATGAAGTTATATATGTATATATGTTATTACGTTATGTTAAATGGGGGGGATGACTATAAAGCTAAGAAGGGAGGAGTGTTGTGTATGTAACCTGTTCCACCTTAAGAGAGCTTAAGCCTGTTCCACCTTAAGAGATGTACTACTTTCTCAGGCTGCTGTAGACGTAATACCGGGGGTGAACACACCGGTATATAAGCACTGTGCAGTAATCTTGTATTCAGTATAGTCCCTACCTCCAACCAGTAAAGACCTGTTTTTATTGTTACTCATTAGTCTGTTTTAATTAACTAAATAATTCACAGACTTAACAACCACTTTCATGAATGATCTTCTCCCCAAACTTCAACTCTTCAATTAACGATAATCTCTGTTGCAGCTTCTCTTGCTCTAGAAAATATCTGGTGCATCTTTCGCCCTCCAATGCATCTCTAGCCTTTGCACGGAGAATGGCCCCCTTGCATGTTTCAGCTTGCAATAATTCCCACTCTTCCTTTAGCACCCAGAACTTAGTCTCAGCTGCCTTATCCCCTCCATCAACTGCTTTACAGACATCCGTAAACCTTTTGTTTATATTCTCTTCTCGACGCTGGTTAGCTGCCGCCCTCTTTTTCCCATAACGTACCGAAAAAACTTTTACCTTATATTTGAAATTATCCCACCAAACTCTTCTTTCTTTCAAGAACAAAGGTTCCTTCCGAGCATCTTTTATTATATTTATAATCCCTTCTTTATAAGCAATTTCTTTCAGGTATTGATTGTTTAAAATCCACACCCCTGAACCAATCTTAACTCTGCTGTTCCTAATTCTAAGAACCAAAGCTGAGTGATCACTAAAAAATACAGTTTTATAATAAATCTCCATCACCTCAGAACTTAACCTTTCCCGCATTAACACAAAATCTATTCGGCTCTGTTTTAAAACATCACCCACCCAACCTGCTCTGGAGAACTCCCTTTTTATGGGGTTCCGGTCCCTCCATAAGTCTCTCAAATTTAAATTTGCTATCAGTTTTTACAATCATCCCTCTGGAGTTATCATCCTTAAAGGTCATCTGGGCTGAAATGTCCATCCGAGATAAAAATACATTAAAATCCCCCACTATACAAGGATTTTCCACCTCTGCCACTTCAGTGAATAACCCCCGAAAAAACTCACGACGCTTGCAATGGTCGTTCGGTGCATAGATATTAAAGAGATCGCAATTAAATCCCTCCATTTTTACCCTTAGTCGTAAAAATCTCCCCTCAGCATCCTTGTCCATCAAGGCAACGTTCTCTTTTATGGACGGACTCACCAAAACAGCTAACCCTCTACGGTTATTGTTTGCACAACTTGCAAACACCTCTCCCTTCCAAACCTTCTGAACTCTTTCTAGGATATCCTCATCCCAAAAGGTTTCTTGCAGACACAACAAGTCCGTTCCTTTAAAACCCTGCAACAACTGCTGCAATTTCTTCTCACCCCTCAGTCCGTTCACATTGATCGAGACCAATGTAATCATGGCTCCAAAGAAGGGAAGTATGCCTGATAATCTCCCCATCATTTAATCTCTGGCCCTTCCCTCCTCACATGCTCCTTCCCAACTTCTCGGGCAGCTGTTGCTTTTTCCTGCAGCCGCCGACTCTTTTTCCCCTCCTGTTTAAACTTTCCCTGCTGTTTCAGCCTCTTCCTTGCATTAAGTTTGGTCCCAGGAGCTGCCCTTCCTCCCTCCTTCTGCCCCTCACTAACCTTTCCCTTTCCACATGATGCCACCCCATCCCTGACTTCCATGTCTCTGTCCCCCTCTAATTCCTCACACTCAAGCTCTTCTGCAACCCCCTGTGCCTGCTCCCCGTCAGATACATAATCCTGCTCCCCGTCAGATTCACCATCTCCCATAGAGAGTCTTCCTGCTATCGCAGTTTCTCCCACTGTGCCGCTCCCTTCGACCACATCTCCACCTCTGACCCTTGCACCTTGTTCCCTCACTCCATGGGACAATGGCGCACCTAAATTGTTCCCTTCTGACGTCTCTATCTCGCCGATCCCATCCTGCTGTCCCTTTAAGGTTCCTGCCTCTTGCTCCCTCTCCCCGTCCTGCCCCCTCTCGCTCACCAAGATATCCGACTCCCCGCCTCTCTCCGGAGCACCCACATCCACCACACACCCCGCTCCTGCCTCCTCACCCCCCGCAGCCACCAGACTCCCCAGGGGGAGCCGAACCGCAGTAAGGCTCGAGTCTGCACGCGACCCTCGCTGCCCGCTGCTGTCTTTGTTCCCCTCCACAGCACTCGGCGTGTTTTCCACCATCTCCATCCCATCCTCCGCTCTGCCATCCTCTGCCTCTTCCTGAGTGTTAAAAAAACAAGCCTGAAGGCTTTGGCCTAGAAATTCAGTTGGCTGCGCCAGCCGTTAGCGCCTTAGGAGGAGTAGATCTCGAGCGCTAGGCGCTTAGCGCCCGGGCGCAGCGCGATCTGCGCCTCACCCCAACTTCAGTAGACATTTAGTGCCGGCGCAAAGTCATTGCACGCGCTCATCTGCGCGCGCAGATCATGACGTCATTTCGTCATGCAACGCCCTTTGTGCGCCCGGAACCGGAACTTCACTCGCGCCGCCCCATTGTGCGCCTGGCGGCCCTAGCGACTGTTGAGTCGAACGGTGCTCAGCCGATGCGGGCCGCGGGGAGCGCAAATTAAAGGGCACTCCTGCAGTAGAAAAGGCAGCCGTTTTGCAACACTCCTTCTTGAGGAGGAGGAGGAGGGAGGAGGAGGAGGAGAAGAAGAAGAAGAAGACCGGTACCACATAACAAACTGATGGAGAGAAACCCTCCCCAAAAACACAAATACACTAGTCTCGGCCTTTCAAAAAAACAAATCCACCCTCCCCCTTTAAGAGCTCACCGGAGCCAGAGTGTCTGCCGGCAATCAGCAGCTCGCCGCACCTGCCCTGCGCCCAACTTCCGGTGTTAGCGCCCCGGGCTGCCGGCTTAGCGCCTAATGATAGTCGTGCATCGCCTGTTTTAGTGCAGCAGCAACCTCTTAGGGCGATGCAACTGAATATCGGCGAAGGGGGCTCGACTTTGCGCCGAGCGCAAACTTTAGCGGCCGCCCGACTTTACCACCCCAAAAGTGGCTATACTGAATTTCTAGGCCTTTGTGTCTTAATGCGAGGATTGGCTGCGCAAATAGAGGTAAACGAATATGATTTGGTTGGGATTACGGAAACGTGGCTCAAGGATGGCCAAGACTGGGAACTCAACATTCAGGGGTATTCGATATTCAGGGAAGATAGGCAAAAAGGAAAGGGAGGTGGGGTAGCATTACTGGTTAAAGAAGGGATTAACACAATTGTAATGAAGGATATTAGCTCTGATGATGTGGAATCTGTATGGGTAGAATTGAGAAATACTAAGGGGGAAAAAACGTTAGTGGGAGTGGTATATAGACCTCCAAACAGTAAGGCGGAGGTTGGGGATGGCATTAAAAGGGAAATTAAAGCGTGCAATAAGGGCACAGCTGTCATCATGGGTGACTTTAATCTACATATAGATTGGGCCAACCAAATTAGTAACAATACTGTGGAGGAGGAATTCCTGGAGTGTTTACGGGATGGTTTCCTGGACCAATATGTCGAGGAACCAACCAGAAATCAGGCCATCTTAGACTGGGTATTATGTAATGAGAAAGGATTAATTAGCAATCTTGTTGTACGAGGCCCCTTGGGTCGGAGCGATCATAATATGATCGAATTCTTCATTAAGATGGAGAATGAAGTAGTTGAATCAGAGACTAGGGTCCTCAATTTAAATAAAGGAAACTACGATGGTCTGAGGAGCGAGTTGGGTAGGATTGATTGGGGAATGGCACTCAAAGGGTTGACGGTGGATAGGCAATGGCAAACATTCAAAGACCGAATGGATGAGCTACAGAATTTGTTCATCCTAGTTTGGCATAAAAATAAAACAAAAAAGGTGACTCAACCGTGGCTAACAAGGGAAATTAGGGATAACATAAGATCCAAAGAGAGGACATATAAATTGGCCAGAAAAAGCAATAATCCTGAGGATTGGGAGCAGTTTAGGATTCAACAAAGGAGGACAAAGGGATTAATTAAGAAAGGGGAAATAGAATATGAGAGTAAGCTTGCAGGGAACATAAAAACTGACTGTAAAAGCTTTTATAGATATGTGAAGAGAAAAAGATTGGTGAAGTCAAGCGTAGGTCCCTTGCAGTCAGAATCAGGGGAATTTATAATGGGGAACAAAGAAATGGCAGACCAACTAAATACATATTTTGGTTCTGTCTTCACAAAGGAGGACACAAATAACCTCTCAGAGATGCCAGGGAACATAGGGTCTGATGAAAGGGTGGAACTGAAAGAAATCAATATTTGTAGAGAAATGGTGTTAGGAAAATTGATGGGACTGAAGGCCGATAAATCCCCAGGGCCTGATAATCTACATCCCAGGGTACTTAAGGAAGTGGCCCTAGAAATAGTAGATGCATTGCTGGTCATCTTCCAGAACTTGATAGACTCTGGAACAGTACCCATGGATTGGAGGGTAGCTAATGTTACCCCACTATTCAAAAAAGGTGGTAGAGAAAAAGCGGGGAATTATAGACCGGTAAGCCTGACATCGGTAGTGGGGAAAATGCTAGAGTCCATTATAAAAGATGTAATAGCAGAGCACTTGGAAAGCAGTGACAGGATCGGACAAAGTCAACATGGATTTACAAAAGGTAAATCATGCTTGACTAATCTACTGGAATTTTTTGAGGATGTAAGTGGTAAAATAGATAAGGGAGAACCAGTGGATGAGGTGTATTTGGACTTTCAGAAGGCTTTCGATAAGGTCGCACATAAGAGATTAGCATGCAAAATTAAGGCACATGGGATTGGGGGCAAGGTATTGATTTGGATAGAGAACTGGTTGGCGGACAGAAAGCAAAGAGTTGGAATAAACGGGTCGTTTTCCGAGTGGCAGGCAGTGACTAGCGGGGTACCGCAAGGATCGGTCCTAGGAGCCCAGCTGTTCACAATATATATTAATGATCTGGACGAGGGAATTGGTTGTAATATCTCCAAATTTGCAGACGACACAAAGCTGGGTGGGAGAGTATGCTGTGAGGAGGATGTCGTGAAACTCCAGTACGATTTGGACAGGCTGGGTGATTGGGCAGAAACATGGCAAATGCACTACAATGTGGATAAATGTGAGGTTATCCACTTTGGTGGCAAAAACAGGAATGCAGATTATTATTTGAATGGCAATAGATTGGGAGAAGGGGAAGTGCAACGAGACCTGGGTGTCCTTGTGCACCAGTCGCTGAAGGTAAGCATGCAGGTGCAGCAGGCGGTTAAGAAGGCAAATGGTATGTTGGCCTTCGTAGCAAGAGGGTTCGAATACAGGAACAAGGATCTCTTGCTACAGTTGTACAGGGCCTTGGTGAGACCGCACCTTGAGTATTGTGTGCAGTTTTGGTCGCCTTACCTGAGGAAGGACGTTCTTGCCATGGAGGGAGTGCAGCGAAGATTCACCAGGCTGATACCTGGGATGGCAGGAATGATGTATGAGGAGAGATTGTGTCGATTGGGCTTATACTCACTGGAGTTTAGAAGATTGAGAGGGGATCTCATCGAAATCTATAAAATTCTAACAGGACTGGACAGACTAGATGCAGGAAGGATGTTCCCGATGGCGGGGGAGTCCAGAACCAGGGGTCTAAGGATAAAGATAAGGGGTAAGCCATTTAGGACTGAGATGAGGAGGAATTTCTTCACCCAGAGAGTGGTGAACCTGTGGAATTCTCTGCCTCAGAGGGCGGTGGAGGCCAGTTCATTAAATATATTCAAGAAAGAGTTGGATATATTTCTTAAGGCTAAAGGGATCAGGGGATATGGGGAGAAGGCAGGGACAGGGTACTGAATTTGGATGATCAGTCATGATCTCATTGAATGGCGGAGCAGGCTCGAGGGGCCGAATGGCCTACTCCTGCTCCTATCTTCTATGTTTCTATGTGTTCCTTTCTCCTTCATTTTACCGGCTGTGTCCTCCGACTGCACCGCTCCTCCGGCCGTTCCACTCTCATCTCCTTCTCCTTCTCCCATCTCCTCATCACTCATATCGCTCCCCTCTGCCACACACTCACAGCGGGTGGGGCCTTTGTGACACACCCCACAGCTCTCCGCCTTGCAGCTCCGAGCGATATGTCCCGACTCACCGCAATTGTAACAATACAAATCTGGACAGTTTCTTACGAGATGGTCATGTCCCAGACAATAATAGCACACCTTTACTTGGTTATCGTGCAGCACACGAAAGTACTGCACTCCTTCCAGTGTCTCGAACTTCATACTGTACGGCAAAGGCCTCACCCCACTCTGGGAACCGTACCTTTACATACCGGGTTCCATCTGCTACCCGTGTTCCCGGATAGTACCTCCTCTTTATTTCAGAACAGATTTTAATATCCCACGACTCCAACTTTTTGCTCAGCAGTTCGTCCTCAATGTACACTGGCAAGTTCAAAAATGAAACCACCACCTCCTCTGAATATAGCAGAGTCACCTCCAAGAATTTCTCACCAACTTTCAGACTGAGTAACAGTCTTTCCACCTCCTCACGGCCACTGACCGTCACCTCAAATCCCACATTTGGCTTTGGTCGGCAGGCAAAGCAGCTTCCCTCACCACAGTCCTCATGAACCGCCTGGATTATATCCCAGGCTCGAATCTTCTTATCCTCACACTGCACCACCACCGTGTTTTCTTTACCAAACCTCCTGGGGTCCCGGCCCAAATCTTTGGGCCTTCTTTTTTCCTTTCCCACCACAGTTTCTCCCCTAATTAAATTCCTCTCGGGAACACTGTCCTCCGAGGGGCCCGGCTCTCCGGACCCCTCAGCAGCCATCTGGCTGTTTTTTGTGGGCCAAAAAGGCCCTAAAACCTGAAAACAAAACCCACCACCAACTTTTTAGAAAACTCCCTCCAACACCCAGCTGCAATTAGGCAACCAGGAACACCTGGCTCACTCCTAGCCCCTCCCACCTAGAGAGTGCCGCCCACTGAGCCACGGCTGACACTTATTAGTTAGATGAAGATAGGTGGGAGGAGGCTCGTGTGGAGCATAAGCACCAGCATAGACGTGTTAGGCCGAATGAACTTGTTTCTGTGCAATACTGTGTAACTGAGGGAAATTGCGGCTTATCCAAGACTAGATGTCAGACAACACAGAGGCAGTGAGGGATTGAGATAGGTGGTGGAGAGGTACAATTTGGTGTCATCAGCATATGTGTGGAAGCTGAGCCAATGTCTTCGGATGATGATGGCAACATGAAGATGAGGAAAAGGAGGTGACCAAGGATAGATCCTTGGGGACGCCAGAGATAATGGTGTAGGGGCAGGAAGAGAAGCCATTGCAGGAGATTCTCTGGCTACCATTGGATGGCTAAGAGTGGAAGCAGGCGAGGGCAGTCCCACCCAGCTGGACAATGGAGGAGAGGCGTTGGAGGAGCTTGGTGTGCTCGGAGGCTGCAGACAGGTCGAGAAGGACGAGGAGGGATAGTTTACCATGGCCGCAGTTACATAGGATGTCATTTGTGACTTTGATTAGGGCTGTTTCAGTGCTGTGGTGGGGCAGAAACCTGATTGTAGAGATTCAAAACTGGAGTTATGGGCAAGATGGGCAAGGATGAGTGGGACAGGAAGGAGACACCCTAGTCCACTCCTCTATCACCCCCAGCACCCCTTCCCCTTCGCCTGGCACCTTCCCGTGCAAGCGGAGGAGATGTAACACCTGCCCCTATACTTCCTCCCTTCCCACTGTCCAGGGCCCCAAGCACCCCTTCCAGGTGAAACAGCGATTTACTTGTACTTCTTGCAATCTAGTATACTGTATTCGCTGCTCATGATGCAGTCTCCTCTACATTGGGGAGACCAAACGCAGATTGGGTGACCGCTTTGCGGAACACCTCCGTTCAGTCCGTAAGGGGGACCCCGAGCTTCCGGTCGCCTGTCACTTTAATTCACCGCTCCATTCCCACTCGGACCTCACCGTCCTTGGCCTCTTGTATTGTTCCACGGAAGCTCAACGTAAACTCGAGGAACAGCATCTCATCTTCCGATTAGACACTCTGCAGCCTTCCGGACTCAATATCGAGTTCAACAATTTCAGATCATAGCCTCGGCCCCTATTACACATTTTTTCTTGTAATTTTTCCACTCCTTTCCCCCCCCCCCGCCCTTTCCTTTTGTTTCTCTCTCACACCTGGCAGCTATCTCTTGCCCTGCCAGTACACTTTACACCTAATCTCAGCCTATTACCATCTCGTTTAGCTCTTTTACTGCTTTTATTTCTTTCACTTCTTTTGTCCGATCGCAGCCCTGCCTTCGATCTATTTTCTTTTCTTTCCAGTTTTGAAGAAGGGTTCGACCCGAAACGTCAACTCAAATTTCTCTCCACGGATGTTGCCTGACCTGCTGAGTTTTTCCAGCATTTTCTGTTGTTATTTCGGATTTCCAACATCTGCAGTATTTTGCTATCATCGTAGGAGGTTGGTAAGATTAGCCCCCAGCGGGCATGCTGGGCGGGGCGGTCGGCGAGAGTGTAGGACTGGACAGTTGGGGTTGCTGCTCGTGAGGAGGCAGTGACGAGTGCCTCGATGGGCCCTTGAGAGGATGCCAAGAGGGGCACAGAGGGAAACTGTAGGCATTTGTAAGAGGGAGTGACACCAGCGACAGCGGCAGGAGGAATCGTGATGGGTTGAGGTGGGAATTGGAAGGACAAAGTACTTGAGGGGGGGGAAATGAAAGATGATGTAACTTGGTGACAGGAAGGGGAGGAGCCAGGACAGAAGGGTCCAACAGGGGTGAAAAAGGGGTGATAGAAGAAATAGGCTCAGGTCAGAAGGGACAGCCAAAGACCAGGCTCATTCAGATTGCACGGGCAGGGCAAGGATTAGGAGAGACGGATCCTGGTTCCAGACGGTTTGAGCGAGTCCAAAGTTAAAGTCTGAGGCCCTGTGGTGGGATGAATCTGACATAAAAAAGGTGGAATCAGCTCGGAGTAAAACCAAAGCCCAGGTTCGGAGACAGGTGTGAAAAAGGAGTGAATCCAGGAGTTGTTCAAGGGGTAGAGAATCTGTGGGCTCTCATCCACTCCCTCTTCCTCACCCCCACTCTCCCATTCATTCTCCCCATTCCCTCCCATTCCCTCTCCCTCCCTCATTCCCTCTCACCCATTCACCATCTCTCCCATTCCCTCTCTCCCAATCCCTCTCTCCCTTCACCTTTTCTACCATTCCCTCTCACCCACTCTCCCATTTCCCTTGTCATTCCCACTCTCCCAATCCCCTCTCCCATTCCCTCCAATTCTCTCCCTCTCTCTCTCTTTCCCATTCTCTCCCTCTCTCTCTCATTTCCCATTCTCTCCATCTCTCCATCTCTCTCTCTATTTCCCCATTCTCTCCCTCTCTCTCTTTCCCATTCTCTCCCTCCCTCTCTCGCTTTCCCCATTCCCTCCATCTCTCTCTCTATTTCCCCATTCCCTCTCTCTCTTTTTCCCATTCTCTCTCTCTCTCTTTCCCATTCTCTCTCTCTCTCTATTTCCCATTCTCTCTCTCTCTCTCTCTATTTCCCATTCTCTCTCTCTCTCTCTCCCATTCTCTCTCTCTCTCTATTTCCCATTCTCTCTCTCTCTCTTTCCCATTCTCTCTCTCTCTCTTTCCCATTCTCTCTCTCTCTCTCTCTTTCCCATTCTCTTTCTCTCTCTCTTTCCCATTCTCTCTCTCTCTCTCTATTTCCCATTCTCTCTCTCTCTCATTCCCATTCTCTTTCTCTCTCTCTTTCCCATTCTCTCTCTCTCTCTCTCTCTTTCCCATTCTCTCTCTCTCTATTTCCCATTCTTTCTCTCTCTCTTTCCCATTCTCTCTCTCTCTATTTCCCATTCTCTCTCTCTCTCTTTCCCATTCCCTCTCTCTCTCTCTTTCCCATTCTTTCTCTCTCTCTTTCCCATTCTCTCTCTCTCTCTTTCCCATTCCCTCTCTCTCTCTCTTTCCCATTCTCTCTCTCTCTATTTCCCATTCTCTCTCTCTCTCTATTTCCCATTCTCTCTCTCTCTATTTCCCATTCTCTCTCTCTCTATTTCCCATTTTCTCTCTCCAATTTCCAATTCCAATTCCAATTAAAATGCTTTATTGGCATGAAAGTTTACAGAGAACCATATTGCCAAAGCTTACATAGCAAAAAGGTACAGTTTTCCAACATTCTGTAGGTGTCAATCGATTTGACATTTGTTGGGTACATACAATATTACTTTTAAACAATATTAATTTTAAACAGTCTTTGTACTTCATTTGGTACGTTCAATATTAATTTTAAACAGTCTTAATTTTAAACAGTCCTCAGGTTGTGACATGTTGTTACATATTTGGCCCCAAGGTATGGTCTGTCTCCTTCTCCTAGGACTAATCTCAATTTTGACAGATCATCCAATTCCTTGAAATCTGGGGTTGTTTGGCTTAGCTTGTTGAATAATATGTTTCTTGATGTGTTGAATTTTTCGCATTTTAGGAGGAAATGCATTTCTGTTTCAACCTCGCCAGCCAGACATTGATCGCATATTCTATTCTCTCTAGGCTGCCAGGATTTCTTGTATCTGCCTTTTTCAATTTCCAGTTGGTGGTCGCTTAGTCTGTACCTGGTGAGGGTCTGTCTCTGTTTTGTGTCTCTGATGGTCGTGAGGTAGTCTGCCAGTTTATATTCTCTTTTTAGGGCCCGGTAACATTCTAATCTGCTTTGGCTTTCGGTTATTTTGTTCCAATGTTCCAGGTAGGTTTCTTTGCATTTTTTAATGATTTGGTTCACTCGGATTGGTGTTTGGGCGGCTGTGTTGGTCTGGGGCTGGTCAGGGTCCGGCTGAGTACTTAGTTTCCGTAGCAGCTGACTCAGGGGACTCTTTTCTGGGTTTAGCTCTTGGGTCTGAAAGGCTTTGAAATGAAGGGTGTCTGGGGAGCTAGATTTGAGGTGATTTAGGAAGTTTAGTGCTCGTTTTTGGATGTTTATTATCAGTGGGTATCTGCCTAGTTCGGCTCTGCATGCATTTGTTGGCGTTTTCCTTTGGGTGCGAAGGATGCTTCGGCAGAATTCTGCATGTAGGGCTTCTATTGTATGTTTTTCCCATTTAGTGTAGCTTTGGTGATTTAGCGGGCCCCATACTTCACTACCGTACAGTGCAATGGGCAGGATTATGCTGTCAAATATTTTGAGCCAGATTTTGATTGGGATTTGGATGTTGTAGAATTTTCTTTTTATTGCATATAGGGCTCTTCGGGCTTTTTCTTTTAGTGCATTCACTGCTATGCTGAAGCTCCCTGATGCTGTAATAGTTAGACCAAGGTAGGTGTAGCTCATAGTGTGTCCTATAGTGGTATCACTGAGGGTAAACTGGTATTTGTTTTCCTGACATCTGGGCCTTTTTTGAAAAATCATGATGTTGGTTTTCTTTAGATTTACTGTTAGAGCCCAATTTTGGCAGTATTTGTCGAGTAGGTCTAGTTGTTGCTGTAATCCCTGTTCTGTGGGAGACAGCAGAACCAGGTCGTCCGCATAGAACAGGGATTTCACTTCTCCCTCTCTCTCTTTCCCATTCCCTCTCTCTCTCTTTCCCATTCTTTCTCTCTCTCTTTCCCATTCTCTCTCTCTCTCTTTCCCATTCTCTCTCTCTCTTTCCCATTCTCTCTCTCTCTATCCCATTCTCTCTCTCTCTCTTTCCCATTCTCTCTCTCTCTCTTTCCCATTCTCTCCCTCTCTCTTTCCCATTCTCTCTCTCTCTCTTTCCCATTCTCTCTCTCTCTCTTTCCCATTCTCTCTTTCTCTCTCTTTCCCATTCTCTCTCTCTCTATTTCCCATTCTCTCTCTCTCTTTCCCATTCTCTCTCTCTCTATTTCCCATTCTCTCTCTCTCTCTTTCCCATTCTCTCTTTCACTCTCTTTCCCATTCTCTCTCTCTCTATTTCCCATTCTCTCTCTCTCTTTCCCATTCTCTCTCCCTCTATTTCCCATTCTCTCTCTCTCTCTCTATTTCCCATTCTCTCTCTCTCTCTATTTCCCATTCTCTCTCTCTCTCTATTTCCCATTCTCTCTCTCCCTCTATTTCCCATTCTCTCCCTCTCTCTTTCCCATTCTCTCTCTCTCTCTTTCCCATTCTCTCTCTCTCTCTTTCCCATTCTCTCTCTCTCTATTTCCCATTCTCTCCCTCTCTCTTTCCCATTCTCTCTCTCTCTCTTTCCCATTCTCTCTCTCTATTTCCCATTCCCTCTCTCTCTAATTCCCATTCTCTCTCTCTCACTCTCTATTTCCCATTCTCTCTCTCTCTCTATTTCCCATTCTCTCTCTCTATTTCCCATTCTCTCTCTCTCTCTCTATTTCCCATTCTCTCTCTCTCTCTATTTCCCATTCTCTCTCTCTATTTCCCATTCCCTCTCTCTCTATTTCCCATTCCCTCTCTCTCTATTTCCCATTCTCTCTCTCTCTCTCTCTATTTCCCATTCTCTCTCTCTCCAATTCCAATTCCAATTCCAATTCAAATGCTTTATTGGCATGAAAGTTTACAGAGAACCATATTGCCAAAGCTTACATATCAAGAAAGGTACAGTTTTCCAACATTCTGTAGGTGTCAGTCGATTTGACATTTGTTGGGTGCATACAATATTACTTTTAAACAATATTAATTTTAAACAGTCTTTGTATCTCATTGGGTACGTTCAATATTAATTTTAAACAGTCTTAATTTTTTTAAACAGTCCTCAGGTTGTGACATGTTGTTACATATTTGGCCCCAAGGTATGGTCTGTCTCCTTCTCCCAGGACTAATCTTAATTTTGACAGGTCATCCAATTCCTTGAAATCTGGGGTTGTTTGGCTTAGCTTGTTGAATAATATGTTTCTTGATGTGTTGAATTTTTTGCATTTTAGGAGGAATTCTCTCTCTCTCTATTTCCCATTCTCTCTCTCTCTCTATTTCTCATTCTCTCTCTCTCTCTATTTCCCATTCTCTCTCTCTCTTTCCCATTCTCTCTCTCTCTCTCTCTTTCCCATTCCAATTCCAATTCCAATTAAAATGCTTTATTGGCATGAAAGTTTACAGAGAACCATATTGCATTCTCCTCTCTCTATTTCCCATTCTCTCTCTCTCTCTCTTTCCCATTCACTCTCTCTCTCTCTCTTTCCCATTCTCTCTCTCTCTCTCTTTCCCATTCTCTCTCTCTCTCTATTTCCCATTCTCTCTCTCTCTATTTCCCATTCCCTCTCTCTCTATTTCCCATTCTCTCTCTCTATTTCCCATTCTCTCTCTCCCTTTCCCATTCTCTCTCTCTCTCTCTCTCTTTCCCATTCTCTCTCTCTCTCTCTCTTTCCCATTCTCTCTCTCTCTCTTTCCCATTCTCTCTCTCTCTATTTCCCATTCCCTCTCTCTCTATTTCCCATTCTCTCTCTCCCTCTATTTCCCATTCTCTCTCTCTCTCTCTCTCTATTTCCCATTCTCTCTCTCTCTATTTCCCATTCCCTCTCTCTCTATTTCCCATTCCAATTCCAATTCCAATTCCAATTAAAATGCTTTATTGGCATGAAAGTTTACAGAGAACCATATTGCCAAAGCTTACATAGCAAAAAGGTACAGTTTTCCAACATTCTGTAGGTGTCAATCGATTTGACATTTGTTGGGTACATACAATATTACTTTTAAACAATATTAATTTTAAACAGTCTTTGT
This sequence comes from Somniosus microcephalus, assembly GCF_052327205.1. Lineage (NCBI taxonomy): Eukaryota > Metazoa > Chordata > Chondrichthyes > Squaliformes > Somniosidae > Somniosus > Somniosus microcephalus. The sequence goes on along the minus strand of NC_141009.1, from coordinate 2,358,360 downwards.
ACTTCATTTGGTACGTTCAATATTAATTTTAAACAGTCTTAATTTTAAACAGTCCTCAGGTTGTGACATGTTGTTACATATTTGGCCCCAAGGTATGGTCTGTCTCCTTCTCCTAGGACTAATCTCAATTTTGACAGATCATCCAATTCCTTGAAATCTGGGGTTGTTTGGCTTAGCTTGTTGAATAATATGTTTCTTGATGTGTTGAATTTTTCGCATTTTAGGAGGAAATGCATTTCTGTTTCAACCTCGCCAGCCAGACATTGATCGCATATTCTATTCTCTCTAGGCTGCCAGGATTTCTTGTATCTGCCTTTTTCAATTTCCAGTTGGTGGTCGCTTAGTCTGTACCTGGTGAGGGTCTGTCTCTGTTTTGTGTCTCTGATGGTCGTGAGGTAGTCTGCCAGTTTATATTCTCTTTTTAGGGCCCGGTAACATTCTAATCTGCTTTGGCTTCCCTCTATTTCCCATTCTCTCTCTCCCTCTCTCTCTATTTCCCATTCTCTCTCTCTCTCTATTTCCCATTCTCTCTCTCTCTATTTCCCATTCCCTCTCTCTCTATTTCCCATTCTCTCTCTCCCTTTCCCATTCTCTCTCTCTCTCTCTCTCTTTCCCATTCTCTCTCTCTCTCTCTCTCTCCCATTCTCTCTCTCTCTCTTTCCCATTCTCTCTCTCTCTATTTCCCATTCTCTCTCTCTCTATTTCCCATTCTCTCTCTCCCTCTATTTCCCATTCTCTCTCTCTCTCTCTCTCTATTTCCCATTCTCTCTCTCTCTATTTCCCATTCTCTCTCTCCCTCTATTTCCCATTCTCTCTCTCTCTCTCTCTCTATTTCCCATTCTCTCTCTCTCTATTTCCCATTCTCTCTCTCTCTCTATTTCCCATTCTCTCTCTCTCTTTCCCATTCTCTCTCTCTCTCTCTCTTTCCCATTCTCTCTCTCTCTCTCTTTCCCATTCACTCTCTCTCTCTCTCCCATTCTCTCTCTCTCTTTCCCATTCTCTCTCTCTATTTCCCATTCTCTCTCTCTCTCTATTTCCCATTCTAGCTCTCTCTCTATTTCCCATTCTCTCTCTCTCTATTTCCCATTCTCTCTCTCTCTATTTCCCATTCTCTCTCTCTCTATTTCCCATTCTCTCTCTCTCTCTCTCTATTTCCCATTCTCTCTCTCTCTCTATTTCCCATTCTAGCTCTCTCTCTATTTCCCATTCTCTCTCTCTCTCTCTCTATTTCCCATTCTCTCTCTCTCTCTCTCTATTTCCCATTCTCTCTCTCTCTCTATTTCCCATTCTCTCTCTCTCTCTATTTCCCATTCTCTCTCTCTCTCTCTCTATTTCCCATTCTCTCTCTCTCTCTCTCTATTTCCCATTCTCTCTCTCTCTATTTCCCATTCTCTCTCTCTCTATTTCCCATTCTCTCTCTCTCTATTTCCCATTCTCTCTCTCTCTATTTCCCATTCTCTCTCTCTCTATTTCCCATTCTCTCTCTCTCTATTTCCCATTCTCTCTCTCTCTATTTCCCATTCTCTCTCTCTATTTCCCATTCTCTCTCTCTCTATTTCCCATTCTCTCTCTCTCTATTTCCCATTCTCTCTCTCTCTCTATTTCTCATTCTCTCTCTCTCTCTATTTCCCATTCTCTCTCTCTCTCTATTTCCCATTCTCTCTCTCTCTTTCCCATTCTCTCTCTCTCTCTATTTCCCATTCTCTCTCTCTCTTCTCTATTTCCCATTCTCTCTCTCTCTATTTCCCATTCTCTCTCTCTCTATTTCCCATTCTCTCTCTCTCTATTTCCCATTCAGTTCAGTTCAGTTCAAATGCTTTATTGGCATGAAAGTTTACAGAGAACCATATTGCCAAAGCTTACATAGCAAAAAGGTACAGTTTTCCAACATTCTGTAGGTGTCAATCGATTTGACATTTGTTGGGTATATACAATATTACTTTTAAACAATATTAATTTTAAACAGTCTTTCTACTTCATTTGGTACGTTCAATATTAATTTTAAACAGTCTTACTTTTAAACAGTCCTCAGGTTGTGACATGTTGTTACATATTTAGCCCCAAGGTATGGTCTGTCTCCTTCTCCTAGGACTAATCTCAATTTTGACAGATCATCCAATTCCTTGAAATCTGGGGTTGTTTGGCTTAGCTTGTTGAATAATATGTTTCTTGATGTGTTGAATTTTTCGCATTTTAGGAGGAAATGCATTTCTGTTTCAACCTCGCCAGCCAGACATTGATCGCATATTCTATTCTCTCTAGGCTGCCAGGATTTCTTGTATCTGCCTTTTTCAATTTCCATTCTCTCTCTCTCTATTTCCCATTCTCTCTCTCTCTATTTCCCATTCTCTCTCTCTCTTTCCCATTCTCTCTCTCTCTCTCTCTTTCCCATTCTCTCTCTCTCTCTCTCTTTCCCATTCTCTCTCTCTCTTTCCCATTCAATTCAATTCAATTCAATTCAATTCAATTCAAATGCTTTATTGGCATGAAAGTTTACAGAGAACCATATTGCCAAAGCTTACATAGCAAAAAGGTACAGTTTTCCAACATTCTGTAGGTGTCAATCGATTTGACATTTGTTGGGTACATACATACATACTTTTAAACAATATTAATTTTAAACAGTCTTTGTACTTCATTTGGTACGTTCAATATTAATTTTAAACAGTCTTAATTTTAAACAGTCCTCAGGTTGTGACATGTTGTTACATATTTGGCCCCAAGGTATGGTCTGTCTCCTTCTCCCAGGACTAATCTCAATTTTGACAGGTCATCCAATTCCTTGAAATCTGGGGTTGTTTGGCTTAGCTTGTTGAATAATATGTTTCTTGATGTGTTGAATTTTTCGCATTTTAGGAGGAAATGCATTTCTGTTTCAACCTCGCCGGCCAGACATTGATCGCATATTCTATTCTCTCTAGGCTGCCAGGGTTTCTTGTATCTGCCTTTTTCAATTTCCAGTTGGTGGTCGCTTAGTCTGTACCTGGTGAGGGTCTGTCTCTGTTTTGTGTCTCTGATGGTCGTGAGGTAGTCTGCCAGTTTATATTCTCTTTTTAGGGCCCGGTAACATTCTAATCTGCTTTGGCTTTCGGTTATTTTGTTCCAATGTTCCAGGTAGGTTTCTTTGCATTGTTTAATGATTTGGTTCACTCGGATTGGTGTTTGGACGGCTGTGTTGGTCTGGGGCTGGTCAGGGTCCGGCTGAGTACTTAGTTTCAGTAGCAGCTGACTCAGGGGACTCTTTTCTGGGTTTAGCTCTTGGGTCTGAAAGGCTTTGAAATGAAGGGTGTCTGGGGAGCTAGATTTGAGGTGATTTAGGAAGTTTAGTGCTCGTTTTTGGATGTTTATTATCAGTGGGTATCTGCCTAGTTCGGCTCTGCATGCATTTGTTGGCGTTTTTCTTTGGATGCGAAGGATGCTTCGGCAGAATTCTGCATGTAGGGCTTCTATTGTGTGTTTTTTCCATTTAGTGTAGCTTTGGTGATTTAGCGGGCCCCATACTTCACTACCGTACAGTGCAATGGGCAGGATTATGCTGTCAAATATTTTGAGCCAGATTTTGATTGGGATTTGGATGTTGTAGAATTTTCTTTTTATTGCATATAGGGCTCTTCGGGCTTTTTCTTTTAGTGCATTCACTGCTATGCTGAAGCTCCCTGATGCTGTAATAGTTAGACCAAGGTAGGTGTAGCTCATAGTGTGTCCTATAGTGGTATCACTGAGGGTAAACTGGTATTTGTTTTCCTGACATCTGGGCCTTTTTTGAAAAATCATGATGTTGGTTTTCTTTAGATTTACTGTTAGAGCCCAATTTTGGCAGTATTTGTCGAGTAGGTCTAGTTGTTGCTGTAATCCCTGTTCTGTGGGAGACAGCAGAACCAGGTCGTCCGCATAGAACAGGGATTTCACTTCTCCATCCAGGAGACGGAGACCTGGTGACTCGCTTTGCTCCAGCATGTCTGCTAATTCATTTATGTATATGTTGAACAGGGTCGGGCTCAAATTGCAGCCCTGCCGGACGCCTCTTCTCTGGGTGAAGAAATCGGTGCGTTTGTCTCCAATTTTGACCCCGCATTTGTTTTTCAGATACATTGATTTAATAAGGTCATAGACTTTGCCCCCTATTCCACACTGAAGAAGTTTATAATAGAGCCCTTCGTGCCATATAGAGTCAAAGGCTTTCTTGAAGTCGATGAAACAGGCGAATATTTTCCCATTTTTTGTTTGGTGTATATGTTTTTCAATGAGGGTGTGAAGGGTATAGATATGGTCGGCGGTGCGGTGTTTTGGAAGAAAGCCTATTTGGTTTTTTCTGAGGATATTATGTTTGTTAAGAAAATCAAGTAATCTACTATTTAGAATACTGCAGAATAACTTCCCTAGACAACTGTTGACACAGATGCCGCGGTAGTTATTTGGGTCTGATTTGTTTCCACTTTTATATATGGGGGAGATTAGTCCTTGGCACCAGATATCGGGAAAACAGCCTGAACGTAATATGATGTTGAATAATTTGAGTACCGCACCCTGCATCTCCATATTGCTGAACTTGAGCATTTCATTTTTGATGTTGTCTGGGCCACAGGCTTTCTTTAGGTGGAGAGATTTTGTTTTTGTGGCCAGTTCTTTCCATGTGATTGGGGAGTCTAGAGGGTTTTGGTTGTCTTTAATTGTTGCTTCTAATGTGTGGAGTTTTTCTGTGACCTGATGTTGACTTGGGTTTGTTTCGTTTATTGGGATGTCTTTGTAGAGGTTTTCAAAATGTGTTCTCCAGATGTCGCCATCTTGGATTGGTAATGCTTGCAATTGTGTTGTACTCAGGTTATTCCACATTTCCCAGAATTGTTTTGGATTGGTGGAGTTTTCAATTTCTTCGAGTATTTTGTGGGTATAGTTTTGTGTTTTGTTCCTAATGGTGTGTTTATATCTTTTGAGGGTTTCATTGTATCTAGTACGTAGGTCCGGATTGTTTGGTTGGCGATGCTTTTGGTTTGATATTTTTCTCAGGTCTTTTCTGGCATTTTTGCATTCGTGGTCAAACCATTTCTTATTTTTATTTTGTCTTTTGTGACGCTTCCTCTTCTGTTTCACAAGGTCGGCTTTTACAGCTGCCTCATGGAAGATCATATTTATATCCTCTATGGCCATGTTTACACCATCTCTGGTGATCTCGTAAGGGTTTTCTTTAAATTTTGATATTTTACTTGTGAGATCAGGTGACTTTAGTGCTGTGATGAATTTTTCTCCACTGTCTGGGGCCCATCTGTATGTCTGGTTTATTTTATGGAGCTTACTGGGTTCTTTTTTTGTGTCTGTAGTTTGGGCAGAAAGTTTAAGGTACATATTTATTTGGTTATGGTCTGAGAGGGGGGATTGCTGCCTGACAGTGAATGAGTTGATATCGCAGGGGTCCAGGTCAGTGATTGTATAGTCCACCACACTAGACCCAAGAGTTGAGGAGTATGTGAGTCTCCCTAGGGAGTCCCCTCTGAACCTACCGTTAACTATGTACAGGCCTAAGGCTCGGCAGAGTTGCACTACCTCCCTACCGCTTTTATTTATTTCACGATCAAGGTTGTTCCGATTTGCGATGGCTGGTGTGACATCTAAAGGGGTCTGGCCAAACACATGGTTGTTTCCCTGTGGGTCTATGAAGTCAGGTTCACAACCGGTCCTTGCATTTAGGTCCCCACATATTATCACCTTTCCTTGGGCCTGGAAATGGCTGATTTCCATGTGGAGAGTATCAAATAACTCCTCTTCGAAATATGGCGATTCTATTGGAGGTATGTAGATCGCACATAAGTAAACATCTTTTTTTGATATTCCTATATTTTTATCTAGTTTTAGCCATACATGTGATTTTCCCTGTTTTACCGGTGAGATGTGTTTGTCCAGTTCTCCCTTATACCACACCAATATTCCCCCGGAGGTTCTGCCCTTGCGTGTTTTAGTGTTCTTTACTGAGGGCACAATGATTTCATGGTACATTGGAGGACAGTGGGTCGGCACGTCCTTTTGGCACCATGTTTCTGTTAACACAATTATATCAATGTCTTTTATAGCTTTTAGGAATTCAGGGTCTGTACTCTTCATCCCAAAAGTTGAGGAGCGGAGGCCTTGGATATTCCAGCAGCTTATGTGGAAAGAACGCATTTATATAGTTCAATAAAACGAAATAAAATGGACCTATTTTGTGGGATGAGTGTGGGAACACTATTTTCTATAATGCTAAATTCTCTCTCTCTCTCTATTTCCCATTCTCTCTCTCTCTCTATTTCCCATTCTCTCTCTCTCTCTATTTCCCATTCTCTCTCTCTCTCTCTCTCTATTTCCCATTCTCTCTCTCTCTCTCTCTATTTCCCATTCTCTCTCTCTCTCTCTCTATTTCCCATTCTCTCTCTCTCTCTCTCTCTATTTCCCATTCTCTCTCTCTCTCTCTCTCTATTTCCCATTCTCTCTCTCTCTCTCTCTATTTCCCATCTCTCTCTCTCTCTCTCTCTATTTCCCATTCTCTCTCTCTCTCTCTCTATTTCCCATTCTCTCTCTCTCTCTCTCTATTTCCCATTCTCTCTCTCTATTTCCCATTCTCTCTCTCTCTCTATTTCCCATTCTCTCTCTCTCTCTCTCTATTTCCCATTCTCTCTCTCTCTCTCTCTATTTCCCATTCTCTCTCTCTCTCTCTCTATTTCCCATTCTCTCTCTCTCTCTCTCTATTTCCCATTCTCTCTCTCTCTCTATTTCCCATTCTCTCTCTCTCTATTTCCCATTCTCTCTCTCTCTATTTCCCATTCTCTCTCTCTCTATTTCCCATTCTCTCTCTCTCTCTCTATTTCCCATTCTCTCTCTCTCTCTCTATTTCCCATTCTCTCTCTCTCTATTTCCCATTCTCTCTCTCTCTATTTCCCATTCTCTCTCTCTCTATTTCCCATTCTCTCTCTCTCTATTTCCCATTCTCTCTCTCTCTATTTCCCATTCTCTCTCTCTCTATTTCCCATTCTCTCTCTCTCTATTTCCCATTCTCTCTCTCTCTATTTCCTATTCTCTCTCTCTCTATTTCCCATTCTCTCTCTCTCTATTTCCCATTCTCTCTCTCTCTATTTCCCATTCACTCTCTCTATTTCCCATTCTCTCTCTCTCTATTTCCCATTCTCTCTCTCTCTCTATTTCCCATTCTCTCTCTCTCTATTTCCCATTCTCTCTCTCTCTATTTCCCATTCTCTCTCTCTCTCTATTTCCCATTCTCTCTCTCTCTATTTCCCATTCTCTCTCTCTCTCTCTCTATTTCCCATTCTCTCTCTCTCTCTCTCTATTTCCCATTCTCTCTCTCTCTCTATTTCCCATTCTCTCTCTCTCTCTCTCTCTATTTCCCATTCTCTCTCTCTCTCTCTCTATTTCCCATTCTCTCTCTCTCTATTTCCCATTCTCTCTCTCTCTCTCTCTATTTCCCATTCTCTCTCTCTCTATTTCCCATTCTCTCTCTCTCTCTCTCTCTATTTCACATTCTCTCTCTCTATTTCCCATTCTCTCTCTCTCTCTCTCTATTTCCCATTCTCTCTCTCTCTCTCTCTATTTCCCATTCTCTCTCTCTCTCTCTCTATTTCCCATTCTCTCTCTCTCTCTGTTTCCCATTCTCTCTCTCTCTCTCTATTTCCCATTCTCTCTCTCTCTCTATTTCCCATTCTCTCTCTCTCTCTATTTCCCATTCTCTCTCTCTCTATTTCCCATTCTCTCTCTCTCTATTTCCCATTCTCTCTCTCTCTCTCTCTCTCTCTATTTCCCATTCTCTCTCTCTCTCTATTTCCCATTCTCTCTCTCTCTCTCTCTATTTCCCATTCTCTCTCTCTATTTCCCATTCTCTCTCTCTCTCTCTCTCTCTATTTCCCATTCTCTCTCTCTCTCTATTTCCCATTCTCTCTCTCTCTCTCTCTCTATTTCCCATTCTCTCTCTCTATTTCCCATTCTCTCTCTCTCTCTCTCTCTCTCTATTTCCCATTCTCTCTCTCTCTCTATTTCCCATTCTCTCTCTCTCTCTCTCTATTTCCCATTCTCTCTCTCTATTTCCCATTCTCTCTCTATTTCCCATTCTCTCTCTCTCTCTCTATTTCCCATTCTCTCTCTCTCTCTCTATTTCCCATTCTCTCTCTCTCTCTATTTCCCATTCTCTCTCTCTCTCTATTTCCCATTCTCTCTCTCTCTATTTCCCATTCTCTCTCTCTCTATTTCCCATTCTCTCTCTCTCTCTCTCTCTATTTCCCATTCTCTCTCTCTCTCTATTTCCCATTCTCTCTCTCTCTCTCTCTATTTCCCATTCTCTCTCTCTATTTCCCATTCTCTCTCTCTCTCTCTTTCCCATTCACTCTCTCTCTCTCTCTTTCCCATTCACTCTCTCTCTCTCTCTTTCCCATTCTCTCTCTCTATTTCCCATTCACTCTCTCTCTCTCTCTTTCCCATTCACTCTGTCTCTCTCTATTTCCCATTCTCTCTCTCTCTCTATTTCCCATTCTCTCTCTCTCTATTTCCCATTCTCTCTCTCTCTCTATTTCCCATTCTCTCTCTCTCTATTTCCCATTCTCTCTCTCTATTTCCCATTCTCTCTCTCTCTCTCTATTTCCCATTCTCTATCTCTCTCTCTATTTCCCATTCTCTCTCTCTCTCTCTCCCTCCCTCCCTCCGGATTGATGTCACATCCTGTGCTGTTCCCGGACTCCAGACTCAGGCTCTCAGCCGCTCCCGGAGCTGCGCCCGATCCCGATCCTCCCGGAGCTGCTCTCGGTGTCAGTATTGCCCGCGGGGCTGAGATGCGGCTGCGGTCGGGAGCCTGAGCGGGAGAGAGCGGGGCAGCGAGCCGAGCCGAGCCGAGCCGGGACAGGAGGAGCCGAGCCGGGAGGAGCCGGGACAGGTGTCGGGAGCCCGGGGCAGAGAGCGCGGACCGGGACCGGGAGCGGAGCGGGGGAGATGGAGCCGCAGCCCGGGGGCAGCGGGGGGCGAGGCCGAGTCCGGCTCCTCACCCTGGGGTTCCTGCTCATCAGCATCCAGCTCACCCAGGTAAGGGGCAGGGGGCAGGGGGCTGGGGGCAGGGAGCGGGGGGCAGGGAGCGGGGGGCAGGGGGCTGGGAGCTGGGGGCTGGGGGCTGGGAGCTGGGGGCAAGGAGCTGGGGACTGGGGGCAGGGGGCAAGGAGCTGGGGACTGGGGGCTGGGAGCTGGGGGCAAGGAGCTGGGGACTGGGGGCAGGGGGCAAGGAGCTGGGGACTGGGGGCAGGGAGCTGGGGGCAGGGGTCAAGGAGCTGGGGACTGGGGGCAGGGAGCTGGGGACAGGGGTCAAGGAGCTGGGGACTGGGGGCAGGGGGCAAGGAGCTGGGGACTGGGGGCAGGGAGCTGAGGGCAGGGGTCAAGGAGCTGGGGACTGGGGGCAGGGAGCTGGGGACTGGGGGCAGGGAGCTGGGGACAGGGGTCAAGGAGCTGGGGACTGGGGGCAGGGGGCAAGGAGCTGGGGACTGGGGGCAGGGAGCTGGGGGCAGGGGTCAAGGAGCTGGGGACTGGGAGCAGGGAGCTGGGGGCAGGAAGCTGGGGGCAGGGGTCAAGGAGCTGGGGACTGGGGGCAGGGGGCAGGGAGCTGGGGGCAGGGGGCAAGGAGCTGGGGGCAGGGAGCTGGGGGCAGGGAGCTGGGGGCTGGGGGCTGGGGCCAAGGGGGGGCAAGGAGCTGGGGGCTGGGTGCAAGGAGCTGGGGGCTGGGGGCAGGGGGCTGTGGGCAGGGAGCAGGAGGCTGGGGGCAGGGGGCAAGGAGCTGGGGACTGGGGGCTGGGAGCTGGGGGCAAGGAGCTGGGGACTGGGGGCAGGGGGCAAGGAGCTGGGGACTGGGGGCAGGGGGCAGGGAGCTGGGGGCAGGGGTCAAGGAGCTGGGGACTGGGGGCAGGGAGCTGGGGACAGGGGTCAAGGAGCTGGGGACTGGGGGCAGGGGGCAAGGAGCTGGGGACTGGGGGCAGGGAGCTGAGGGCAGGGGTCAAGGAGCTGGGGACTGGGGGCAGGGAGCTGGGGACTGGGGGCAGGGAGCTGGGGACTGGGGGCAGGGGGCAAGGAGCTGGGGACTGGGGGCAGGGAGCTGGGGGCAGGGGTCAAGGAGCTGGGGACTGGGGGCAGGGAGCAGGGAGCTGGGGGCAGGAAGCTGGGGGCAGGGGTCAAGGAGCTGGGGACTGGGGGCAGGGGGCAGGGAGCTGGGGGCTGGGGGCAGGGGGCAGGGGGCAAGGAGCTGGGGGCAGGGAGCTGGGGGCAGGGAGCTGGGGGCTGGGGGCTGGGGCCAAGGGGGGGCAAGGAGCTGGGGGCTGGGTGCAAGGAGCTGGGGGCTGGGGGCAGGGGGCTGTGGGCAGGGAGCAGGAGGCTGGGGGCAGGGGGCAAGGAGCTGGGGGCTGGGGGCAGGGAGCTGGGGGCAGGGGGCTGGGAGCAGCGGGCTGGGGGCAAGGAACTGGGGGCAGGGGGCAGGGAGCAAGGAGCTGGGGGCTGGGGGCAGGGGGCAGGGAGCTGGGGGCTGGGGGCAGGGAGCTGGGGGCAAGGAGTTGGGGGCAGGGAGCTGGGGGCAGGGAGCTGGTGGCAAGGAGCTGGGGACTGGGGGCAGGGGGCAAGGAGCTGGGGGCTGGGGGCTGGGAGCTGGGGGCAAGGAGCTGGGGACTGGGGGCAGGGGGCAAGGAGCTGGGGACTGGGGGCTGGGAGCTGGGGGCAAGGAGCTGGGGACTGGGGGCAGGGGGCAAGGAGCTGGGGACTGGGGGCAGGGGGCAGGGAGCTGGGGGCAGGGGTCAAGGAGCTGGGGACTGGGGGCAGGGAGCTGGGGACAGGGGTCAAGGAGCTGGGGACTGGGGGCAGGGGGCAAGGAGCTGGGGACTGGGGGCAGGGAGCTGAGGGCAGGGGTCAAGGAGCTGGGGACTGGGGGCAGGGAGCTGGGGACTGGGGGCAGGGAGCTGGGGACAGGGGTCAAGGAGCTGGGGACTGGGGGCAGGGGGCAAGGAGCTGGGGACTGGGGGCAGGGAGCTGGGGGCAGGGGTCAAGGAGCTGGGGACTGGGGGCAGGGAGCAGGGAGCTGGGGGCAGGAAGCTGGGGGCAGGGGTCAAGGAGCTGGGGACTGGGGGCAGGGGGCAGGGAGCTGGGGGCTGGGGGCAGGGGGCAGGGGGCAAGGAGCTGGGGGCAGGGAGCTGGGGGCAGGGAGCTGGGGGCTGGGGGCTGGGGCCAAGGAGCTGGGGGCTGGGTGCAAGGAGCTGGGGGCTGGGGGCTGTGGGCAGGGAGCAGGAGGCTGGGGCAGGGGGCAAGGAGCTGGGGACTGGGGGCTGGGAGCTGGGGGCAAGGAGCTGGGGACTGGGGGCAGGGGGCAAGGAGCTGGGGACTGGGGGCAGGGGGCAGGGAGCTGGGGGCAGGGGTCAAGGAGCTGGGGACTGGGGGCAGGGAGCTGGGGACAGGGGTCAAGGAGCTGGGGACTGGGGGCAGGGGGCAAGGAGCTGGGGACTGGGGGCAGGGAGCTGAGGGCAGGGGTCAAGGAGCTGGGGACTGGGGGCAGGGAGCTGGGGACTGGGGGCAGGGAGCTGGGGACAGGGGTCAAGGAGCTGGGGACTGGGGGCAGGGGGCAAGGAGCTGGGGACTGGGGGCAGGGAGCTGGGGGCAGGGGTCAAGGAGCTGGGGACTGGGGGCAGGGAGCAGGGAGCTGGGGGCAGGAAGCTGGGGGCAGGGGTCAAGGAGCTGGGGACTGGGGGCAGGGGGCAGGGAGCTGGGGCTGGGGGCAGGGGGCAGGGAGCTGGGGGCAGGGAGCTGGGGGCTGGGGGCTGGGGCCAAGGGGGGGCAAGGAGCTGGGGGCTGGGTGCAAGGAGCTGGGGGCTGGGGGCAGGGGGCTGTGGGCAGGGAGCAGGAGGCTGGGGGCAGGGGGCAAGGAGCTGGGGGCTGGGGGCAGGGAGCTAGGGGCAGGGGGCTGGGAGCAGCAGGCTGGGGGCAAGGAACTGGGGGCAGGGGGCAGGGAGCAAGGAGCTGGGGGCTGGGGGCAGGGGGCAGGGAGCTGGGGGCTGGGGGCAGGGAGCTGGGGGCAAGGAGTTGGGGGCAGGGAGCTGGGGGCAGGGAGCTGGTGCAAAGGAGCTGGGGGCAGGGAGCAGGGGGCAGGAAGCTGGGGGCAGGGGTCAAGGAGCTGGGGACTGGGGGCAGGGGCAAGGAGCTGGGGACTGGGGGCAGGGAGCTGGGGGCAGGAGGCTGGGGGCAGGGGGCAAGGAGCTGGGGGCTGGGGGCTGGGGGCAAGGAGCTGGGGGCAAGTAGCTGGGGGCTGGGGGCTGGGAGCCGGGTGGCTGGGGGCAGGTAGCTGGGGGCAGGGAGCAGGGAGCTGGGGACTGGGGGCAGGGAGCTGGGGGCAAGGAGCTGGGGGCAGGTAGCTGGGGGCAGGGAGCAGGGGGCTGGGGGCAGGGAGCTGGGGGCAAGGAGCTGGGGGCAGGGGGCAGGGAGCTGGGGGATTGGGGCAGGGGGCTGGGGACAGGCCTTGGGGGCAGGGAGATTGGGGGCTTGGGGCAGGGGACAGGGAGCTGGGGGATTGGGCCTGGGGGCAGGGAGATTGGGGGATTGGGGTTTGGGGCAGGGTCCGGCCCAGGTGGTCTAAGGGAGGGCACGTGGTCCCAGATTGATCTGGAGGTTGGGGTCTGGGGAGGGAGCGTTGGGGGTCTGCGAGAGGGCATCTGGAGGTTTGGAGGAGTGGGGAGTCTGAGGGAGGGGTGGGTCTGGGGAGGGGGAGGCGGTCAATGGGTTTGGGGGTCTGGGCCTTGAGGGCCTGTTTCCACCCCCTTGATTTCCAAGCCTGGATCCACAGAATGACAGAGCGCGGGATCCTGGGTGATGGTACAATGTGGAGAGAAACTGATTCTGGAGACATTTCTGCTGCTAACTTCATCGCGGTTAGATTTCAAAAATGTAAATGCTAAACCAGCACAATAAATGCAGGAGACTCTGTAATGGTTCAGCAGTTTGATCACACTGAGAGGGGGATGAGGGAGAAGATGAAGACAACGACTTGCATTTATATAGCGCCTTTCACGACCACTGGACGTCTCAAAAGAGAGAGGAGAGGGATATGGCGGGAGAGAGTGAGTGAGGGGCAGAGATAGAGAGAGAGGAGACATTGCCACTTGTGGGGAGACCAGAACCAGGGGCCATCAATATAAGACAGTCACTAATAAATCCAATCGGGAATTCAGGAGAAACCTCTTTCCCCAGAGAGTGGGGAGAATGTGGAACTCACTACCACAGGGAGTGGTTGAGGCGAATAGCAGAGATACATTTAAGGGGAAGCTGGATAAACACATGAGGGAGAAAGGAATAGAAGGATATGCTGATAGGGTGAGGAGATGGGAAGAGGATCGTGTGGAGCAGAAACACCGGCACAGAGCAGTGGGCCGAATGGCCTGTTTCTGTGCTGTACATTCTACGTACCATGAGATGGAGAGGGAGTGGGTGGGGGTGAGCGAGAGAGAGAAGGGGAGGGAGGGAGGGAAAGGGACAGAGAAGGAGAGAGCTGGGGAGAGAGACACAGAGGCAGGGGAGGGAGAGATGGAGAGAGAGAGAGAGAGAGGGAGGGAGAGAGACAGAGAGGCAGATGGAGAGGGGGTCAGAATATTATGTCAGATTCCCTCTGTATCTGGAGTGAGGATGTTTTTGTGTTTGATGCAGAATATCTCTTTACATAAGACTATTTGTCTTGATGTAACCGGGCAGCTTGATGGTTAATGTTTGACTTTGTTTATATTCCTAGTTATTTAAAATGCTTGGCGAGTCGCCCCATTCTGTTTAACCACCCCACCCCGCGTTTGTTGCTGATTTGAGATTTAAATCATTGGGTAATTTGGTGTGAATGTTTCGGGGAGTTTATACATTGATTTTATGAGGTTTATTGACGAAAGTAAACTGCAGGTTTGAGCTGCTGTGAGAATCCGGGCTGATTGCCATTATTCGGTGTAAATGATTTGTTTATTGAGCTCCAGGTCGGTTTGGAATCCGGATCAAGCGATCCGGGGTGGGTGCGGTACCGCCTGCTGCCGGCCGGCGGCGCCACACTCCGCCCTTTGCAGTCCGGCTGGCCTCAGCCTTAAAGCGACAGGCCCCCCCCCTCCATCAGCCTTAAAGCGACAGCACCCCCCCCCCCCCACCCCCCGCGCCCGGGCAGCCTTAAAGCGAAAGGCCCCCCAACCGCGCCCCCCCCCCCCCACAATCAGCCTTAAAGCGACACGCAATCCCCTCAGCCTTAAAGCGACAGGCCCCCCCTCCTCTCCCCCCCCCATCAGCCTTAAAGTGACATGCACCCCCTCAGCCTTAAAGAGACAGGCCCCCCTCCATCAGCCTTAAAGCGACAGGCCCCCCCACCCCCGGCACCCCCTCAGCCTTAAAGAGACAGGCCCCCCTCCATCAGCCTTAAAGCGACAGGCCCCCCACCTCCATCAGCCTTAAAGCGACAGGCCCCCCCCCCCCTCAGCCTTAAAGCGACAGGCACCCCCTCAGCCTTAAAGCGACAGGCACCCCCCCCCCCCCCCAACCAACCAATCAGCCTTAAAGCGACAGGCCCCCCCTCCCCCCTCCCTCAGCCTTAAAGCGACATGCCCCCCCCTCAGCCTTAAAGCGACAGGCGCCCCCAGCCTTAAAGCGACATGCAACCCCCTCAGCCTTAAAGCGACAGGCCCCCCCCCCCCCCCCCCCAGCCTTAAAGCGACAGGCAACCCCTCAGCCTTAAAGCGACAGGCAACCCCTCAGCCTTAAAGCGACAGGCCCCCCCCTCTCTTCCCCCCCAGCCTTAAAGCGACATGCAACCCCCTCAGCCTTAAAGCGACAGCCCCCCCGGGCCCGGGCAGCCTTAAAGCGACAGGCGCCCCCCCAACCAATCAGCCTTAAAGCGACATGCACCCCCTCAGCCTTAAAGCGACAGCCCCCCGGGCCCGGGCAGCCTTAAAGCGACAGGCGCCGTGCGCCCCGCCCCCCCCCCCCAAAATCAGCCTTAAAGCGACAGGCACCCTCTCAGCCTTAAAGCGACACGCGATCCCCCTCAGCCTTAAAGCGACAGCCCCCCCCCCCCCCCCCTCAGCCTTAAAGCGACAGGCACCCCCCTCAGCTTTAAAGCGACAGGCCAACCCCCCCCGCCCCCCTCAGCCTTAAAGCGACAGCCCCCCCCCCGGGCCCGGGCAGCCTTAAAGCGACAGGTGCCGCGTGCCGCCCCCCCCCCCCCCCAAAATCAGCCTTAAAGCGACAGCCCCCCCTCAGCCTTAAAGCGACAGGCACCCCCCTCAGCTTTAAAGCGACAGGCCACCACCACACCCCCCCCCCCCCCCCCCCCCCAGCCTTAAAGCGACAGGCACCCCCTCAGCCTTAAAGCGACAGGCACCCCCTCAGCCTTAAAGCGACAGCCCCCCCGGGCCCGGGCAGCCTTAAAGCGACAGGCGCCGCGCGCCTCCCCCCCCCCCCCCCCCAAAATCAGCCTTAAAGCGACAGGCACCCTCTCAGCCTTAAAGCGACACGCGATCCCCTCAGCCTTAAAGCGACAGGCGCCCCCCCCCCCCCCTCCTCAGCCTTAAAGCGACAGGCGCCCCACCCCACCCCCCCCCCTCTGGTCAGCCTTAAAGCAACAGGACCCCCTCAGCCTTAAAGCGACAGGCACCCCCCTCAGCCTTAAAGCGACAGGCACCCCCTCAGCCTTAAAGTGACAGCCCCCCCCCCCCCCCCCTCTGGTCAGCCTTAAAGCAACAGGACCCCCTCAGCCTTAAAGCGACAGCACCCCCCTCAGCCTTAAAGCGACAGGCACCCCCCTCAGCTTTAAAGCGACAGCACACCCCCCCCCCCCTCTGGTCAGCCTTAAAGCAACAGGCCCCCCTCAGCCTTAAAGCGACAGGCCACTCCCCCCCCCCCCGCCTCGGTCAGCCTTAACGCGACAGGCACTCCCTCAGCCTTAAAGCGATAGCCCTCCCCCCGCCCCCGACCTGGGCAGCCTTAAAGTGTCAGGCCCCATCGTCAGCCTTAAAGGAACAGCCCCCCCAGCCTTAAAGCGACAGGCTTCCCAGCATCGACAAGCAGCAGAGGGACCCGCTAATCCACTCACTCTGATTGCACAAAACTATTCTTTGACACACTGTTTCACACTGCTCCTCTATTCCCTCTCTCTCTCTCCCCCCCTCCCCTGCCGCTTCCTGTGTTGTTCTGTGGATCCCACTTCCTGATGTTTGTCGCACCTGCTGGAGACTCACAGCTCTCTGCGTTTATAAATAACTCCCCGCTTGCAGCAAATATCCCGGTGACCAGGAGGGAAATTACCATAAAAACTGGAGAGGCTGCACCTGTGGAAAAAGCTGCCCCTGTGACTTGTAGAGTGGGGGGAGGTGGGATCATTCCAAGGTGTGTAACAGGCCCCATCGCGAGCGCCGAGGTTTGTAACTACCTGCAGCGACCACCCTGGTGCATCAGCTTCTGCGGTTCGTCGATTGTGCCAGTTTTGAGTTCACTTATGTCTCTTTGAATGTCCCAATGATTTGCAGGTGACATAGAAAGAGAGAACGTGTATTTATATCGCACCTTTAATGTAGTAAAATGTCCCACGGTGCTTCACAGGAGCGTAAAGCAGACAGAATCTGACCCCGAGCCACGTAAGGAGATATTTGGACAGGCGACCAAAAGCTCGGTCAAAGAGGTTGGTTTTAAGGAGCATCTTAAAGGAGGAGAGAGAGGCGGAGAGGTTTAGGGAGGGAATTCCAGAGCTTAGGCCCTAGGCAGCTGAAGGCACGGCCGCCAATGGTGGAGCGATGGAAATCGGGGGATGCACAAGAGGCCAGAATTGGAGGAGCGCAGAGATCTCGGAGGGTTGTGGGGCTGGAGGAGGTTACAGAGAGAGGGAGGGGCGAGGGCCATGGCGGGATTTGAAAACAAGGTTGAGAATTTTATAATTGATGCGTTGCTGGACCGGGAGTCAATGTAGGTCAGCGAGCACAGGGGTGAAGGGTAAACGGGACTTGGTGCGAGTTAGGACAACGGTTTACAGTCAGAAGTACATTTTGTAGTCATGGTGTGTCAGCTGTGGCTCAGTGGGCAGCACTCTCGCCTCTGAGCCAGAAAGTCGTAGGTTCAAGTCCCACTCCAGGGACCTAAGCACAAAATCCAGGCTGACACTCCGTGCAGTCTCATAAAATGGTTACAGCACGGAAGGCAGCCATTTGGCCCGTTAGCCTGTGCCGACTCTCAGCTAGGCCCTTTCCCCGGAGCCCTGCTAATTTGTTTCCTTCAGGTACTTATCCAATTCCCTTTTGAAAGCCGTGATTGAATCTGCCTCCACCACCCTTTCAGGCAGTGAATTCCTGATCCTAATCACTCGCTGCGTAAAAAAGTTTTTCTTCGTGTCACCTTTGGTTCTCGACCCTCTGTCAATGGGACCAGTTTCTCTCTCTCTGCTCTGTCCAGACCACTCATGATTTTGAACACCTCTATCAAATCTCCTCTCAATCTTCTCTGCTCCAAGGAGAACAACCCCAGTTTCTCCAGTGTAGCCACGTAACTGAGGTCCCTCATCCCTGGAACCATGCTTGTAAATCTCCTCTGCACCCTCTCTAAGGCCTTCACATCCTTCCTAAAGTGCGGTGCCCAGAATTGGACACAATACTCCAGTTGAGGCCGAACCAGTGTTTTATACAGGTTCATCAGAACTTCCTTGCTTTTGTACTCTATACCTCTATTTATGAAGCCCAGGATCCCGTATGCTTTTTTAACCGCTTTCTCAACCTGCCCTGCCAGCTTCAATGATACCCCAGGTCTCCCTGTTCATGCACCCCCTTTAGAATTGTACCCTTTAGTTTATATTGCCTCTCCTCATTCTTCCACCAAAATGTATCACTTCGCACTTTTCTGCGTTAAATTTCATCTGCCACGTGTCCGCCCATTCCACCAGCCTGTCTATGTCCTCCTGAAGTCGATCACTCTCCTCCTCACTGTTCACTATACTTCCAAGTTTTGTGTCATCTGCAAATTTTGAAATTGTGCCCTGTCCACCCAAGTCTAAGTCATTAATGTATAACAAGAAAAAATGGAGAACATCACTGTATACCTTCCTCCAGTCTGAAAAAATATCACTTAGCCAATTCCGTATCCATGTCCACTGTCCCTTTTATTCCATGGGCTTCAACTTTGCTGGCAAGCCTATTGTGCGGCACTTTGTTGAACGCCTTTTGGAAATCCATGTACACCACATCAACCGCATTGCCCTCATCCACCCTCTCTGTTACCTCATTAAAAAACTCGATCAAGTTAGTTAAACACGATTTGCCTTTAACAAATCTGTGCTGGCTTTCCTTAATTAATCCACACTTGTCCAAGTGACTGTTAACTTTGTCCCTGATTACTGTTTCTAAAAGCTTCCCCACTACCGAGGTTAAACTGACTGGCCTGTACAGAGGGAGCACCGCACGGTCGGAGGTGCTGTCTTTCAGATAAAACGGTAAACCGAGGCCCCGTCTGCTCTCTCAGGTGGATGTAAAATATCCCACAGCACTCTTTCAAAGAAGAGCAGGGGAGTTCTCTCCGGTGTCCTGGGACAATATTTATCCCTCAACCAACATCACTGAAACAGATGATCTGGTCATTATCACATTGCTGTTTGTGGGAGCTTGCTGTGCACAAAGTGGCTGCCGCGTTTCCTACATTACAACAGTGACTAAGAACAGGATGTGGACATTCAGCCCCTCGAGCCTGCTCCGCCATTCACTTAGACCAGGGCTGATCTATGTCTCAACTGCATTTACCCCCCTTTGCTCCGTATCCCGGATACCCTCGCCTAACAACAATCGATCAATCTCGGTCTTGAAGCTCCCAATTGACCCCCAGCCTCAACAGCTTTCTGGGGGAGAGAGTTCCAGATTTCCACCACCCTTTGTGTGAAGAAGTGCTTCCTGACATCACCCCTGAACGGCCTGGCTCTAATTTTAAGGTTCTGCCCCCTTGTTCTGGACTCCCCCCACCAGAGGAAATAGTTTCTCTCTCTCGACCCGATCAACTCCTTTAATCATCTTAAACACCTCGATCAGATCACCCCTTAATCTTCTAAACTCGAGGGAACACAAGCCCAGTCTGTGCAACCTGTCCTCGGAATTTAACCCTTTTAGCCCGGTATCATTCTGGTGAATCTGCGCTGCCCCCCCTCCAAGGCCGATATATCCTTCCTGAGGGGCGGGGCCCTGAACTGAACCCAGGTACTCCCGATGAGGTCCTCAAAAGTGCTTCATTGGCGCTTTAAGACATGTTGAGGCCGTGAAAGCTGCTGTAGAAATGGAAGTTCGTTCTTTTTGGCTGAAGGTTATTACTTGGTGCTCTGATCCCTCATTCTGTTCCACAAAATTCTGCTATCATTTACATAAATGGAAAATGTCGAGAAAGTGCTAGAAAACTGAGGTTAAAATGAGAATGTGAACTCCCTCTGGTGCTGTGATGGTGAAACTGGTATTCTAATCCTGCCATGTTAACAGTCCCATTAAACCAGCGACAAAGGGGTTGTACCCAAGGACCCATTATAGCACTTCAGTACCAGGGTCGCTTTAACCGGCTGAGAACCATGTATGTACAGTTCAGACCTTCAACCTTCACTCCATCTTGAGGGCTCTTCCTGTGGGAACAGAAAATTAAAAAACAACATCTTGTATTTATATAGCACCTTTAACATAGTAAAACGCCTCCAGCAGCTTCACAGGATCGATTATCAAACACAATCTGACCCCGAGCCACGTAAGGAGATATTAGGACAGGTGCTGGGTCAAAGAGGACGGTTTTAAGGAGCGTCTTAAAGGAGGACAGAGAGGCGGAGAGGTTTAGGGAGGGAATTCCAGAGCTCGGGGCCCAGGCAGCTGAAGACACGGCCGCCAATGGTGGAGCGATGGAAATCGGGGGATGCGCAAGAGGCCAGAATTGGAG
Source organism: Somniosus microcephalus (assembly GCF_052327205.1). Classification (NCBI taxonomy): domain Eukaryota; kingdom Metazoa; phylum Chordata; class Chondrichthyes; order Squaliformes; family Somniosidae; genus Somniosus; species Somniosus microcephalus. The sequence goes on along the minus strand of NC_141009.1, from coordinate 2,338,425 downwards.
GAGCGCAGAGATCTCGGAGGGTTGTGCGGCTGGAGGAAGTTACAGAGATAGGGAGGGGACGACGGACATGGAGGGATTTGAAAACAAGGATGAGAATTTTAAATTTGAGGCATTGCCGGACTGGGAGCCAGTGTAGGTCAGCGAGCACAGGGGGTGATGGGTGAACGGGACTGGGTGTGAGTTAGGACACGGGGCAGCGAGCACAGGGGGTGATGGGTGAACGGGGCTCGGTGCGAGTTAGGACACGGGGCTGTGAGCACAGGGGGTGATGGGTGAACGGGACTGGGTGTGAGTTAGGACACGGGGCAGTGAGCACAGGGGGTGATGGGTGAACGGGACTGGGTGTGAGTTAGGACACGGGGCAGTGAGCACAGGGGGTGATGGGTGAACGGGGCTCGGTGTGAGTTAGGACACGGGGCAGTGAGCACAGGGGGTGATGGGTGAACGGGACTGGGTGTGAGTTAGGACACGGGGCAGTGAGCACAGGGGGTGATGGGTGAAGGGGCTCGGTGCGAGTTAGGACACGGGGCAGTGAGCACAGGGAGTGATGGGTGAACAGGACTGGGTGTGAGTTAGGACACGGGGCAGTGAGCACAGGGGGTGATGGGTGAACGGGACTGGGTGCGAGTTAGGACACGGGGCAGTGAGCACAGGGGGTGATGGGTGAACGGGACTGGGTGCGAGTTAGGACACGGGGCAGTGAGCACAGGGGGTGATGGGTGAACGGGACTGGGTGTGAGTTAGGACACGGGGCAGTGAGCACAGGGGGTGATGGGTGAACGGGACTGGGTGTGAGTTAGGACACGTGGCAGTGAGCACAGGGGCTGATGGGTGAACGGGACTGGGTGCGAGTTAGGACACGGGGCAGTGAGCACAGGGGGTGATGGGTGAATGGGACTGGGTGTGAGTTAGGACACGGGGCAGTGAGCACAGGGGGTGATGGGTGAACGGGACTGGGTGTGAGCTAGGACACGGGGCAGTGAGCACAGGGGGTGATGGGTGAACGGGACTGGGTGTGAGTTAGGACACGGGGCAGCGAGCACAGGGGGTGATGGGTGAACGGGACTGGGTGTGAGTTAGGACACGGGGCAGCGAGCACAGGGGGTGATGGGTGAATGGGACTGGGTGTGAGTTAGGACACGGGGCAGCGAGCACAGGGGGTGATGGGTGAACGGGGCTCGGTGTGAGTTAGGACACGGGGCAGTGAGCACAGGGGGTGATGGGTGAATGGGACTGGGTGTGAGTTAGGACACGGGGCAGCGAGCACAGGGGGTGATGGGTGAACGGGACTGGGTGTGAGTTAGGACACGGGGCAGCGAGCACAGGGGGTGATGGGTGAACGGGGCTCGGTGTGAGTTAGGACACGGGGCAGTGAGCACAGGGGGTGATGGGTGAATGGGACTGGGTGTGAGTTAGGACACGGGGCAGTGAGCACAGTGGGTGATGGGTGAATGGGACTGGGTGCGAGCTAGGACACGGGCAGCAGAGGTTTGAATGAGCTGGAGTTTATGGAGAACAGGGGTACAGAGGAACCACACATCGATCCTGATTTGTAAATGAACTGAGCCGTGAGCGCTGGCCTGGGATTTTATGCCCATTCCCCTGCTCCTCGTCACTATGGTGCAAGATCGCAGGTACAAGCTGACCCATTTCCCTCGACCATGGGCCTGCCTATCCGCACCAGCAGGGGGTGCTGCTTGAGGAGGCCAGTTGCTGCAGCAAGTGGGTGAGAGATGGCTGGAGCTTGCACTGTTTCCATGGCAACACCAAGGCCTGAGAATTCAGCGCACATTAAGACGATTAAGCAATAAATCATTCCAACTTCTAAATCATATTTTCAATGCGGATAACTTTTTTCACTGCTCCAGAAGGTGCTGATTCTCACTGGGGTACGGGTTCCACAGACACTGACTCTCACTGGGGTACGGGTTCCACAGACACTGACTCTCACTGGGGTACGGGTTCCACACACACTGACTCTCACTGGGGTACTGGTTCCACAGACACTGACTCTCACTGGGGTACGGGTTCCACAGACACTGACTCTCACTGGGGTTCGGGTTCCACAGACACTGACTCTCACTGGGGTACGGGTTCCACAGACACTGACTCTCACTGGGGTACTGGTTCCACAGACACTGACTCTCACTGGGGTACGGGTTCCACAGACACTGACTCTCACTGGGGTACTGGTTCCACCGACACTGACTCTCACTGGGCTACGGGTTCCACAGACACTGACTTTCACTGGGGTACGGGTTCCACAGACACTGACTCTCACTGGAGTACGGGTTCCACACACACTGACTCTCACTGGGGTACAGTTCCACAGACACTGACTCTCACTGGGGTACGTGTTCCACAGACACTGACTCTCACTGGGGTACGGGTTCCACAGACACTGACTCTCACTGGGGTCCGGGTCCCACAGAAACTGACTCTCACTGGGGTACAGGTTCCACACACACTGACTCTCACTGGGGTACGGGTTCCACAGACACTGACTCTCACTGGGGTACGGGTTCCACAGACACTGACTCTCACTGGGGTACGGGCTCCACAGACACTGACTCTCACTGGGGTACGGGTTCCACAGACACTGAATCTCACTGGGGTATGGGTTCCACAGACACTGACTCTCACTGGGGTACGGGTTCCACAGACACTGAATCTCACTGGGGTACGGGTTCCACAGACACTGACTCTCACTGGGGTACGGGTTCCACAGACACTGAATCTCACTGGGGTATGGGTTCCACAGACACCGACTCTCACTGGGGTACGGGTTCCACAGACACTGACTGTCACTGGGGTACGGGTTCCACAGACACTGAATCTCACTGGGGTACGGGTTCCACAGACACTGACTCTCACTGGGGTACGGGTTCCACAGACACTGAATCTCACTGGGGTATGGGTTCCACAGACACTGACTCTCACTGGAATACGGGTTCCACAGGCACTGACTCTCACTGGGGTACGGGCTCCACAGACACTGACTCTCACTGGGGTACGGGTTCCACACACACTGACTCTCACTGGGGTACGGGTTCCACAGACACTGACTCTCACTGGAGTACGGGTTCCACAGACACTGACTCTCACTGGGGTACAGCTTCCACAGACACTGACTCTCACTGGGGTACGGGTTCCACACGCACTGACTCTCACTGGGGTACAGTTCCACAGACACTGACTCTCACTGGGGTACGGGTTCCACAGACACTGACTCACTCGGGTACGGGTTCCACACACACTGACACTCACTGGGGTACGGGTTCCACAGACACTGACTCTCACTGGGGTATGGGTTCCACAGTCACTGACTCTCACTGGGGTACGGGCTCCACAGACACTGACTCTCACTGGGGTACGGGTTCCACAGGCACTGACTCTCACTGGGGTACGGGTTCCACAGACACTGACTCTACCTGGGGTACGGGTTCCACAGACACTGACTCTCACTGGGGTACGGGTTCCACAGACACTGACTCTCACTGGGGTACGTGTTCCACAGACACTGACTCTCACTGGGGTACGGGTTCCACAGACACTGACTCTCACTGGGGTACGGCTTCCACAGACACTGACTCTTGCTGGGGTACAGGTTCCACAGACACCGACTCCCACTGGGGTACGGGTTCCACAGGCACTGACTCTCACTGGGGTACGGGTTCCACAGACACTGACTCTCACTGGGGTATGGGTTCCACAGGCACTGACTCTCACTGGGGTACAGGTTCCACGGACTCATTCTCACTGGAGTACGGGTTCCACGGACACTGACTCTCACTGGGGTTCGGGTTCTACACACACTGACTCTCACTGGGGTACGGGTTCTACACACACTGACTCTCACTGGGGTACGGGTTCCACAGACACTGACTCTCACTGGGGTACGGGTTCCACACACACTGACTCTCACTGGGGTACGGGTTCCACAGACACTGACTCTCACTGGGGTACGGGTTCCACAGACACTGACTCGCACTGGGGTACGGGTTCCACAGGCACTGACTCTCACTGGGGTGCGTGTTCCACAGACACTGACTCTCACTGGGGTATGGGTTCCACAGACACTGACTCTCACTGGGGTCCGGGTCCCACAGACACCGACTCTCACTGGGGTACAGGTTCCACACACACTGACTCTCACTGGGGTATGGGTTCCACAGACACTGACTCTCACTGGGGTATGGGTTCCACAGACACTGACTGTCACTGGGGTACGGGTTCCACAGACACTGACTCTCACTGGGGTACGGTTTCCACAGACACTGAATCTCACTGGGGTACAGGTTCCACAGACACTGATTCTCACTGGGGTACGGGTTCCACAGACACTGACTCTCACTGGGGTACGGGTTCCACAGACACTGACTCTCACTGGGGTACAGGTTCCACAGGCACTGACTCTCACTGGGGTACGGGCTCCACAGACACTGACCCTCAGTGGGGTACGGGTTCCACAGGCACTGACTCTCACTGGGGTACGGGTTCCACACACACTGACTCTCACTGGGGTACGGGCTCCACAGACACTGACTCTCACTGGGGTACGGGTTCCACAGACACTGACTCTCACTGGGGTACAGGTTCCACCGACACTGACTCTCACTGAGCTGCGGGTTCCACAGACACTGACTCTCACTGGGGTACGGGTTCCACAGACACTGACTCTCACTGGGGTACAGGTCCCACAGACACTGACTCTCACTGGGGTACGTGTTCCACAGACACTGACTCTCACTGGGGTACGGGTTCCACAGACACTGACTGTCACTGGGGTACGGGTTCCACAGACACTGACTCTCACTGGGGTACGGGTTCCACAGACACTGAATCTCACTGGGGTACGGGTTCCACAGACACTGACTCTCACTGGGGTACGGGTTCCACAGACACTGACTCTCACTGGGGTACGGGTTCCACAGACACTGACTCTCACTGGGGTACGGTTTCCACAGGCACTGACTCTCACTGGGGTACTGGCTCCACAGACACTGACCCTCAGTGGGGTACGGGTTCCACAGGCACTGACTCTCACTGGGGTACGGGTTCCACACACACTGACTCTCACTGGGGTACGGGCTCCACAGACACGGACTCTCACTGGGGTACGGGTTCCACAGACGCTGACTCTCACTGGGGTACAGGTTCCACCGACACTGACTCTCACTGAGCTACGGGTTCCACAGACACTGACTTTCACTGGGGTACGGGTTCCACAGACACTGACTCTCACTGGGGTACGGGTTCCACAGACACTGACTCTCACTGGAGTACGGGTTCCACAGACACTGACTCTCACTGGGGTACGGGTTGCACAGACACTGACTCTCACTGGGGTACGGGCTCCACAGACACTGACTCTCACTGGGGTACGGGTTCCACAGACACTGACTCTCACTGGGGTACGGGTTCCACAGACACTGACTCTCACTGGGGTACGGGTTCCACAGACACTGACTCTCACTGGGGTACGGGTTCCACAGACACTGACTATCACTGGGGTACTGGCTCCACAGACACTGACTCTCACTGGGGTACGGATTCCACAGACACTGACTCTCACTGGGGTACGGGTTCCACAGACACTGACTCTCACTGGGGTACGGGTTCCACAGACACTGACTGTCACTGGGGTATGCGTTCCACAGACACTGACTCTCACTGGGGTACGGGTTCCACAGACACTGACTCTCACTGGGGTACGGGTTCCACAGGCACTGACTCTCACTGGGGTACGGATTCCACAGACACTGACTCTCACTGGGGTATGGGTTCCACAGGCACTGACTCTCACTGGGGTACAGGTTCCACGGACTCATTCTCACTGGAGTACGGGTTCCACGGACACTGACTCTCACTGGGGTTCGGGTTCTACACACACTGACTCTCACTGGGGTACGGGTTCTACACACACTGACTCTCACTGGGGTACGGGTTCCACAGACACTGACTCTCACTGGGGTACGGGTTCCACACACACTGACTCTCACTGGGGTACGGGTTCCACAGACACTGACTCTCACTGGGGTACGGGTTCCACACACACTGACTCTCACTGGGGTACGGGTTCCACAGACACTGACTCTCACTGGGGTACGGGTTCCACAGACACTGACTCTCACTGGGGTACGGGTTCCACAGACACTGACTCTCACTGGGGTACGGGTTACACAGACACTGACTCTCACTGGGGTACGGGTTCCACAGACACTGACTCTCACTGGGGTACGGGTTCCACAGACACTGACTCTCACTGGGGTACGGGTTCCACAGACACTGACTCTCACTGGGGTACGGGTTCCACAGACACTGACTCTCACTGGGGTACGGGTTCCACAGACACTGACTCTCACTGGGGTACGAGTTCCACAGACACAGACTCTCACTGGGGTACGGGTTCCACAGACACTGACTCTCACGGGTGTACGGGTTCCACAAACACTGACTCTCACTGGGGTACGGGTTGCACAGACACTGAGTCTCACTGGGGTGCGGGTTCCACAGACACTGACTCTCACTGGGGTACGGGTTCCACAGACACTGACTCTCACTGGGGTACGGGTTCCACAGACACTGACACTCACTGGGGTACGGGTTCCACAGACACTGACACTCACTGGGGTACGGGTTCCACAGACACTGACTCTCACTGGGGTACGGGTTCCACAGACACTGACTCTCACTGGGGTACGGGTTCCACAGACACTGACTCTCACTGGGGTACTGGTTCCGCAGAAACTGACTATCACTGGGGTACGGGTTCCACAGACACTGACTCTCACTGGGGTTCTGTTTCCACAGGCACTGACTCTCACTGGGGTATGGGTTCCAGACACACTGACTCTCCCTGGGGTACGGGTTCCACAGGCAGTGACTCTCACTGGGGTACGGGTTCCACAGACACTGACTCTCACTCGGGTACGGGTTCCACACACACTGACGCTCACTGGGGTACGGGTTCCACAGACACTGACTCTCACTGGGGTACGGGTTCCACAGTCACTGACTCTCACTGGGGTACGGGCTCCACAGACACTGACTCTCACTGGGGTACGGGTTCCACAGGCACTGACTCTCACTGGGGTACGGGTTCCACAGACACTGACTCTACCTAGGGTACGGGTTCCACAGACACTGACTCTCACTGGGGTACGGGTTCCACAGACACTGACTCTCACTGGGGTACGGGTTCCACGTGCACTGACTCTCACTGGGGTACGGGTTCCACAGACACTGACTCTCACTGGGGTACGTGTTCCACAGACACTGACTCTCACTGGGGTACAGGTTCCACAGACACTGACTCTCACTGGGGTACGGGTTCCACAGACACTGACTCGCACTGGGGTACGGGTTCCACAGGCACTGACTCTCACTGGGGTACGTGTTCCACAGACACTGACTCTCACTGGGGTATGGGTTCCACAGACACTGACTCTCACTGGGGTCCGGGTCCCACAGACACCGACTCTCACTCGGGTACGGGTTCCACAGACACTGACTCTCACTGGGGTACAGGTTCCACAGACACTGACTCTCACTGGGGTACGTGTTCCACAGACACTGACTCTCACTGGGGTACGGGTTCCACACACACTGACTCTCACTGGGGTACGGGTTCCACAGACACTGACTCTCACTGGGGTACAGGTTCCACACACACTGACTCTCACTGGGGTATGGGTTCCACAGACACTGACTCTCACTCGGGTACGGGTTCCACAGACACTGACTCTCACTGGGGTACGGGTTCCACAGACACTGACTCTCACTGGGGTACGTGTTCCACAGACACTGACTCTCACTGGGGTACGTGTTCCACAGACACTGACTCTCACTGGGGTACGGGTTCCACAGACACTGACTGTCACTGGGGTACGGGTTCCACAGACACTGACTCTCACTGGGGTACGGGTTCCACAGACACTGAATCTCACTGGGGTACGGGTTCCACAGACACTGACTCTCACTGGGGTACGGGTTCCACAGACACTGACTCTCACTGGGGTACGGGTTCCACAGACACTGACTCTCACTGGGGTACGGGTTCCACAGGCACTGACTCTCACTGGGGTACGGGCTCCACAGACACTGACCCTCAGTGGGGTACGGGTTCCACAGGCACTGACTCTCACTGGGGTACGGGTTCCACACACACTGAGTCTCACTGGGGTACGGGCTCCACAGACACTGACTCTCACTGGGGTACGGGTTCCACAGACACTGACTCTCACTGGGGTACAGGTTCAACCGACACTGACTCTCACTGAGCTACGGGTTCCACAGACACTGACTCTCACTGGGGTACGGGTTCCACAGACACTGACTCTCACTGGGGTACAGGTCCCACAGACACTGACTCTCATTGGGGTACGTGTTCCACAGACACTGACTCTCACTGGGGTACGGGTTCCACAGACACTGACTGTCACTGGGGTACGGGTTCCACAGACACTGACTCTCACTGGGATACGGGTTCCACAGACACTGAATCTCACTGGGGTACGGCTTCCACAGACACTGACTCTCACTGGGGTACGGGTTCCACAGACACTGACTCTCACTGGGGTATGGGTTCCACAGACACTGACTCTCACTGGGGTACGGTTTCCACAGGCACTGACTCTCACTGGGGTACGGGCTCCACAGACACTGACCCTCAGTGGGGTACGGGTTCCACAGGCACTGACTCTCACTGGGGTACGGGTTCCACACACACTGACTCTCACTGGGGTACGGGCTCCACAGACATGGACTCTCACTGGGGTACGGGTTCCACAGACACTGACTCTCACTGGGGTACAGGTTCCACCGACACTGACTCTCACTGAGCTACGGGTTCCACAGACACTTACTTTCACTGGGGTACGGGTTCCACAGACACTGACTCTCACTGGGGTACGGGTTCCACAGACACTGACTCTCACTGGGATACGGGTTCCACAGACACTGAATCTCACTGGGGTACGGCTTCCACAGACACTGACTCTCACTGGGGTACGGGTTCCACAGACACTGACTCTCACTGGGGTATGGGTTCCACAGACACTGACTCTCACTGGGGTACGGTTTCCACAGGCACTGACTCTCACTGGGGTACGGGCTCCACAGACACTGACCCTCAGTGGGGTACGGGTTCCACAGGCACTGACTCTCACTGGGGTACGGGTTCCACACACACTGACTCTCACTGGGGTACGGGCTCCACAGACACGGACTCTCCCTGGGGTACGGGTTCCACAGACACTGACTCTCACTGGGGTACAGGTTCCACCGACACTGACTCTCACTGAGCTACGGGTTCCACAGACACTTACTTTCACTGGGGTACGGGTTCCACAGACACTGACTCTCACTGGGGTACGGGTTCCACAGACACTGACTCTCACTGGAGTACGGGTTCCACAGACACTGACTCTCACTGGGGTACGGGTTGCACAGACACTGACTCTCACTGGGGTACGGGCTCCACAGACACTGACGCTCACTGGGGTACGGGTTCCACAGACACTGACTCTCACTGGGGTACGGGTTCCACAGACACTGACTCTCACTGGGGTACGGGTTCCACAGACACTGACTCTCACTGGGGTACGGGTTCCACAGACACTGACTCTCACTGGGGTACTGGCTCCACAGACACTGACTCTCACTGGGGTACGGATTCCACAGACACTGACTCTCACTGGGGTACGGGTTCCACAGACACTGACTCTCACTGGGGTACGGGTTCCACAGACACTGACTCTCACTGGGGTATGCGTTCCACAGACACTGACTCTCACTGGGGTACGGGTTCCACAGACACTGACTCTCACTGGGGTACGGGTTCCACAGGCACTGACTCTCACTGGGGTATGGATTCCACAGACACTGACTCTCACTGGGGTATGGGTTCCACAGACACTGACTCTCACTGGGGTACGGGTTCCACAGACACTGACTCTCACTGGGGTACGGGTTCCACAGGCACTGACTCTCACTGGGGTACGGGTTCCACAGACACTGACTCTCACTGGGGCATGGGTTCCACAGGCACTGACTCTCACTGGGGTACAGGTTCCACGGACTCATTCTCACTGGAGTACGGGTTCCACGGACACTGACTCTCACTGGGGTTCGGGTTCTACACACACTGACTCTCACTGGAGTACGGGTTCCACGGACACTGACTCTCACTGGGGTTCGGGTTCTACACACACTGACTCTCACGGGTGTACGGGTTCCACAGACACTGACTCTCACTGGGGTACGGGTTGCACAGACACTGAGTCTCACTGGGGTGCGGGTTCCACAGACACTGACTCTCACTGGGGTACGGGTTCCACAGACACGGACTCTCACTGGGGTACGGGTTCCACAGACACTGACACTCACTGGGGTACGGGTTCCACAGACACTGACTCTCACTGGGGTACGTGTTCCACAGACACTGACTCTCACTGGGGTACAGGTTCCACCGACACTGACTCTCACTGAGCTACGGGTTCCACAGACACTGACTTTCACTGGGGTACGGGTTCCACAGACACTGACTCTCACTGGGGTACGGGTTCCACAGACACTGACTCTCACTGGGGTACGGGTTCCACAGACACTGACTCTCACTGGGGTACGGGTTCCACAGACACTGACTCTCACTGGGGTATGGGTTCCACAGACACTGACTCTCACTGGGGTACGGTTTCCACAGGCACTGACTCTCACTGGGGTACGGGCTCCACAGACACTGACCCTCAGTGGGGTACGGGTTCCACAGGCACTGACTCTCACTGGGGTACGGGTTCCACACACACTGACTCTCACTGGGGTACGGGCTCCACAGACACGGACTCTCACTGGGGTACGGGTTCCACAGACACTGACTCTCACTGGGGTACAGGTTCCACCGACACTGACTCTCACTGAGCTACGGGTTCCACAGACACTTACTTTCACTGGGGTGCGGGTTCCACAGACACTGACTCTCACTGGGGTACGGGTTCCACAGACACTGACTCTCACTGGAGTACGGGTTCCCCAGACACTGACTCTCACTGGGGTACGGGTTGCACAGACACTGACTCTCACTGGGGTACGGGTTCCACAGACACTGACTCTCACTGGGGTACGGGTTCCACAGACACTGACTCTCACTGGGGTACGGGTTCCACAGACACTGACTCTCACTGGGGTACGGGTTCCACAGACACTGACTCTCACTGGGGTACGGGTTCCACAGACACTGACTCTCACTGGGGTACTGGCTCCACAGACACTGACTCTCACTGGGGTACGGATTCCACAGACACTGACTCTCACTGGGGTACGGGTTCCACAGACACTGACTCTCACTGGGGTACGGGTTCCACAGACACTGACTCTCACTGGGGTATGCGTTCCACAGACACTGACTCTCACTGGGGTACGGGTTCCACAGACACTGACTCTCACTGGGGTACGGGTTCCACAGGCACTGACTCTCACTGGGGTACGGATTCCACAGACACTGACTCTCACTGGGGTACGGGTTCCACAGGCACTGACTCTCACTGGGGTACAGGTTCCACGGACTCATTCTCACTGGAGTACGGGTTCCACGGACACTGACTCTCACTGGAGTTCAGGTTCTACACACACTGACTCTTAGTGGGGTACGGGTTCTACACACACTGACTCTCACTGGGGTACGGGTTCCACAGACACTGACTCTCACTGGGGTACGGGTTCCACACACACTGACTCTCACTGGGGTACGGGTTCCACAGACACTGACTCTCACTGGGGTACGGGTTCCACAGACACTGACTCGCACTGGGGTACGGGTTCCACAGGCACTGACTCTCACTGGGGTACGTGTTCCACAGACACTGACTCTCACTGGGGTATGGGTTCCACAGACACTGACTCTCACTGGGGTCCGGGTCCCACAGACACCGACTCTCACTGGGGTACAGGTTCCACACACGCTGACTCTCACTGGGGTATGGGTTCCACAGACACTGACTCTCACTGGGGTACGGGTTCCACAGACACTGACTCTCACTGGGGTACGGGTTCCACAGACACTGACTCTCACTGGGGTACGTGTTCCACAGACACTGACTCTCACTGGGGTACGTGTTCCACAGACACTGACTCTCACTGGGGTACGGGTTCCAAAGACACTGACTGTCACTGGGGTACGGGTTCCACAGACTCTCACTGGGGTACGGGTTCCACAGACACTGAATCTCACTGGGGTACAGGTTCCACAGACACTGACTCTCACTGGGGTACGGGTTCCACAGACACTGACACTCACTGGGGTACGGGTTCCACAGACACTGACACTCACTGGGGTACGGGTTCCACACACACTGACTCTCACTGGGGTACGGGTTCCACAGACACTGACTCTCACTGGGGTACGGGTTCCACAGACACTGACTCTCACTGGGGTACTGGTTCCACAGAAACTGACTATCACTGGGGTATGGGTTCCACAGACACTGACTCTCACTGGGGTTCAGTTTCCACAGGCACTGACTCTCACTGGGGTATGGGTTCCACACACACTGACTCTCACTGGGGTACGGGTTCCAGAGGCAGTGACTCTCACTGGGGTACGGGTTCCACAGACACTGACTCTCACTCGGGTACGGGTACCACACACACTGACGCTCACTGGGGTACGGGTTCCACAGACACTGACTCTCACTGGGGTACGGGTTCCACAGACACTGACTCTCACTGGGGTATGCGTTTCACAGACACTGACTCTCACTGGGGTACGGGTTCCACAGACACTGACTCTCACTGGTACGGGTTCCACACACACTGACTCTCACTGGGGTACGGGTTCCACAGACACGGACTCTCACTGGGGTACGGGATCCACAGACACTGACTCTCACTGGGGTACGGGTTCCACAGACACTGACTCTCACTGGGGTACGGGTTCCACAGACACTGACTCTCACTGGGGTATGGGTTCCACAGACACTGACTCTCACTGGGGTACGGTTTCCACAGGCACTGACTCTCACTGGGGTACGGGCTCCACAGACACTGACCCTCAGTGGGGTACGGGTTCCACAGGCACTGACTCTCACTGGGGTACGGGTTCCACACACACTGACTCTCACTGGGGTACGGGCTCCACAGACACGGACTCTCACTGGGGTACGGGTTCCACAGACACTGACTCTCACTGGGGTACAGGTTCCACCGACACTGACTCTCACTGAGCTACGGGTTCCACAGACACTTACTTTCACTGGGGTACGGGTTCCACAGACACTGACTCTCACTGGGGTACGGGTTCCACAGACACTGACTCTCACTGGAGTACGGGTTCCACAGACACTGACTCTCACTGGGGTACGGGTTGCACAGACACTGACTCTCACTGGGGTACGGGCTCCACAGACACTGACGCTCACTGGGGTACGGGTTCCACAGACACTGACTCTCACTGGGGTACGGGTTCCACAGACACTGACTCTCACTGGGGTACGGGTTCCACAGACACTGACTCTCACTGGGGTACGGGTTCCACAGACACTGACTCTCACTGGGGTACTGGCTCCACAGACACTGACTCTCACTGGGGTACGGATTCCACAGACACTGACTCTCACTGGGGTACGGGTTCCACAGACACTGACTCTCACTGGGGTACGGGTTCCACAGACACTGACTCTCACTGGGGTATGCGTTCCACAGACACTGACTCTCACTGGGGTACGGGTTCCACAGACACTGACTCTCACTGGGGTACGGGTTCCACAGGCACTGACTCTCACTGGGGTATGGATTCCACAGACACTGACTCTCACTGGGGTATGGGTTCCACAGACACTGACTCTCACTGGGGTACGGGTTCCACAGACACTGACTCTCACTGGGGTACGGGTTCCACAGGCACTGACTCTCACTGGGGTACGGGTTCCACAGACACTGACTCTCACTGGGGCATGGGTTCCACAGGCACTGACTCTCACTGGGGTACAGGTTCCACGGACTCATTCTCACTGGAGTACGGGTTCCACGGACACTGACTCTCACTGGGGTTCGGGTTCTACACACACTGACTCTCACTGGAGTACGGGTTCCACGGACACTGACTCTCACTGGGGTTCGGGTTCTACACACACTGACTCTCACGGGTGTACGGGTTCCACAGACACTGACTCTCACTGGGGTACGGGTTGCACAGACACTGAGTCTCACTGGGGTGCGGGTTCCACAGACACTGACTCTCACTGGGGTACGGGTTCCACAGACACGGACTCTCACTGGGGTACGGGTTCCACAGACACTGACACTCACTGGGGTACGGGTTCCACAGACACTGACTCTCACTGGGGTACGTGTTCCACAGACACTGACTTTCACTGGGGTACGGGTTCCACAGACACTGACTCTCACTGGGGTACGGGTTCCACAGACACTGACTCTCACTGGGGTACGGGTTCCACAGACACTGACTCTCACTGGGGTACGGGTTCCACAGACACTGACTCTCACTGGGGTATGGGTTCCACAGACACTGACTCTCACTGGGGTACGGTTTCCACAGGCACTGACTCTCACTGGGGTACGGGCTCCACAGACACTGACCCTCAGTGGGGTACGGGTTCCACAGGCACTGACTCTCACTGGGGTACGGGTTCCACACACACTGACTCTCACTGGGGTACGGGCTCCACAGACACGGACTCTCACTGGGGTACGGGTTCCACAGACACTGACTCTCACTGGGGTACAGGTTCCACCGACACTGACTCTCACTGAGCTACGGGTTCCACAGACACTTACTTTCACTGGGGTGCGGGTTCCACAGACACTGACTCTCACTGGGGTATGGGTTCCACAGACACTGACTCTCACTGGAGTACGGGTTCCACAGACACTGACTCTCACTGGGGTACGGGTTGCACAGACACTGACTCTCACTGGGGTACGGGTTCCACAGACACTGACTCTCACTGGGGTACGGGTTCCACAGACACTGACTCTCACTGGGGTACGGGTTCCACAGATACTGACTCTCACTGGGGTACGGGTTCCACAGACACTGACTCTCACTGGGGTACGGGTTCCACAGACACTGACTCTCACTGGGGTACTGGCTCCACAGACACTGACTCTCACTGGGGTACGGATTCCACAGACACTGACTCTCACTGGGGTACGGGTTCCACAGACACTGACTCTCACTGGGGTACGGGTTCCACAGACACTGACTCTCACTGGGGTATGCGTTCCACAGACACTGACTCTCACTGGGGTACGGGTTCCACAGACACTGACTCTCACTGGGGTACGGGTTCCACAGGCACTGACTCTCACTGGGGTACGGATTCCACAGACACTGACTCTCACTGGGGTACGGGTTCCACAGGCACTGACTCTCACTGGGGTACAGGTTCCACGGACTCATTCTCACTGGAGTACGGGTTCCACGGACACTGACTCTCACTGGAGTTCAGGTTCTACACACACTGACTCTTAGTGGGGTACGGGTTCTACACACACTGACTCTCACTGGGGTACGGGTTCCACAGACACTGACTCTCACTGGGGTACGGGTTCCACACACACTGACTCTCACTGGGGTACGGGTTCCACAGACACTGACTCTCACTGGGGTACGGGTTCCACAGACACTGACTCGCACTGGGGTACGGGTTCCACAGGCACTGACTCTCACTGGGGTACGTGTTCCACAGACACTGACTCTCACTGGGGTATGGGTTCCACAGACACTGACTCTCACTGGGGTCCGGGTCCCACAGACACCGACTCTCACTGGGGTACAGGTTCCACACACGCTGACTCTCACTGGGGTATGGGTTCCACAGACACTGACTCTCACTGGGGTACGGGTTCCACAGACACTGACTCTCACTGGGGTACGGGTTCCACAGACACTGACTCTCACTGGGGTACGTGTTCCACAGACACTGACTCTCACTGGGGTACGTGTTCCACAGACACTGACTCTCACTGGGGTACGGGTTCCAAAGACACTGACTGTCACTGGGGTACGGGTTCCACAGACTCTCACTGGGGTACGGGTTCCACAGACACTGAATCTCACTGGGGTACAGGTTCCACAGACACTGACTCTCACTGGGGTACGGGTTCCACAGACACTGACTCTCACTGGGGTACGGGTTCCACAGACACTGACTCTCACTGGGGTACGGGTTCCACAGGCACTGACTCTCACTGGGGTACGGGCTCCACAGACACTGACACTCACTGGGGTACGGGTTCCACAGACACTGACACTCACTGGGGTACGGGTTCCACACACACTGACTCTCACTGGGGTACGGGTTCCACAGACACTGACTCTCACTGGGGTACGGGTTCCACAGACACTGACTCTCACTGGGGTACTGGTTCCACAGAAACTGACTATCACTGGGGTATGGGTTCCACAGACACTGACTCTCACTGGGGTTCAGTTTCCACAGGCACTGACTCTCACTGGGGTATGGGTTCCACACACACTGACTCTCACTGGGGTACGGGTTCCAGAGGCAGTGACTCTCACTGGGGTACGGGTTCCACAGACACTGACTCTCACTCGGGTACGGGTACCACACACACTGACGCTCACTGGGGTACGGGTTCCACAGACACTGACTCTCACTGGGGTACGGGTTCCACAGACACTGACTCTCACTGGGGTACGGGTTCCACAGACACTGACTCTCACTGGTACGGGTTCCACACACACTGACTCTCACTGGGGTACGGGTTCCACAGACACGGACTCTCACTGGGGTACGGGATCCACAGACACTGACTCTCACTGGGGTACGGGTTCCACAGACACTGACTCTCACTGGGGTACGGGTTCCACAGACACTGACTCTCACTGGGGTATGCGTTCCACAGACACTGACTCTCACTTGGGTACGGGTTCCACAGACACTGACTCTCACTGGGGTATGGGTTCCACAGACACTGACTCTCACTGGGGTACGGGTTCCACAGACACTGACTCTCACTGGGGTAAGGGTTCCACAGACACTGACTCTCACTGGGGTACGGGTTCCACAGACACTGACTCTCACTGGGGTATGGGTTCCACAGAGTCTGACTCTCACTGGGGTACGGGTTCCACAGACACTGACTCTCAGTGGGGTACGGGTTCCACAGACACTGACTCTCACAGGGGTACGGGTTCCACAGACACTGACTCTGTGGGGTATGGGTTCCACACACACTGACTCTCACTGGGGTACGGGTTCCACAGACACTGACTCTCACTGGGGTACAGGTTCCACAGACACTGACTCTCACTGGGGTACGGGTTCCCCAGACACTGACTCTCACTGGGGTACAGTCCCACAGACACTGACTCTCACTGGGGTACGGGTTCCACAGACACTGACTCTCACTGGGGTACGGGTTCCACAGACACTGACTCTCACTGGGGTACGGGTTCCCCAGACACTGACTCTCACTGGGGTACAGTCCCACAGACACTGACTCTCACTGGGGTCCGGGTTCCACAGACACTGACTCTCACTGGGGTACTGGTTCCACAGAAACTGACTCTCACTGGGGTACGGGTTCCACAGACACTGACTCTCACTGGGGTACGGGTTCCACACACACTGACTCTCACTGTGGTACGGGTTCCACAGACACTGACTCTCACTGGGGTACGGGTTCCACAGACACAGACTCTGTGGGGTACGGGTTCCACACACACTGACTCTCACTGGGGTACGGGTTCCACAGACACTGACTCTCACTGGGGTACGGGTTCCCCAGACACTGACTCTCACTGGGGTACAGTCCCACAGACACTGACTCTCACTGGGGTCCGGGTTCCACAGACACTGACTCTCACTGGGGTTCGGGTTCCACAGACACTGACTCTTACTGGGGTGCGGGTTCCACAGACACTGACTCTCACTGGGGTACGGGTTCCACAGACACTGACTCTCACTGGGGTACGGGTTCCACAGACACTGACTCTCACTGGGGTACGGGTTCCACACACACTGACTCTCACTGGGGTACTGGTTCCACACACACTGACCCTCACTGGGGTACGGGTTCCACAGACACTGACTCTCACTGGGGTACGGGTTCCACAGACACTGACTCTCACTGCGGTACGCGTTCCACAGACACTGACTCTCACTGGGGTACGGGTTCCACAGACATTGACTCTCACTGGGGTACGGGTTCCACAGAAACTGACTCTCACTGGGGTACGGGTTCCACAGACACTGACTCTCACTGGGGTACGGGTTCCACAGACACTGACTCTCACTGGGGTACGGGTTCCACACACACTGACTCTCACTGGGGTACGGGTTCCACACACACTGACTCTCACTGGGGTACGGGTTCCACACGCACTGACTCTCACTGGGGTACGGGTTCCACACACACTGACTCTCACTGGGGTATGGGTTCCACAGGCACTGACTCTCACTGGGGTACGGGTTCCACAGACACTGACTCTCACTGGGGTACGGGTTCCACAGACACTGACTCTCACTGGGGTACTGCTTCCACAGACACTGACTCTCACTGGGGTACGGGTTCCACACACACTGACTCTCACTGGGGTACGGGTTCCACAGACACTGACTCTCACTGGGGTACGGGTTCCACAGGCATTGACTCTCACTGGTGTACGGGTTCCACAGACACTGACTCTCACTGGGGTCCGGGTTCCACAGACACTGACTCTCACTGGGGTACGGGTTCCACAGACACTGACTCTCACTGGGGTACGGGTTCCACAGACACTGAGGTACGGGTTCCACACACACTGACTCTCACTGGGGTACGGGTTCCACAGACACTGACTCTCACTGGGGTACGGGTTCCACAGACACTGACTCTCACTGGGGTACGAGTTCCACAGACACTGACTCTCACTGGGGTAGGTGTTCCACAGGCACTGACTCTCACTGGGGTACGGGTTCCACAGACACTGACTCTCACTGGGGTACGGGTTCCACAGACACTGACTCTCACTGGGGTACGGGTTCCACAGACACGGACTCTCACTGGGTTACGGGTTCCACAGACACTGACTCTCACTGGGGTACGGGTTCCACACACACTGACTCTCACTGGGGTACGGGTTCCACAGACACTGACTCTCACTGGGGTACGGGTTCCACAGGCATTGACTCTCACTGGGGTACGGGCTCCACAGACACTGACTCTCACTGGGGTACGGGTTCCACAGACACTGACTCTCACTGGGGTACGGGTTCCACAAACACTGACTCTCACTGGGGTACGGGTTCCATAGGCACTGACTCTCACTGGGGTACGGGTTCCACAGACACTGACTCTCACTGGGGTATGGGTTTCACAGGCACTGACTCTCACTGGGGTACGGTTTCCACGGACTCTGATTCTCACTGGAGTACGGGTTCCACAGACACTGACTCTCACTGGGGTACGGGTTCCACAGACACTGACTCTCACTGGGGTACGGGTTCCACACACACTGACTCTCACTGGGGTATGGGTTCCACAGACACTGACTCTCACTGGGGTTCGGGTTCCACACACACTGACCCTCACTGGGGTACGGGTTCCACAGACACTGACTCTCACTGGGGTACGGGTTCCACAGACATTGACTCTCACTGGGGTACGGGTTCCACAGAAACTGACTCTCACTGGGGTACGGTTTCCACAGACACTGACTCTCACTGGGGTACGGGTTCCACAGACACTGACTCTCACTGGGGTACGGGTTGCACACACACTGACTCTCACTGGGGTACGGGTTCCACACACACTGACTCTCACTGGGGTACGGGTTCCACACACACTGACTCTCACTGGGGTACGGGTTCCACACACACTGACTCTCACCGGGGTACGGGTTCCACAGACACTGACTCTCACTGCGGTACGGGTTCCACAGACACTGACTCTCACTGGGGTACGGGTTCCACAGACACTGAGGTACGGGTTCCACACACACTGACTCTCACTGGGGTACGGGTTCCACAGACACTGACTCTCACTGGGGTACGGGTTCCACAGACACTGACTCTCACTGGGGTACGAGTTCCACAGACACTGACTCTCACTGGGGTAGGGGTTCCACAGGCACTGACTCTCACTGGGGTACGGGTTCCACAGACACTGACTCTCACTGGGGTACGGGTTCCACAGACACTGACTCTCACTGGGGTATGGGTTTCACAGACACTGACTCTCACTGGGTTACGGGTTCCACAGACACTGACTCTCACTGGGGTACGGGTTCCACAGACACTGACTCTCACTGGGGTACGGGTTCCACAGACACTGACTCTCACTGGGGTACGGGTTCCACACACACTGACTCTCGCTGGGGTACGGGTTCCACAGACACTGACTCTCACTGGGGTACGGGTTCCACAGACACTGACTCTCACTGGGGTATGCGTTCCACAGACACTGACTCTCACTTGGGTACGGGTTCCACAGACACTGACTCTCACTGGGGTATGGGTTCCACAGACACTGACTCTCACTGGGGTACGGGTTCCACAGACACTGACTCTCACTGGGGTACGGGTTCCACAGACACTGACTCTCACTTGGGTACGGGTTCCACAGACACTGACTCTCACTGGGGTATGGGTTCCACAGAGTCTGACTCTCACTGGGGTACGGGTTCCACAGACACTGACTCTCAGTGGGGTACGGGTTCCACAGACACTGACTCTCACAGGGGTACGGGTTCCACAGACACTGACTCTGTGGGGTATGGGTTCCACACACACTGACTCTCACTGGGGTACGGGTTCCACAGACACTGACTCTCACTGGGGTACAGGTTCCACAGACACTGACTCTCACTGGGGTACGGGTTCCCCAGACACTGACTCTCACTGGGGTACAGTCCCACAGACACTGACTCTCACTGGGGTACGGGTTCCACAGACACTGACTCTCACTGGGGTACGGGTTCCACAGACACTGACTCTCACTGGGGTACGGGTTCCCCAGACACTGACTCTCACTGGGGTACAGTCCCACAGACACTGACTCTCACTGGGGTCCGGGTTCCACAGACACTGACTCTCACTGGGGTACTGGTTCCACAGAAACTGACTCTCACTGGGGTACGGGTTCCACAGACACTGACTCTCACTGGGGAACGGGTTCCACACACACTGACTCTCACTGGGGTACGGGTTCCACAGACACTGACTCTCACTGGGGTACGGGTTCCACAGACACTGACTCTGTGGGGTACGGGTTCCACACACACTGACTCTCACTGGGGTACGGGTTCCACAGACACTGACTCTCACTGGGGTACGGGTTCCACAGACACTGACTCTCACTGGGGTACGGGTTCCCCAGACACTGACTCTCACTGGGGTACAGTCCCACAGACACTGACTCTCACTGGGGTCCGGGTTCCACAGACACTGACTCTCACTGGGGTTCGGGTTCCACAGACACTGACTCTTACTGGGGTGCGGGTTCCACAGACACTGACTCTCACTGGGGTACGGGTTCCACAGACACTGACTGTCACTGGGGTACGGGTTCCACAGACACTGACTCTCACTGGGGTACGGGTTACACACACACTGACTCTCACTGGGGTACGGGTTCCACACACACTGACTCTCACTGAGGTACGGGTTCCACAGACACTAACTCTCACTGGGGTACGGGTTCCACAGACACTGACTCTCACTGGGGTATGGGTTCCACAGACACTGACTCTCACTGCGGTACACGTTCCACAGACACTGACTCTCACTGGGGTACGGGTTCCACAGACATTGACTCTCACTGGGGTACGGGTTCCACAGAAACTGACTCTCACTGGGGTACGGGTTCCACAGACACTGACTCTCAGTGGGGTACGGGTTCCACAGACACTGACTCTCACTGGGGTACGGGTTCCACACACACTGACTCTCACTGGGGTACGGGTTCCACACACACTGACTCTCACTGGGGTACGGGTTCCACACACACTGACTCTCACTGGGGTACGGGTTCCACAGGCACTGACTCTCACTGGGGTACGGGTTCCACAGACACTGACTCTCACTGGGGTACGGGTTCCACAGACACTGACTCTCACTGGGGCACTGGTTCCACAGACACTGACTCTCACTGGGGTACGGGTTCCACACACACTGACTCTCACTGGGGTACGGGTTCCACAGACACTGACTCTCACTGGGGTACGGGTTCCACAGGCATTGACTCTCACTGGGGTACGGGTTGCACAGACACTGACTCTCACTGGGGTCCGGGTTCCACAGACACTGACTCTCACTGGGGTACGGGTTCCACAGACACTGACTCTCACTGGGGTACGGGTTCCACAGACACTGAGGTACGGGTTCCACACACACTGACTCTCACTGGGGTACGGGTTCCACAGACACTGACTCTCACTGGGGTACGGGTTCCACAGACACTGACTCTCACTGGGGTATGCGTTCCACAGACACTGACTCTCACTTGGGTACGGGTTCCACAGACACTGACTCTCACTGGGGTATGGGTTCCACAGACACTGACTCTCACTGGGGTACGGGTTCCACAGACACTGACTCTCACTGGGGTACGGGTTCCACAGACACTGACTCTCACTTGGGTACGGGTTCCACAGACACTGACTCTCACTGGGGTATGGGTTCCACAGAGTCTGACTCTCACTGGGGTACGGGTTCCACAGACACTGACTCTCAGTGGGGTACGGGTTCCACAGACACTGACTCTCACAGGGGTACGGGTTCCACAGACACTGACTCTGTGGGGTATGGGTTCCACACACACTGACTCTCACTGGGGTACGGGTTCCACAGACACTGACTCTCACTGGGGTACAGGTTCCACAGACACTGACTCTCACTGGGGTACGGGTTCCCCAGACACTGACTCTCACTGGGGTACAGTCCCACAGACACTGACTCTCACTGGGGTACGGGTTCCACAGACACTGACTCTCACTGGGGTACGGGTTCCACAGACACTGACTCTCACTGGGGTACGGGTTCCCCAGACACTGACTCTCACTGGGGTACAGTCCCACAGACACTGACTCTCACTGGGGTCCGGGTTCCACAGACACTGACTCTCACTGGGGTACTGGTTCCACAGAAACTGACTCTCACTGGGGTACGGGTTCCACAGACACTGACTCTCACTGGGGAACGGGTTCCACACACACTGACTCTCACTGGGGTACGGGTTCCACAGACACTGACTCTCACTGGGGTACGGGTTCCACAGACACTGACTCTGTGGGGTACGGGTTCCACACACACTGACTCTCACTGGGGTACGGGTTCCACAGACACTGACTCTCACTGGGGTACGGGTTCCACAGACACTGACTCTCACTGGGGTACGGGTTCCCCAGACACTGACTCTCACTGGGGTACAGTCCCACAGACACTGACTCTCACTGGGGTCCGGGTTCCACAGACACTGACTCTCACTGGGGTTCGGGTTCCACAGACACTGACTCTTACTGGGGTGCGCGTTCCACAGACACTGACTCTCACTGGGGTACGGGTTCCACAGACACTGACTGTCACTGGGGTACGGGTTCCACAGACACTGACTCTCACTGGGGTACGGGTTCCACACACACTGTCTCTCACTGGGGTACGGGTTCCACACACACTGACTCTCACTGAGGTACGGGTTCCACAGACACTAACTCTCACTGGGGTACGGGTTCCACAGACACTGACTCTCACTGGGGTATGGGTTCCACAGACACTGACTCTCACTGCGGTACACGTTCCACAGACACTGACTCTCACTGGGGTACGGGTTCCACAGACATTGACTCTCACTGGGGTACGGGTTCCACAGAAACTGACTCTCACTGGGGTACGGGTTCCACAGACACTGACTCTCAGTGGGGTACGGGTTCCACAGACACTGACTCTCACTGGGGTACGGGTTCCACACACACTGACTCTCACTGGGGTACGGGTTCCACACACACTGACTCTCACTGGGGTACGGGTTCCACACACACTGACTCTCACTGGGGTACGGGTTCCACAGGCACTGACTCTCACTGGGGTACGGGTTCCACAGACACTGACTCTCACTGGGGTACGGGTTCCACAGACACTGACTCTCACTGGGGTACTGGTTCCACAGACACTGACTCTCACTGGGGTACGGGTTCCACACACACTGACTCTCACTGGGGTACGGGTTCCACAGACACTGACTCTCACTGGGGTACGGGTTCCACAGGCATTGACTCTCACTGGGGTACGGGTTCCACAGACACTGACTCTCACTGGGGTCCGGGTTCCACAGACACTGACTCTCACTGGGGTACGGGTTCCACAGACACTGACTCTCACTGGGGTACGGGTTCCACAGACACTGAGGTACGGGTTCCACACACACTGACTCTCACTGGGGTACGGGTTCCACAGACACTGACTCTCACTGGGGTACGGGTTCCACAGACACTGACTCTCACTGGGGTACGAGTTCCACAGACACTGACTCTCACTGGGGTAGGGGTTCCACAGGCACTGACTCTCACTGGGGTACGGGTTCCACAGACACTGACTCTCACTGGGGTACGGGTTCCACAGACACTGACTCTCACTGGGGTACGGGTTCCACAGACACTGACTCTCACTGGGGTACGGGTTCCACAGACACTGACTCTCACTGGGGTACGGGTTCCACACACACTGACTCTCACTGGGGTACGGGTTCCACAGACACTGACTCTCACTGGGGTACGGGTTCCACAGGCATTGACTCTCACTGGGGTACGGGCTCCACAGACACTGACTCTCACTGGGGTACGGGTTCCACAGACACTGACTCTCACTGGGGTACGGGTTCCACAAACACTGACTCTCACTGGGGTACGGGTTCCATAGGCACTGACTCTCACTGGGGTACGGGTTCCACAGACACTGACTCTCACTGGGGTATGGGTTTCACAGGCACTGACTCTCACTGGGGTACGGTTTCCACGGACTCTGATTCTCACTGGAGTACGGGTTCCACAGACACTGACTCTCACTGGGGTACGGGTTCCACAGACACTGACTCTCACTGGGGTACGGGTTCCACACACACTGACTCTCACTGGGGTATGGGTTCCACAGACACTGACTCTCACTGGGGTTCGGGTTCCACACACACTGACCCTCACTGGGGTACGGGTTCCACAGACACTGACTCTCACTGGGGTACGGGTTCCACAGACATTGACTCTCACTGGGGTACGGGTTCCACAGAAACTGACTCTCACTGGGGTACGGGTTCCACAGACACTGACTCTCACTGGGGTACGGGTTCCACAGACACTGACTCTCACTGGGGTACGGGTTGCACACACACTGACTCTCACTGGGGTACGGGTTCCACAGACACTGACTCTCACTGGGGTATGGGTTCCACAGAGTCTGACTCTCACTGGGGTACGGGTTCCACAGACACTGACTCTCAGTGGGGTACGGGTTCCACAGACACTGACTCTCACAGGGGTACGGGTTCCACAGACACTGACTCTGTGGGGTATGGGTTCCACACACACTGACTCTCACTGGGGTACGGGTTCCACAGACACTGACTCTCACTGGGGTACAGGTTCCACAGACACTGACTCTCACTGGGGTACGGGTTCCCCAGACACTGACTCTCACTGGGGTACAGTCCCACAGACACTGACTCTCACTGGGGTACGGGTTCCACAGACACTGACTCTCACTGGGGTACGGGTTCCACAGACACTGACTCTCACTGGGGTACGGGTTCCCCAGACACTGACTCTCACTGGGGTACAGTCCCACAGACACTGACTCTCACTGGGGTCCGGGTTCCACAGACACTGACTCTCACTGGGGTACTGGTTCCACAGAAACTGACTCTCACTGGGGTACGGGTTCCACAGACACTGACTCTCACTGGGGAACGGGTTCCACACACACTGACTCTCACTGGGGTACGGGTTCCACAGACACTGACTCTCACTGGGGTACGGGTTCCACAGACACTGACTCTGTGGGGTACGGGTTCCACACACACTGACTCTCACTGGGGTACGGGTTCCACAGACACTGACTCTCACTGGGGTACGGGTTCCACAGACACTGACTCTCACTGGGGTACGGGTTCCCCAGACACTGACTCTCACTGGGGTACAGTCCCACAGACACTGACTCTCACTGGGGTCCGGGTTCCACAGACACTGACTCTTACTGGGGTGCGGGTTCCACAGACACTGACTCTCACTGGGGTACGGGTTCCACAGACACTGACTGTCACTGGGGTACGGGTTCCACAGACACTGACTCTCACTGGGGTACGGGTTCCACACACACTGACTCTCACTGGGGTACGGGTTCCACACACACTGACTCTCACTGAGGTACGGGTTCCACAGACACTAACTCTCACTGGGGTACGGGTTCCACAGACACTGACTCTCACTGGGGTATGGGTTCCACAGACACTGACTCTCACTGCGGTACACGTTCCACAGACACTGACTCTCACTGGGGTACGGGTTCCACAGACATTGACTCTCACTGGGGTACGGGTTCCACAGAAACTGACTCTCACTGGGGTACGGGTTCCACAGACACTGACTCTCAGTGGGGTACGGGTTCCACAGACACTGACTCTCACTGGGGTACGGGTTCCACACACACTGACTCTCACTGGGGTACGGGTTCCACACACACTGACTCTCACTGGGGTACGGGTTCCACACACACTGACTCTCACTGGGGTACGGGTTCCACAGGCACTGACTCTCACTGGGGTACGGGTTCCACAGACACTGACTCTCACTGGGGTACGGGTTCCACAGACACTGACTCTCACTGGGGTACTGGTTCCACAGACACTGACTCTCACTGGGGTACGGGTTCCACACACACTGACTCTCACTGGGGTACGGGTTCCACAGACACTGACTCTCACTGGGGTACGGGTTCCACAGGCATTGACTCTCACTGGGGTACGGGTTCCACAGACACTGACTCTCACTGGGGTCCGGGTTCCACAGACACTGACTCTCACTGGGGTACGGGTTCCACAGACACTGACTCTCACTGGGGTACGGGTTCCACAGAGACTGAGGTACGGGTTCCACACACACTGACTCTCACTGGGGTACGGGTTCCACAGACACTGACTCTCACTGGGGTACGGGTTCCACAGACACTGACTCTCACTGGGGTACGAGTTCCACAGACACTGACTCTCACTGGGGTAGGGGTTCCACAGGCACTGACTCTCACTGGGGTACGGGTTCCACAGACACTGACTCTCACTGGGGTACGGGTTCCACAGACACTGACTCTCACTGGGGTACGGGTTCCACAGACACTGACTCTCACTGGGGTACGGGTTCCACAGACACTGACTCTCACTGGGGTACGGGTTCCACACACACTGACTCTCACTGGGGTACGGGTTCCACAGACACTGACTCTCACTGGGGTACGGGTTCCACAGGCATTGACTCTCACTGGGGTACGGGCTCCACAGACACTGACTCTCACTGGGGTACGGGTTCCACAGACACTGACTCTCACTGGGGTACGGGTTCCACAAACACTGACTCTCACTGGGGTACGGGTTCCATAGGCACTGACTCTCACTGGGGTACGGGTTCCACAGACACTGACTCTCACTGGGGTATGGGTTTCACAGGCACTGACTCTCACTGGGGTACGGTTTCCACGGACTCTGATTCTCACTGGAGTACGGGTTCCACAGACACTGACTCTCACTGGGGTACGGGTTCCACAGACACTGACTCTCACTGGGGTACGGGTTCCACACACACTGACTCTCACTGGGGTATGGGTTCCACAGACACTGACTCTCACTGGGGTTCGGGTTCCACACACACTGACCCTCACTGGGGTACGGGTTCCACAGACACTGACTCTCACTGGGGTACGGGTTCCACAGACATTGACTCTCACTGGGGTACGGGTTCCACAGAAACTGACTCTCACTGGGGTACGGGTTCCACAGACACTGACTCTCACTGGGGTACGGGTTCCACAGACACTGACTCTCACTGGGGTACGGGTTGCACACACACTGACTCTCACTGGGGTACGGGTTCCACAGACACTGACTCTCACTGGGGTATGGGTTCCACAGAGTCTGACTCTCACTGGGGTACGGGTTCCACAGACACTGACTCTCAGTGGGGTACGGGTTCCACAGACACTGACTCTCACAGGGGTACGGGTTCCACAGACACTGACTCTGTGGGGTATGGGTTCCACACACACTGACTCTCACTGGGGTACGGGTTCCACAGACACTGACTCTCACTGGGGTACAGGTTCCACAGACACTGACTCTCACTGGGGTACGGGTTCCCCAGACACTGACTCTCACTGGGGTACAGTCCCACAGACACTGACTCTCACTGGGGTACGGGTTCCACAGACACTGACTCTCACTGGGGTACGGGTTCCACAGACACTGACTCTCACTGGGGTACGGGTTCCCCAGACACTGACTCTCACTGGGGTACAGTCCCACAGACACTGACTCTCACTGGGGTCCGGGTTCCACAGACACTGACTCTCACTGGGGTACTGGTTCCACAGAAACTGACTCTCACTGGGGTACGGGTTCCACAGACACTGACTCTCACTGGGGAACGGGTTCCACACACACTGACTCTCACTGGGGTACGGGTTCCACAGACACTGACTCTCACTGGGGTACGGGTTCCACAGACACTGACTCTGTGGGGTACGGGTTCCACACACACTGACTCTCACTGGGGTACGTGTTCCACAGACACTGACTCTCACTGGGGTACGGGTTCCACAGACACTGACTCTCACTGGGGTACGGGTTCCCCAGACACTGACTCTCACTGGGGTACAGTCCCACAGACACTGACTCTCACTGGGGTCCGGGTTCCACAGACACTGACTCTCACTGGGGTTCGGGTTCCACAGACACTGACTCTTACTGGGGTGCGGGTTCCACAGACACTGACTCTCACTGGGGTACGGGTTCCACAGACACTGACTGTCACTGGGGTACGGGTTCCACAGACACTGACTCTCACTGGGGTACGGGTTCCACACACACTGACTCTCACTGGGGTACGGGTTCCACACACACTGACTCTCACTGAGGTACGGGTTCCACAGACACTAACTCTCACTGGGGTACGGGTTCCACAGACACTGACTCTCACTGGGGTATGGGTTCCACAGACACTGACTCTCACTGCGGTACACGTTCCACAGACACTGACTCTCACTGGGGTACGGGTTCCACAGACATTGACTCTCACTGGGGTACGGGTTCCACAGAAACTGACTCTCACTGGGGTACGGGTTCCACAGACACTGACTCTCAGTGGGGTACGGGTTCCACAGACACTGACTCTCACTGGGGTACGGGTTCCACACACACTGACTCTCACTGGGGTACGGGTTCCACACACACTGACTCTCACTGGGGTACGGGTTCCACACACACTGACTCTCACTGGGGTACGGGTTCCACAGGCACTGACTCTCACTGGGGTACGGGTTCCACAGACACTGACTCTCACTGGGGTACGGGTTCCACAGACACTGACTCTCACTGGGGTACTGGTTCCACAGACACTGACTCTCACTGGGGTACGGGTTCCACACACACTGACTCTCACTGGGGTACGGGTTCCACAGACACTGACTCTCACTGGGGTACGGGTTCCACAGGCATTGACTCTCACTGGGGTACGGGTTCCACAGACACTGACTCTCACTGGGGTCCGGGTTCCACAGACACTGACTCTCACTGGGGTACGGGTTCCACAGACACTGACTCTCACTGGGGTACGGGTTCCACAGACACTGAGGTACGGGTTCCACACACACTGACTCTCACTGGGGTACGGGTTCCACAGACACTGACTCTCACTGGGGTACGGGTTCCACAGACACTGACTCTCACTGGGGTACGAGTTCCACAGACACTGACTCTCACTGGGGTAGGGGTTCCACAGGCACTGACTCTCACTGGGGTACGGGTTCCACAGACACTGACTCTCACTGGGGTACGGGTTCCACAGACACTGACTCTCACTGGGGTACGGGTTCCACAGACACTGACTCTCACTGGGGTACGGGTTCCACAGACACTGACTCTCACTGGGGTACGGGTTCCACACACACTGACTCTCACTGGGGTACGGGTTCCACAGACACTGACTCTCACTGGGGTACGGGTTCCACAGGCATTGACTCTCACTGGGGTACGGGCTCCACAGACACTGACTCTCACTGGGGTACGGGTTCCACAGACACTGACTCTCACTGGGGTACGGGTTCCACAAACACTGACTCTCACTGGGGTACGGGTTCCATAGGCACTGACTCTCACTGGGGTACGGGTTCCACAGACACTGACTCTCACTGGGGTATGGGTTTCACAGGCACTGACTCTCACTGGGGTACGGTTTCCACGGACTCTGATTCTCACTGGAGTACGGGTTCCACAGACACTGACTCTCACTGGGGTACGGGTTCCACAGACACTGACTCTCACTGGGGTACGGGTTCCACACACACTGACTCTCACTGGGGTATGGGTTCCACAGACACTGACTCTCACTGGGGTTCGGGTTCCACACACACTGACCCTCACTGGGGTACGGGTTCCACAGACACTGACTCTCACTGGGGTACGGGTTCCACAGACATTGACTCTCACTGGGGTACGGGTTCCACAGAAACTGACTCTCACTGGGGTACGGGTTCCACAGACACTGACTCTCACTGGGGTACGGGTTCCACAGACACTGACTCTCACTGGGGTACGGGTTGCACACACACTGACTCTCACTGGGGTACGGGTTCCACACACACTGACTCTCACTGGGGTACGGGTTCCACACACACTGACTCTCACTGGGGTACGGGTTCCACACACACTGACTCTCACCGGGGTACGGGTTCCACAGACACTGACTCTCACTCTCACTGGGGTACGGGTTCCACAGACACTGACTCTCACTGGGGTACGGGTTCCACAGACACTGACTCTCACTGGGGTACGGGTTCCACAGACACTGACTCTCACTGGGGTACGGGTTCCACAGACACTGACTCTCACTGGGGTACGAGTTCCACAGACACTGACTCTCACTGGGGTAGGGGTTCCACAGGCACTGACTCTCACTGGGGTACGGGTTCCACAGACACTGACTCTCACTGGGGTACGGGTTCCACAGACACTGACTCTCACTGGGGTACGGGTTCCACAGACACTGACTCTCACTGGGGTACGGGTTCCACACACACTGACTCTCACTGGGGTACGGGTTCCACAGACACTGACTCTCACTGGGGTACGGGTTCCACAGGCATTGACTCTCACTGGGGTACGGGCTCCACAGACACTGACTCTCACTGGGGTACGGGTTCCACAGACACTGACTCTCACTGGGGTACGGGTTCCACAAACACTGACTCTCACTGGGGTACGGGTTCCATAGGCACTGACTCTCACTGGGGTACGGGTTCCACAGACACTGACTCTCACTGGGGTATGGGTTTCACAGGCACTGACTCTCACTGGGGTACGGTTTCCACGGACTCTGATTCTCACTGGAGTACGGGTTCCACAGACACTGACTCTCACTGGGGTACGGGTTCCACAGACACTGACTCTCACTGGGGTACGGGTTCCACACACACTGACTCTCACTGGGGTATGGGTTCCACAGACACTGACTCTCACTGGGGTTCGGGTTCCACACACACTGACCCTCACTGGGGTACGGGTTCCACAGACACTGACTCTCACTGGGGTACGGGTTCCACAGACATTGACTCTCACTGGGGTACGGGTTCCACAGAAACTGACTCTCACTGGGGTACGGGTTCCACAGACACTGACTCTCACTGGGGTACGGGTTCCACAGACACTGACTCTCACTGGGGTACGGGTTGCACACACACTGACTCTCACTGGGGTACGGGTTCCACACACACTGACTCTCACTGGGGTACGGGTTCCACACACACTGACTCTCACTGGGGTACGGGTTCCACACACACTGACTCTCACCGGGGTACGGGTTCCACAGACACTGACTCTCACTCTCACTGGGGTACGGGTTCCACAGACACTGACTCTCACTGGGGTACGGGTTCCACAGACACTGACTCTCACTGGGGTACGGGTTCCACAGACACTGACTCTCACTGGGGTACGGGTTCCACAGACACTGACTCTCACTGGGGTACGAGTTCCACAGACACTGACTCTCACTGGGGTAGGGGTTCCACAGGCACTGACTCTCACTGGGGTATGGGTTCCACAGACACTGACTCTCACTGGGGTACGGGTTCCACAGACACTGACTCTCACTGGGGTACGGGTTCCACAGACACTGACTCTCACTGGGTTACGGGTTCCACAGACACTGACTCTCACTGGGGTACGGGTTCCACAGACACTGACTCTCACTGGGTTACGGGTTCCACAGACACTGACTCTCACTGGGGTACGGGTTCCACAGACACTGACTCTCACTGGGGTACGGGTTCCACAGACACTGACTCTCACTGGGTTACGGGTTCCACAGACACTGACTCTCACTGGGGTACGGGTTCCACAGACACTGACTCTCACTGGGGTACGGGTTCCACAGACACTGACTCTCACTGAGGTACGGGTTCCACAGACACTGACTCTCACTGGGGTACGGGTTCCACACACACTGACTCTCACTGGGGTACGGGTTCCACAGACACTGACTCTCACTGGGGTACGGGTTCCACACACACTGACTCTCACTGGGGTACGGGTTCCACAGACACTGACTCTCACTGGGGTACGGGTTCCACACACACTGACTCTCACTGGGGTACGGGTTCCACAGACACTGACTCTCACTGGGGTACGGGTTCCACACACACTGACTCTCACTGGGGTACGGGTTCCACAGGCACTTACTCTCACTGGGGTCCGGGTTCCACAGGCACTGACTCTCACTGGGGTACGGGTTCCACACACACTGACTCTCACTGGGGTACGGGTTCCACACACACTGACTCTCACTGGGGTACGAGTTCCACAAACACTGACTCTCACTGGGGTACGGGTTCCACACACACTGACTCTCACTGGGGCACGGGCTCCACAGACACTGACTCTCACTGGGGTACGGGTTCCACACACACTGACTCTCACTGGGGTACGGGTTCCACAGACACTGACTCTCACTGGGGTACGGGTTCCACACACACTGACTCTCACTGGGGTACGGGTTCCACACACACTGACTCTCACTGGGGTACGGGTTCCACAGACACTGACTCTCACTGGGGTCCAGTCCCACAGGCACTGACTCTCACTGGGGTCCAGTCCCACAGGCTGTGTGTGGAGGGAGGCGGGCCGATGCTGCGCAGCCGCTGATTCCCGCCCGAGCCTCAGTCAGACTCCAGACGGCGGTGCTAGTGGCTGCTCCCGGCTCCGCTCTTGTCCCGGACCCGCTGCCCCCTCGCCGCCGCAATGCCCCTGCCTGTTGCCTCCGCCCCGGTGCTGCCCGGTGCCGCCGCCGCCGCCGCCCCGCCTGCTCCCCGTTCCTCGCTATGAGAGATCCGCAATCCCCCCGCAATGACGGTGCCTCTGCTGAAGATCGGGATCGTCCTGAGCACCATGGCCATGATCAGCAACTGGATGTCCCAGACCCTCCCCTCCCTGGTCGGGCTCAACGCCACCAGGCTGACCGCCGCCAGTGCCGGGAGTCTGGACCGGAGCACCGGGGTGAGTGAGAGGGAGCGGGGCAGGTGAGGGAGAGTGAGAGGGAGCGGGGCGGGTGAGGGAGAGTGAGAGGGAGCGGGGCGGGTGAGGGAGAGTGAGAGGGAGCGGGGCAGGGGGGGAGAGTGAGAGGGAGCGGGGCAGGGGGGGGAGAGTGAGAGGGAGCGGGGCAGGGGGGTGAGAGGGAGCGGGGCAGGGGGGGAGAGAGGGAGCGGGGCAGGGGGGGAGAGAGAGAGCGGGGCAGGGGGGGGAGAGAGAGAGCGGGGCAGGGGGGGGAGAGCGGGGCAGGGGGGGGAGAGAGAGAGCGGGGCAGGGGGGGGAGAGAGAGAGCGGGGCAGGGGGGGGAGAGAGAGAGCGGGGCAGGGGGGGGAGAGAGAGAGCGGGGCAGGGGGGGGAGGGAGAGAGAGCGGGGCAGGGGGGGGAGGGAGAGAGAGCGGGGCAGGGGGGGGGGAGAGAGAGCGGGGCAGGGGGGGGAGAGAGAGAGCGGGGCAGGGGGGGGAGAGAGAGAGCGGGGCAGGGGGGGAGAGTGAGAGGGAGCGGGGCAGGGGGGGGAGAGTGAGAGGGAGCGGGGCAGGGGGGGGAGAGTGAGAGGGAGCGGGGCAGGGGGGGGGGAGAGAGGGAGCGGGGCAGGGGGGGAGAGAGGGAGCGGGGCAGGGGGGGAGAGAGAGAGGGAGCGGGGCAGGGGGGGAGAGAGAGAGGGAGCGGGGCAGGGGTGGAGAGAGAGAGGGAGCTGGGCAGGGGGGGAGAGAGAGAGGGAGCGGGGCAGGGGGGGAGAGAGAGAGGGAGCGGGGCAGGGGGGGGAGAGAGAGGGAGCGGGGCAGGGGGGGGAGAGAGAGGGAGCGGGGCAGGGGGGGAAGAGAGAGAGGGAGCGGGGCAGGGGGGGAGAGAGAGAGGGAGCGGGGCAGGGGGGGAGAGAGAGGGAGCGGGGCAGGGGGGGAGAGAGAGAGGGAGCGGGGCAGGGGGGGAGAGAGAGGGAGCGGGGCAGGGGGGGAGAGAGAGAGGGAGCGGGGCAGGGGGGGAGAGAGAGAGGGAGCGGGGCAGGGGGGAGAGAGAGAGGGAGCGGGGCAGGGGGGGAGAGAGAGGGAGCGGGGCAGGGGGGGAGAGAGAGAGGGAGCGGGGCAGGGGGGGAGAGAGAGGGAGCGGGGCAGGGGGGGAGAGAGAGAGGGAGCGGGGCAGGGGGGGAGAGAGGGGGAGCGGGGCAGGGGGAGGGAGAGAGAGGGAGCTGGGCAGGGGGGGAGAGAGAGAGGGAGCTGGGCAGGGGGGGAGAGAGAGAGGGAGCTGGGCAGGGGGGGAGAGAGAGAGGGAGCTGGGCAGGGGGGGAGAGAGAGAGGGAGCTGGGCAGGGGGGGAGAGAGAGAGGGAGCTGGGCAGGGGGGGAGAGAGAGAGGGAGCTGGGCAGGGGGGGAGAGAGAGAGGGAGCTGGGCAGGGGGGGAGAGAGAGAGGGAGCTGGGCAGGGGGGGAGAGAGAGAGGGAGCTGGGCAGGGGGGGAGAGAGAGAGGGAGCTGGGCAGGGGGGGAGAGAGAGAGGGAGCGGGGCAGGGGGGGAGAGAGGGAGCGGGGCAGGGGGGGAGAGAGAGAGGGAGCGGGGCAGGGGGGGAGAGAGAGAGGGAGCGGGGCAGGGGGGGAGAGAGAGAGGGAGCGGGGCAGGGGGGGAGAGAGAGAGGGAGCGGGGCAGGGGGGGAGAGAGAGAGGGAGCGGGGCAGGGGGGGAGAGAGAGAGGGAGCGGGGCAGGGGGGGAGAGAGAGAGGGAGCGGGGCAGGGGGGGAGAGGGAGCGGGGCAGGGGGGGAGAGAGAGAGGGAGCGGGGCAGGGGGGGAGAGAGAGAGGGAGCGGGGGAGAGGGGGCGGGGGGGAGCGGGGCAGGGGGGGAGAGAGAGAGGGAGCGGGGCGGGGGGGGAGAGAGAGGGAGCGGGGCAGGGGGGGGAGCGGGGCAGGGGGGGAGAGAGAGAGGGAGCGGGGCGGGGGGGGGAGAGAGAGGGAGCGGGGTAGGGGGGGGAGCGGGGCAGGGGGGGGAGAGGGAGCGGGGCAGGGGGGGGAGAGGGAGCGGGGCAGGGGGGGGAGAGAGGGGGAGCGGGGCGGGGGGGGAGAGGGGGAGCGGGGCGGGGGGGGAGAGAGGGAGCGGGGCAGGGGGGGGAGAGAGAGAGAGCGGGGCAGGGGGGGAGAGAGAGAGGGAGCGGGGCAGGGGGGGGAGAGAGAG
Source organism: Somniosus microcephalus (assembly GCF_052327205.1). Taxonomy (NCBI): domain Eukaryota; kingdom Metazoa; phylum Chordata; class Chondrichthyes; order Squaliformes; family Somniosidae; genus Somniosus; species Somniosus microcephalus. The sequence continues at coordinate 2,302,475 of NC_141009.1, read as the reverse complement.
GGAGCGGGGCAGGGGGGGGAGAGGGAGAGGGAGCGGGGCAGGGGGGGAGAGGGAGAGGGAGCGGGGCAGGGGGGAGAGAGAGGGAGCGGGGCAGGGGGGGGAGAGAGAGAGGGAGCGGGGCAGGGGGGGGGAGAGAGAGGGAGCGGGGCAGGGGGGGGGAGAGAGAGAGGGAGCGGGGCAGGGGGGGGAGAGAGAGAGAGAGAGGGAGCGGGGCAGGGGGGGAGAGAGAGAGGGAGCGGGGCAGGGGGGGAGAGAGAGAGGGAGCGGGGCAGGGGGGGGAGAGAGGGAGCGGGGCAGGGGGGGGGAGAGAGAGTAGCGGGGCAGGGGGGGGGAGAGAGAGAGGGAGCGGGGCAGGGGGAGAGAGAGGGAGCGGGGCAGGGGGAGAGGGAGCGGGGCAGGGGGGGGGAGAGAGAGGGAGCGGGGCAGGGGGGGGAGAGAGAGAGGGAGCGGGGCAGGGGGGGGAGAGAGAGGGAGCGGGGCAGGGGGGGGAGAGAGAGGGAGCGGGGCAGGGGGGGGAGAGAGAGGGAGCGGGGCAGGGGGGGGAGAGAGAGGGAGCGGGGCAGGGGGGGGGGGAGAGAGAGAGGGAGCGGGGCAGGGGGAGAGAGAGAGGGAGCGGGGCAGGGGGGGAGAGAGAGGGAGCGGGGCGGGGGGGGAGAGAGGGAGCGGGGCGGGGGGGGAGAGAGAGGGAGCGGGGCGGCGGGGGGAGAGAGAGGGAGCGGGGCAGGGGGGGAGAGAGAGGGAGCGGGGCAGGGGGGGTAGAGGGAGCGGGGCAGGGGGGGTAGAGGGAGCGGGGCAGGGGGGGGAGAGAGAGAGGGAGCGGGGCAGGGGGGGAGACAGAGAGGGAGCGGGGCAGGGGGGGAGACAGAGAGGGAGCGGGGCAGGGGGGGAGACAGAGAGGGAGCGGGGCAGGGGGGGGGTAGAGAGAGAGGGAGCGGGGCAGGGGGGGGAGAGAGAGAGGGAGCGGGGCGGGGGGGGAGAGAGAGGGAGCGGGGCGGGGGGGGGAGAGAGGGAGAGGGAGCGGGGCAGGGGGGGGAGAGAGGGAGCGGGGCAGGGGGGGGGAGAGAGGGAGAGGGAGCGGGGCGGGGGGGGAGAGAGAGGGAGCGGGGCGGGGGGGAGAGAGAGGGAGCCGGGCGGGGGGGGGGAGAGAGAGGGAGCGGGGCGGGGGGGGAGAGAGGGACGGAGCGGGGCGGGGGGGGTAGAGAGAGAGGGAGCGGGGCAGGGGGGGGGGAGAGGGGGAGCGGGGCAGGGGGGGGAGAGAGAGAGGGAGCGGGGCAGGGGGGGGGAGAGAGAGAGGGAGCGGGGCAGGGGGGGGAGAGAGAGAGGGAGCGGGGCAGGGGGGGGGTAGAGAGAGAGGGAGCGGGGCAGGGGGGGGAGAGAGAGAGGGAGCGGGGCGGGGGGGAGAGAGAGGGAGCGGGGCGGGGGGGGGAGAGAGGGAGAGGGAGCGGGGCAGGGGGGGGAGAGAGGGAGCGGGGCAGGGGGGGGGAGAGAGGGAGAGGGAGCGGGGCGGGGGGGGAGAGAGAGGGAGCGGGGCGGGGGGGAGAGAGAGGGAGCCGGGCGGGGGGGGGGAGAGAGAGGGAGCGGGGCGGGGGGGGAGAGAGGGACGGAGCGGGGCGGGGGGGGTAGAGAGAGAGGGAGCGGGGCAGGGGGGGGGGAGAGGGGGAGCGGGGCAGGGGGGGGAGAGAGAGAGGGAGCGGGGCAGGGGGGGGGAGAGAGAGAGGGAGCGGGGCAGGGGGGGGAGAGAGAGAGGGAGCGGGGCAGGGGGGGAGAGAGAGAGGGAGCGGGGCAGGGGGGGGAGAGAGAGGGAGCGGGGCAGGGGGGGGAGAGAGAGGGAGCGGGGCAGGGGGGGGGGAGAGAGAGGGAGCGGGGCGGGGGGCAGAGAGAGAGGGAGCGGGGCAGGGGGGGGAGAGAGAGAGGGAGCGGGGCAGGGGGGGTGAGAGAGGGAGCCTGGCGGGGGGGGGAGAGAGGGAGGGAGCGGGGCGGGGGAGGAGACAGGGAGGGAGCGAGGCAGGGGGGGGGAGAGAGGGAGGGAGCGGGGCAGGGGTGTAGAGAGAGAGAGGGAGCGGGGCAGGGGGGGGAGAGGGGGAGCGGGGCGGGGGGGGAGAGAGAGGGAGCGGGGCAGGGGGGGGGAGAGAGAGGGAGCGGGGCAGGGGGGGGGAGAGAGAGAGGGAGCGAGGCAGGGGGGGGAGAGAGAGAGGGAGCGGGGCAGGGGGGGGAGAGAGAGAGGGAGCGGGGCAGGGGGGGAGAGAGAGAGGGAGCGGGGCAGGGGGGGGAGAGAGAGGGAGCGGGGCGGGGGGGGGAGAGAGAGGGAGCGGGGCGGGGGGGAGAGAGAGAGGGAGCGGGGCGGGGGGGGAGAGAGAGAGGGAGCGGGGCAGGGGGGGGGAGAGAGAGGGAGCGGGGCGGGGGGGGGAGAGAGAGAGGGAGCGGGGCGGGGGGGGGAGAGAGGGAGGGAGCGGGGCAGGGGGGGGGAGAGAGAGGGAGCGGGGCGGGGGGGGGAGAGAGAGAGAGAGGGAGCGGGGCGGGGGGGGGGAGAGAGGGAGGGAGCGGGGCGGGGGGGGGAGAGAGGGAGGGAGCGGGGCAGGGGTGTAGAGAGAGAGGGAGCGGGGCGGGGGGGGAGAGAGAGGGAGCGGGGCAGGGGGGGGAGAGAGAGAGGGAGCGGGGCAGGGGGGGGAGAGAGAGAGGGAGCGGGGCAGGGGGGGGAGAGAGAGAGGGAGCGGGGCAGGGGGGGGAGAGAGAGAGGGAGCGGGGCAGGGGGGGAGAGAGGTAGCGGGGCAGGGGGGGGAGAGAGGGAGCGGGGCAGGGGGGGGAGAGAGGGAGCGGGGCGGGGGGGGGAGAGAGGGAGCGGGGCAGGGGGGGGGGAGAGGGAGCGGGGCAGGGGGGGGAGAGAGAGGGAGCGGGGAGAGAGAGGGAGAGAGGGAGCGGGGCGGGGGGCGGGAGAGAGGGAGGGAGCGGGGCGGGGGGGGAGAGGGAGCGGGGCAGGGGGGGGTAGAGAGGGAGCGGGGCGGGGGGGGAGAGAGGGAGCGGGGCAGGGGGGGGAGAGAGGGAGCGGGGCGGGGGGGGGAGAGAGGGAGCGGGGCGGGGGGGGAGAGAGGGAGCGGGGCAGGGGGGGGGAGAGGGAGCGGGGCAGGGGTGGGGGTAGAGAGGGAGCGGGGCAGGGTGGGGGGAGAGGGAGCGGGGCAGGGGGGGAGAGGGAGCGGGGCGGGGGGGGAGAGGGAGCGGGGCGGTGGGGGGGAGAGGGAGGGAGCGGGGCGGGGGGGGGGAGAGAGGGGGCGGGGGGGCGGAGAGGGAGCGGGGCAGGTGGGGAGAGAGAGGAAGCGGGGCAGGGGGGGGAGAGAGGGAGCGGGGCAGGGGGGGGGATTGAGGGAGCGGGGCGGGGGGGGAGAGAGGGAGCGGGGCAGGGGGGGGTAGAGAGGGGGCGGGGGGGGGGGAGAGAGGGAGCGGGGCAGGGGGGGTAGAGAGGGAGCGGGGCGGGGGGGGTAGAGAGGGAGCGGGGCGGTGGGGGGAGAGAGGGAGCGGGGCGGGGGGGAGAGAGAGGGAGCGGGGCGGGGGGGAGAGAGAGGGAGCGGGGCGGGGGGGGGAGAGAGGGAGCGGGGCGGGGGGGGGAGAGAGGGAGCGGGGCGGGGGGGAGAGAGGGAGCGGGGCAGGGGGGGGAGAGAGAGGGAGCGGGGGGGAGAGAGAGGGAGCGGGGCGGGGGGGGAGAGAGAGGGAGTGGGGCAGGGGGGGGGAGAGAGGGAGCGGGGCGGGGGGGAGAGAGAGGGAGCGGGGCGGGGGGGAGAGAGAGGGAGCGGGGCAGGGGGGGGAGAGAGAGGGAGCGGGGCAAGGGGGGGAGAGAGAGGGTGCGGGGCAGGGGGAGGAGAGAGAGGGAGCGGGGCAGGGGGGGTAGAGAGAGGGAGCGGGGCAGGGGTGGGAGAGAGAGGGAGCGGGGCAGGGGGGGAGAGAGAGGGAGCGGGGCAGGGGGGGTAGAGAGGGAGCGGGGCAGGGGGGGAGAGACAGGGGCAGGGGGGAGAGAGAGGGGCAGGGGGAGAGAGAGGGAGCGGGGCAGTGGGGGGGAGAGAGAGGGAGCGGGGCAGGGGGGGAGGGAGAGGGAGGGAGCGGGGCAGGGGGGGAGAGAGAGGGAGCGGGGAAGGGGGGGGAGAGAGGGGCAGGGGGAGAGAGGGGCAGGGGGAGAGGGGGGAGCGGAGCGAGGCAGGGGGAGAGGGGGGGGAGCGGAGCCAGGCAGGGGGAGAGCGGGGGGAGGAAGGGGGGAGAGAGGGGAGAGGGAGGAGGGGGGGGAGAGTGAGAGGGGCCGGGGAGGAGCGGGTGATGAATGTCCTGTGCTGTGTAATTTACTGAAATCTTCCTTTTGGGTTGCGGTCTGTCGGTTTCGGCTGACATTGACCCGCGAGTGAGAGTCTCCCTGAGTCGGGCTGCGGTGGAGAGTCGGTGCCCGTGCCCGGGGGGCCGGGTCGGTGCCTGGCCCGTACCCGGGGGGCCGGGGTCGGTGCCCGGGGGGCAGGTTCGGTGCCCGGGGGGCAGGTTCGGTGCCCGGGGGGCCGGTCGGTGCCCGGGGGGCAGGTTCGGTGCCCGGGGGGCCGGGTCGGTGCCCGGGGGGCAGGTTCGGTGCCCGGGGGGCCGGTTCGGTGCCCGGGGGGCAG
>NC_141009.1:2269983-2297344 GCF_052327205.1 Somniosus microcephalus | reverse complement strand
CATCTCTCCCCACACCATCCATCTCTCCCCACCCCATCCATCTCTCCTCACCCCATCCATCTCTCCCCACCCCATCCATCTCTCCCCACCCCATCCATCTCTCCCCACCCCATCCATCTCTCCCCACCCCATCCATCTCTCCCCACCCCATCCATCTCTCCCCACCCCATCCATCACTCTCTACACCATCCATCACTCCCCACCCCATCCATCACTCCCCACCCCATCCATCACTCCCCACCCCATCCATCTCTCCCCACCATCCATCTCTCCCCACCCCATCCATCTCTCCCCACCCCATCCATCTCTCCTCACCCCATCCATCTCTCCCCACCCCATCCATCTCTCCCCACCCCATCCATCTCTCCCCACCCCATCCATCACTCCCCACACCATCCATCACTCCCCACCCCATCCATCACTCCCCACACCATCCATCACTCCCCACCCCATCCATCACTCCCCACACCATCCATCACTCCCCACCCCATCCATCACTCCCCACCCCATCCATCTCTCCCCACCCCATCCATCTCTCCTCACCCCATCCATCTCTCCCCACCCCATCCATCTCTCCCCACCCCATCCATCTCTCCCCACCCCATCCATCTCTCCCCACCCCATCCATCTCTCCCCACCCCATCCATCACTCCCCACACCATCCATCACTCCCCACCCCATCCATCACTCCCCACACCATCCATCTCTCCCCACCCCATCCATCACTCCCCACACCATCCATCACTCCCCACCCCATCCATCACTCCCCACACCATCCATCACTCCCCACCCCATCCATCACTCCCCACCCCATCCATCTCTCCCCACCCCATCCATCTCTCCCCACCCCATCCATCTCTCCCCACCCCATCCATCACTCCCCACCCCATCCATCTCTCCCCACCCCATCCATCTCTCCCCACCCCATCCATCTCTCCCCACACCATCGACCCTCCATCTCTCCCCACACCACGGCTATGGCTGGTCATTGGTAATCAATCCTTTACCTGCCAGTGCTTGGCACTGGCTCCAGAGCGGTACCAGGCCTCACACCGCCAGTGGCCTGTGTGGCCTCTCACTGTTGCTCTGTGGCTGCTGCCTGGACTACTGATTTACTGTTTGACGGTAAGTGCAGCTGAACAGCTTGTGTTATTAATCATAAGCATCCTGCTCTTGCCAAATGGACCTTATTATAAACCACGGGTTTCCATTAAATTAAGCTGCTTTATTTAAACATTTAAATAGAGAACTATTTACACAGCCTTCTAATCAAGAAATCATTTATCAAAGACTGACTAAGGTTTTAAACATTTCAACGTGTGTTGTCTAAGGCTCCGCTATCCCATTACAAAGGGGCTCCATTTTGCTCCGTTTTGTGAAGTTGTGACCTCCCCCATCCCATTGCGACTCCGTCCCTCGGTCCCTGACTGCGTTGGGCGGGCAGGGACGCTGCAGACAAAAACAGCACATCCGTCCGTTTACATCGAGTGCCTTTAAACGTAATAAAACATTCAAAAGGAGAATAACGGGGGAGCGAGAATTGCTGGAGGTTTAGGGGTGATGTCCAAAAGGAAGATTGAAGATGTATGCTTTGAGAAGGATGTCGAAGGAGGGGGAGAGAGGGCTCGCAGGCAGCGGGGACTCGATACAAGGCTCTGCAGCCATAAGTGTAAAGGGCCAGAACCGGACAACTCCAGGAACATGGAGCGGAGCGAGGCTGCAGAGATGAAAAGCCGTGGACTGACTTGTATTTTGAAATTAAGAAAGGAAGAACGTGCATTTTTTGATGCAATTCCTCCTCCATCAACGATCAGACGAGCAGCCGGAAAGCTCGTCTGCTTCCAATCAGCCTCCCACTTCTGTATGGGAGAGTGGATCTCCACGTGGCACCTCCTCACTACAGCTGAGATCAAACCCGGCACGCTACCCCAGCAGCTGGCCTCACCGTGTGTCTGAAACACAGGTGGTGGAAGGACAACTGGCAAAAGCTCAACGGAAAATAACTGGATAGAGTCACTGGATAGGGTCACTGGTCAAGGGAGCTTTACTCTGTGTCTAACCCGTGCTGTACCTGCCCTGGGAGTGTTTGATGGGGACAGTGTAGAGGGAGCTTTACTCTGTGTCTAACCTGTGCTGTACCTGCCCTGGGAGTGGTTGATGGGGACAGTGTAGAGGGAGCTTTACTCTGTATCTAACCCGTGGTGTACCTGCCCTGGGAGTGGTTGATGGGGACAGTGTAGAGGGAGCTTTACTCTGTATCTAACCTGTGCTGTACCTGCCCTGGGAGTGTTTGATGGGACAGTGTAGAGGGAGCTTTACTCTGTATCTAACCCGTGCTGTACCTGCCCTGGGAGTGTTTGATGGGACAGTGTAGAGGGAGCTTTACTCTGTATCTAACCCGTGCTGTACCTGCCCTGGGAATGTTTGATGGGACAGTGTAGAGGGAGCTTTACGCTGTATCTAACCCATGCTGTACCTGCCCTGGGAGTGTTTGATGGGACAGTGTAGAGGGAGCTTTACTCTGTATCTAACCCGTGCTGTACCTGCTCTGGGAGTGTTTGATGGGACAGTGTAGAGGGAGCTTTACTCTGTATCTAACCCATGCTGTACCTGCCCTGGGAGTGTTTGATGGGACAGTGTAGAGGGAGCTTTACTCTGTATCTAACCCGTGCTTTACCTGCCCTGGGAGTGTTTGATGGGACAGTGTTTCACTGATATAGAAAGTAATGATATCACTGAGCTTAATGAAATCAGCATTCACTGGAATAAAAGTAATCCTTCAATGTCGTTGAAAAGTTCTGATGTTTGTTCATACCAAAGTGCTTGTTGTAAAATGTTGTTGTAAAGGAAACTTTAAGCAGCAACTTGAGATTTTAACCACAGCTGGGGGAAGAGTGACCTCCAAGGGAGAGAATCTGACACATTCCCAATTGGGTGTCAGCACTTTTCCCTTTCTCTTCGTGGTTGGTTTGAATTTTTTTGCGAGAACGATGTTTCTGGGGCTGACCCAAGGTGGACTCCATCATCTCCTGAATAAGTGTCAGGCGGAATAACGTTGCTGTTTACTGGAGGATCTCATTCCACAGTCGGCAGCTGCGGAGAATGTATCCTCTTCACAACAGCTGTTTTGAACATTGAAGGTCTTGGCTGTTCCGATCTGTGTTCCAGGGTTTGTACTAGGCCCAAAAGACACATTCCGTCCAAATCTCACTTGTGGCTGGAGAGACAGACACTCTGGCAGCTCCTTCACACAGAGAGCTTGCAGATCTGTGGCAAAGGATGGCCAGGGACAGCTCGCTGAGAGAGGGACAGCCCGCTGAGAGAGGGAGGGACAGGTCGCTGAGGGAGGGAGGGACAGGTCGCTGAGGGAGGGAGGGAGGGACAGCCCGCTGAGGGAGGGACAGCCCGCTGAGAGAGGGAGGGACAGGTCGCTGAGGGAGGGACAGCCCGCTGAGGGAGGGAGGGACAGGTCGCTGAGGGAGGGAGGGACAGCCCGCTGAGCGAGGGAGGGACAGGTCGCTGAGGGAGGGAGGGACCACTCGCTGAGGGAGGGAGGGACAGGTCGCTGAGGGAGGGACAGCCCGCTGAGAGAGGGAGGGACAGGTCGCAGAGGGAGGGAGGGACCACTCGCTGAGGGAGGGACAGGTCGCTGAGGGAGGGAGGGACAGGTCGCTGAGGGAGGGAGGGAACGCTGAGGGAGGGAGGGACAGGTCGCTGAGGGAGGGAGGGACCACTCGCTGAGGGAGGGAGGGAGGGACAGCTTGCTGAGGGAGGGACAGCCCGCTGAGGGAGGGAGGGACAGGTCGCTGAGGGAGGGAGGGACCACTCGCTGAGGGAGGGAGGGACAGCTTGCTAAGGGAGGGACAGCCCGCTGAGGGAGGGAGGGACAGGTCGCTGAGGGAGGGAGGGACCACTCGCTGAGGGAGGGAGGGACAGCCCACTGAGGGAGGGACAGCCCGCTGAGGGAGGGATGGACAGGTCGCTGAGGGAGGGAGGGACCACTCGCTGAGGGAGGGAGGGAGGGACAGCCCACTGAGGGAGGGAGGGACAGGTCGCTGAGGGAGGGAGGGACAGGTCGCTGAGGGAGGGAGGGACCACTCGCTGAGGGAGGGAGGGACAGGTCGCTGAGGGAGGGAGGGACAGGTCGCTGAGGGAGGGAGGGACAGGTTGCTGAGGGAGGGAGGGACACCTCGTTGAGGGAGGGAGGGACAGCTCGCTGAGGGAGGGAGGGACAGGTCGCTGAGGGAGGGAGGGACAGGTCGCTGAGGGAGGGAGGGACAGGTCGCTGAGGGAGGGAGGGACAGGTCGCTGAGGGAGGGAGGGACAGGTCGCTGAGGGAGGGAGGGACAGGTCGCTGAGGGAGGGAGGGACAGGTCGCTGAGGGAGGGAGGGACAGGTCGCTGAGGGAGGGAGGGACAGGTCGCTGAGGGAGGGAGGGACAGCCCGCTGAGGGAGGGAGGGACAGGTCGCTGAGGGAGGGAGGGACACCTCGCTAAGGGAGGGAGGGACAGCTCGCTGAGGGAGGGAGGGACAGGTCGCTGAGGGAGGGAGGGACCACTCGCTGAGGGAGGGAGGGACAGGTCGCTGTGGGAGGGAGGGACAGCCCGCTGAGGGAGGGACAGCCCGCTGAGGGAGGGAGGGACCACTCGCTGAGGGAGGGAGGGACAGGTCGCTGAGGGAGGGAGGGACCACTCGCTGAGGGAGGGAGGGAGGGACAGCCCGCTGAGGGAGGGAGGGACAGGTCGCTGAGGGAGGGAGGGACAGCTCGCTGAGGGAGGGAGGGACACCTCGCTGAGGGAGGGAGGGACAACTCGCTGAGGGAGGGACACCTCGCTGAGGGAGGGAGGGACAGGTCGCTGAGGGAGGGAGGGACAGGTCGCTGAGGGAGGGAGGGACAGCTCGCTGAGGGAGCCTCGCACCGCCTTACACCGCATGGAATCTAGACCGAATGCTTCTTACCAACAGCTCGGTGGATGAATCTCGATTGGCTCTGGATGTCTCTAAGCTCTGGACTTCCGGTGATTTTCATTTATAATTATGGGTCCTGGTGATATCCTGATCTGAGGGATGGTTAATGCAGTGGTACATTTTCCACTTGAAAGTAAAAAATAAAGACAGACTTGCATTTCTCCAGCGCCTTTCACCACCTCAGGACATCACAAAGTGATTTACAGCCAATGAAGTACTTTTGAAGTGTTGTCACTGTAGTAATGTAGGAAAAGCGTCAGCCAATTTGCGCAGAGCAAGCTCCCACGAAGAGTAATAAAATACTGTCCAGATCATCTGTTGTTGGTTGAGGGTTCCCACTCCAGAGACTTGAACCCATATCCAGGCTGACACTCCCAGTGCAGTACTGAGGGAGTGCTGCACTGTCGGAGGGGCAGTACTGAGGGAGCGCTGCACTGTCGGAGGGGCAGTACTGAGGGAGTGCCGCACTGTCGGAGGGTCAGTACTGAGGGAGCGCCGCACTGTCGGAGGGGCAGTACTGAGGGAGTGCTGCACTGTCGGAGGGGCAGTACTGAGGGAGCGCTGCACTGTCGGAGGGTCAGTACTGAGGGAGTGCTGCACTGTTGGAGGGGCAGTACTGAGGGAGCGCTGCTCTGTCGGAGGAGCAGTACTGAGGGAGCGCTGCACTGTCGGAGGATCAGTACTGAGGGAGAGCCGCACTGTTGGAGGGTCAGTACTGAGGGAGTGCTGCACTGTCGGAGGGGGCAGTACTGAGGGAGCACCGCACTGTCGGAGGGGCAGTACTGAGGGAGCGCCGCACTGTCGGAGGGGCAGTACTGAGGGAGCACCGCACTGTCGGAGGGTCAGTACTGAGGGAGCGCTGCACTGCCGGAGGGGCAGTACTGAGGGAGTGCTGCACTGTCGGAGGGTCAGTACTGAGGGAGAGCCGCACTGTCGGAGGGGCAGTACTGAGGGAGCGCTGCACTGTCGGAGGGGCAGTACTGAGGGAGTGCTGCACTGTTAGAGGATCAGCACTGAGGGAGCGCTGCACTGTCGGAGGTGCCGTCTTTGGGATGGGACGTTAAGCTGAGGCTAGGTGGATGTATAAGATCCTATGGCAATATTTTGAAGAAGATCGGGGGCGTTCTCCCTGGCGTCCTGGGCCAATATTTATCCCTCAACCAACATCAATAAAACAGACTATCTGGTCGTTATCAAAATGCTGTTTGTGGGATCTTGCTCTGCGCAAATTGGCTGCCGTGTTTCCTACATTTCAACAGTGACTGTCATAAATCGCAACTTCTACAAGAAGTACTACTGAACGGCCAGCTGAGGGCGCAGTCCAAGGAGTATAAACACTCGGGCATGGGCCCACCTTGGCCAGAGACAATCTGGAAACAGGAAGCTAGTGACTACTAACTAGACCTCCATGTTTTGTTACAAGTTGATTAAAGCCTTGCTTTATGTACAACCAAGTGCGTAGTGAGTCTTTATTACATCAGTGACTACACTTCAAAAAGTACTTCATTGGCTGTAAAGGGCTTTGGGACGTCTGGAGGTCGTGAAAGGCGCTGTTGAAATGCAAGTCTTTCTTTCTTCCAGTTAGGGTGGAGTTGAATGATTGGATAAGTTTGCCGGATGGTGGGCCGGGTGCATTTTGAAGGTGGGGCCTCGTTACCAGGGGCTGGGCCCTACCGGACAGGCCCCTGGGCTGGGCACTACCGGACAGGCCCCTGGGCTGGGCCCTACGGGACAGGCCCCTGGGCTGGGCCCTACGGGACAGACCCCTGGGCTGGGCCCTACCGGACAGGCCCCGGACCTGGGCCCTACCGGACAGGACCCTGGGCTGGGCCCTACCGGACAGACCCCTGGGCTGGGCCCTACCGGACAGGCCCCTGGGCTGGGCCCTACGGGACAGGCCCCTGACCTGGGCCCTACCGGACAGGCCCCTGACCTGGGCCCTACCGGACAGGACCCTGGGCTGGGCCCTACCGGACAGACCCCTGGGCTGGGCCCTACCGGACAGGCCCCTGGGCTGGGCCCTACGGGACAGGCCCCTGTGCTGGTCCCTGCTGGACAGGCCCCTGGGCTGGTCTCTGAAAAGAAAGCAGCAACAACAACCCTGCATTTATACAGCGCCTTCAATGTAGTGAAACGTCCCAAGGTGCTTCACAGGACCGTTATCAAACAAAATTTGATACCAAGCCTGATAAGGAGATATTAGGACTGGGTCTTGGTCAAAGAGGTCGGTTTTAAGGAGCTTCTTAAGGGAGGAGAGAGAGGCGGAGAGGTTTAGGGAGGGAATTCCAGAGCTTAGGGCCCAGGCAGCTGAAGGCACGGCCGCCAATGGTGGAGCGATTAAAATCGGGGATGGACAAGAGGCCAGAATTGAAGGAGCGCAGGGATCTCGGGGGATTGTGGGGCTGGAGGAGGTTACAGAGATAGGGAGGGGCGAGGCCATGGAGCAATTTGAACATGAGGATGAGAATAAAACTTTGAAGGTCGAGAGCTGCAGAGACAGTTTGAAGGTCGAGAGCTGGAGAGACAGTTTGAAGGTCGAGAGCTGGAGAGACAGTGTGAAGGTCGAGAGCTGGAGAGACAGTTTGAAGGTCGAGAGCTGAAGAGACAGTTTGAAGGTCGAGAGCTGGAGAGAGAGTTCGAAGGATGAGAGCTGGAGAGACAGTTTGAAGGTCGAGAGCTGGAGAGACAGTTTGAAGGTCGAGAGCTGGAGAGCCAGTTTGAAAGACGAGAGCTGGAGAGACAGTTTGAAGGTCGAGAGCTGGAGAGACAGTTTGAAGGATGAGAGCTGGAGAGACAGTTTGAAGGTCGAGAGCTGGAGAGACAGTTTGAAGGTCGAGAGCTGGAGAGACAGTTTGAAGGAGCGAGAGCTGGAGAGACAGTTTGAAGGTCGAGAGCTGGAGAGACAGTTTGAAGGTCGAGAGCTGGAGAGACAGTTTGAAGGTCGAGAGCTGAAGAGACAGTTTGAAGGTCAAGAGCTGGAGAGACAGTTTGAAGGTCGAGAGCTGGAGAGACAGTTTGAAGGTCGAGAGCTGGAGAGACAGTTTGAAGGTCGAGAGCTGGAGAGACAGTTTGAAGGTCGAGAGCTGGAGAGACAGTTTGAAGGATGAGAGCTGGAGTGACAGTTTGAAGGTCGAGAGCTGGAGAGACGGTTTGAAGGATGAGAGCTGGAGAGACAGTTTGAAGGATGAGAGCTGGCGAGACAGTTTGAAGGATGAGAGCTGGAGAGACAGTTTGAAGGTCGAGAGCTGGAGAGACAGTTTGAAGGATGAGAGCTGGAGAGACAGTTTGAAGGACGAGAGCTGGAGAGACAGTTTGAAGGTCGAGAGCTGGAGAGACAGTTTGAAGGTCGAGAGCTGGAGAGACAGTTTGAAGGTCGAGAGCTGGAGAGACAGTTTGAAGGTCGAGTGTTGGAGAGACAGTTTGAAGGATGAGAGCTGGAGAGACAGTTTGAAGGTTGAGAGCTGGAGAGACAGTTTGAAGGTCGAGAGCTGGAGAGACAGTTTGGAGGTCGAGAGCTGGAGAGACAGTTTGAAGGACGAGAGCTGGAGAGACAGTTTGAAGGTCGAGAGCTGGAGAGACAGTTTGAAGGTCGAGAGCTGGAGAGACAGTTTGAAGGTCGAGAGCTGGAGAGACAGTTTGAAGGTCGAGAGCTGGAGAGACAGTTTGAAGGTCGAGAGCTGGAGAGACAGTTTGAAGGTCGAGAGCTGGAGAGACAGTTTGAAGGTCGAGAGCTGGAGAGACAGTTTGAAGGATGAGAGCTGGAGAGACAGTTTGAAGGACGAGAGCTGGAGAGACAGTTTGAAGGTCGAGAGCTGGAGAGACAGTTTGAAGGTCGAGAGCTGGAGAGACAGTTTGAAAGTCGAGAGCTGGAGTGACAGTTTGAAGGTCGAGAGCTGGAGAGTCAGTTTGAAGGTCGAGAGCTGGAGTGACAGTTTGAAAGTCGAGAGCTGGAGAGACAGTTTGAAGGTCGAGAGCTGGAGAGACAGTTTGAAGGTCAAGAGCTGGAGAGACAGTTTGAAGGTCGAGAGCTGGAGAGACAGTTTGAAGGAGCGAGAGCTGGAGAGACGGTTTGAAGGATGAGAGCTGGAGAGACAGTTTGAAAGTCGAGAGCTGGAGAGACAGTTTGAAGGTCGAGAGCTGGAGTGACAGTTTGAAGGTCGAGAGCTGGAGAGACAGTTTGAAGGTCGAGAGCTGGAGTGACAGTTTGAAGGTCGAGAGCTGGAGTGACAGTTTGAAGGTCGAGAGCTGGAGAGACAGTTTGAAGGTCGAGAGCTGGAGAGACAGTTTGAAGGTCGAGAGCTGGAGACACAGTTTGAAGGTCGAGAGCTGGAGAGACAGTTTGAAGGTCGAGAGCTGGAGAGACAGTTTGAAGGTTGAGAGCTGGAGAGACAGTTTGAAGGATGAGAGCTGGAGAGACAGTTTGAAGGTCGAGAGCTGGAGAGACAGTTTGAAGGTCGAGAGCTGGAGTGACAGTTTGAAGGTCGAGAGCTGGAGAGACAGTTTGAAGGTCGAGAGCTGGAGAGACAGTTTGAAGGTCGAGAGCTGGAGAGACAGTTTGAAGGTCGAGAGCTGGAGAGACAGTTTGAAGGTCGAGAGCTGGAGAGACAGTTTGAAGGTCGAGAGCTGGAGAGACAGTTTGAAGGTCGAGAGTTGGAGTGACAGTTTGAAGGTTGAGAGCTGGAGAGACAGTTTGAAGGTCGAGAGCTGGAGAGACAGTTTGAAGGTCGAGAGCTGGAGAGACAGTTTGAAGGTCGAGAGCTGGAGAGACAGTTTGAAGGTCGAGAGCTGGAGAGACAGTTTGAAGGTCGAGAGCTGGAGAGACAGTTTGAAGGTTGAGAGCTGGAGAGACAGTTTGAAGGATGAGAGCTGGAGAGACAGTTTGAAGGTCGAGAGCTGGAGAGTCAGTTTGAAGGTCGAGAGCTGGAGAGACAGTTTGAAGGTCGAGAGCTGGAGAGACAGTTTGAAGGTCGAGAGCTGGAGAGACAGTTTGAAGGTCGAGAGCTGGCGAGACAGTTTGAGGGTCGAGAGCAGGAGAGACAGTTTGAAGGTTGAGAGCTGGAGTGACAGTTTGAAGGTCGAGAGCTGGAGAGACAGTTTGAAGGTCGAGAGCTGGAGGGACAGTTTGAAGGTCGAGAGCTGGAGAGACAGTTTGAAGGATGAGAGCTGGAGTGACAGTTTGAAGGTCGAGAGCTGGAGTGACAGTTTGAAGGTCGAGAGCTGGAGAGACAGTTTGAAGGTCGAGAGCTGGAGAGACAGTTTGAAGGTCGAGAGCTGGAGAGACAGTTTGAAGGTCGAGAGCTGGAGAGACAGTTTGAAGGATGAGAGCTGAAGTGACAGTTTGAAGGTGGAGAGCTGGAGAGACAGTTTGAAGGATGAGAGCTGGAGTGACAGTTTGAAGGATGAGAGCTGGAGGGACAGTTTGAAGGTCGAGAGCTGGAGAGACAGTTTGAAGGTTGAGAGCTGGAGAGACAGTTTGAAGGTGGAGAGCTGGAGAGACAGTTTGAAGGACGAGAGCTGGAGAGACAGTTTGAAGGTCGAGAGCTGGAGAGACAGTTTGAAGGTCGAGAGCTGGAGAGACAGTTTGAAGGATGAGAGCTGGAGAGACAGTTTGAAGGTCGAGAGCTGGAGAGACAGTTTGAAGGTCGAGAGCTGGAGAGACAGTTTGAAGGTCGAGAGCTGGAGTGACAGTTTGAAGGTCGAGAGCTGGAGAGACAGTTTGAAGGATGAGAGCTGGAGAGACAGTTTGAAGGTCAAGAGCTGGAGTGACAGTTTGAAGGTCGAGAGCTGGAGAGACAGTTTGAAGGTCGAGAGCTGGAGAGACAGTTTGAAGGAGCGAGAGCTGGAGAGACAGTTTGAAGGTCGAGAGCTGGAGAGACAGTTTGAAGGAGCGAGAGCTGGAGAGACAGTTTGAAGGTTGAGAGCTGGAGAGACAGTTTGAAGGTCGAGAGCTGGAGAGACAGTTTGAAGGTCGAGAGCTGGAGAGACAGTTTGAAGGTCGAGAGCTGGAGAGACAGTTTGAAGGTTGAGAGCTGGAGAGACAGTTTGAAGGTCGAGAGCTGGCGTGACAGTTTGGAGGTTGAGAGCTGGAGAGACAGTTTGAAGGAGCGAGAGCTGGAGAGACAGTTTGAAGGAGCGAGAGCTGGAATGACAGTTTGAAGGTCGAGAGCTGGAGAGACAGTTTGAAGGATGAGAGCTGGAGAGACAGTTTGAAGGATGAGAGCTGGAGTGACAGTTTGAAGGTCGAGAGCTGGAGTGACAGTTTGAAGGTCGAGAGCTAGAGAGACAGTTTGAAGGTCGAGAGCTGGAGAGACAGTTTGAAGGTCGAGAGCTGGAGAGACAGTTTGAAGGTCGAGAGCTGGAGAGACAGTTTGAAGGTCGAGAGCTGGAGAGACAGTTTGAAGGTCGACAGCTGGAGAGACAGTTTGAAGGTCGAGAGCTGGAGAGACAGTTTGAAGGATGAGAGCTGGAGAGACAGTTTGAAGGTCGAGAGCTGGAGAGACAGTTTGAAGGATGAGAGCTGGAGTGACAGTTTGAAGGATGAGAGCTGGAGAGACAGTTTGAAGGTCGAGAGCTGGAGAGACAGTTTGAAGGATGAGAGCTGGAGTGACAGTTTGAAGGTCGAGAGCTGGACAGACAGTTTGTAGGTCGAGAGCTGGAGAGACAGTTTGAAGGTCGAGAGCTGGAGTGACAGTTTGGAGGTCGAGAGCTGGAGAGACGGTTTGAAGGTCGAGAGCTGGAGAGACAGTTTGAAGGATGAGAGCTGGAGTGACAGTTTGAAGGATGAGAGCTGGAGTGACAGTTTGAAGGATGAGAGCTGGAGAGACAGATTGAAGGTCGAGAGCTGGAGAGACAGTTTGAAGGTCGAGAGCTGGAGAGACAGTTTGAAGGATGAGAGCTGGAGAGACAGTTTGAAGGATGGGAGCTGGAGTGACAGTTTGAAGGATGAGAGCTGGAGTGACAGTTTGAAGGATGAGAGCTGGAGAGACAGTTTGAAGGTCGAGAGCTGGAGTGACAGTTTGGAGGTCGAGAGCTGGAGAGACAGTTTGAAGGATGAGAGCTGGAGAGACAGTTTGAAGGTCGAGAGCTGGAGAGACAGTTTGAAGGTCGAGAGCTGGAGAGACAGTTTGAAGGAGCGAGAGCTGGAGAGACAGTTTGAAGGATGAGAGCTGGAGAGACAGTTTGAAGGTCGAGAGCTGGAGAGACAGTTTGAAGGTCGAGAGCTGGAGTGACAGTTTGAAGGTCGAGAGCTGGAGAGAGCAGTTTGAAGGTCGAGAGCTGGAGAGACAGTTTGAAGGTCGAGAGCTGGAGTGACAGTTTGAAGGTCGAGAGCTGGAGAGACAGTTTGAAGGTCGAGAGCTGGAGTGACAGTTTGAAGGTCGAGAGCTGGAGAGACAGTTTGAAGGTCGAGAGCTGGAGAGACAGTTTGAAGGTCGAGAGCTGGAGAGACAGTTTGAAGGTCGAGAGCTGGAGAGACAGTTTGAAGGTTGAGAGCTGGAGAGACAGTTTGAAGGATGAGAGCTGGAGAGACAGTTTGAAGGTCGAGAGCTGGAGAGACAGTTTGAAGGTCGAGAGCTGGAGTGACAGTTTGAAGGTCGAGAGCTGGAGAGACAGTTTGAAGGTCGAGAGCTGGAGAGACAGTTTGAAGGTCGAGAGCTGGAGAGACAGTTTGAAGGTCGAGAGCTGGAGAGACAGTTTGAAGGTCGAGAGCTGGAGAGACAGTTTGAAGGTCGAGAGCTGGAGAGACAGTTTGAAGGTCGAGAGTTGGAGTGACAGTTTGAAGGTCGAGAGCTGGAGAGACAGTTTGAAGGTCGAGAGCTGAAGAGACAGATTGAAGGTCGAGAGCTGGAGAGACAGTTTGAAGGTCGAGAGCTGGAGAGACAGTTTGAAGTTCGAGAGCTGGAGAGACAGTTTGAAGGTTGAGAGCTGGAGAGACAGTTTGAAGGATGAGAGCTGGAGAGACAGTTTGAAGGTCGAGAGCTGGAGAGTCAGTTTGAAGGTCGAGAGCTGGAGAGACAGTTTGAAGGTCGAGAGCTGGAGAGACAGTTTGAAGGTCGAGAGCTGGAGAGACAGTTTGAAGGTCGAGAGCTGGCGAGACAGTTTGAGGGTCGAGAGCAGGAGAGACAGTTTGAAGGTTGAGAGCTGGAGTGACAGTATGAAGGTCGAGAGCTGGAGAGACAGTTTGAAGGTCGAGAGCTGGAGGGACAGTTTGAAGGTCGAGAGCTGGAGAGACAGTTTGAAGGATGAGAGCTGGAGTGACAGTTTGAAGGTCGAGAGTTGGAGTGACAGTTTGAAGGTCGAGAGCTGGAGAGACAGTTTGAAGGTCGAGAGCTGGAGAGACAGTTTGAAGGTCGAGAGCTGGAGAGACAGTTTGAAGGTCGAGAGCTGGAGTGACAGTTTGAAGGTCGAGAGCTGGAGAGACAGTTTGAAGGTCGAGAGCTGGAGAGACAGTTTGAAGGATGAGAGCTGAAGTGACAGTTTGAAGGTCGAGAGCTGGAGAGACAGTTTGAAGGATGAGAGCTGGAGTGACAGTTTGAAGGATGAGAGCTGGAGGGACAGTTTGAAGGTCGAGAGCTGGAGAGACAGTTTGAAGGTTGAGAGCTGGAGAGACAGTTTGAAGGTGGAGAGCTGGAGAGACAGTTTGAAGGACGAGAGCTGGAGAGACAGTTTGAAGGTCGAGAGCTGGAGAGACAGTTTGAAGGTCGAGAGCTGGAGAGACAGTTTGAAGGATGAGAGCTGGAGAGACAGTTTGAAGGTCGAGAGCTGGAGAGACAGTTTGAAGGTCGAGAGCTGGAGAAACAGTTTGAAGGTCGAGAGCTGGAGAGACAGTTTGAAGGTCGAGAGCTGGAGTGACAGTTTGAAGGTCGAGAGCTGGAGAGACAGTTTGAAGGATGAGAGCTGGAGAGACAGTTTGAAGGTCGAGTGCTGGAGAGACAGTTTGAAGGAGCGAGAGCTGGAGAGACAGTTTGAAGGTTGAGAGCTGGAGAGACAGTTTGAAGGTCGAGAGCTGGAGAGACAGTTTGAAGGTCGAGAGCTGGAGAGACAGTTTGAGGGTCGAGAGCAGGAGAGACAGTTTGAAGGTTGAGAGCTGGAGTGACAGTTTGAAGGTCGAGAGCTGGAGAGACAGTTTGAAGGTCGAGAGCTGGAGGGACAGTTTGAAGGTCGAGAGCTGGAGAGACAGTTTGAAGGATGAGAGCTGGAGTGACAGTTTGAAGGTCGAGAGTTGGAGTGACAGTTTGAAGGTCGAGAGCTGGAGAGACAGTTTGAAGGTCGAGAGCTGGAGAGACAGTTTGAAGGTCGAGAGCTGGAGAGACAGTTTGAAGGTCGAGAGCTGGAGTGACAGTTTGAAGGTCGAGAGCTGGAGAGACAGTTTGAAGGTCGAGAGCTGGAGAGACAGTTTGAAGGATGAGAGCTGAAGTGACAGTTTGAAGGTCGAGAGCTGGAGAGACAGTTTGAAGGATGAGAGCTGGAGTGACAGTTTGAAGGATGAGAGCTGGAGGGACAGTTTGAAGGTCGAGAGCTGGAGAGACAGTTTGAAGGTTGAGAGCTGGAGAGACAGTTTGAAGGTGGAGAGCTGGAGAGACAGTTTGAAGGACGAGAGCTGGAGAGACAGTTTGAAGGTCGAGAGCTGGAGAGACAGTTTGAAGGTCGAGAGCTGGAGAGACAGTTTGAAGGATGAGAGCTGGAGAGACAGTTTGAAGGTCGAGAGCTGGAGAGACAGTTTGAAGGTCGAGAGCTGGAGAAACAGTTTGAAGGTCGAGAGCTGGAGAGACAGTTTGAAGGTCGAGAGCTGGAGAGACAGTTTGAAGGTCGAGAGCTGGAGAGACAGTTTGAAGGATGAGAGCTGGAGAGACAGTTTGAAGGTCGAGAGCTGGAGAGACAGTTTGAAGGAGCGAGAGCTGGAGAGACAGTTTGAAGGTTGAGAGCTGGAGAGACAGTTTGAAGGTCGAGAGCTGGAGAGACAGTTTGAAGGTCGAGAGCTGGAGAGACAGTTTGAAGGTCGAGAGCTGGAGAGACAGTTTGAAGGTCGAGAGCTGGAGAGACAGTTTGAAGGTCGAGAGCTGGCGTGACAGTTTGGAGGTTGAGAGCTGGAGAGACAGTTTGAAGGAGCGAGAGCTGGAGAGACAGTTTGAAGGAGCGAGAGCTGGAATGACAGTTTGAAGGTCGAGAGCTGGAGAGACAGTTTGAAGGATGAGAGCTGGAGAGACAGTTTGAAGGATGAGAGCTGGAGTGACAGTTTGAAGGTCGAGAGCTGGAGTGACAGTTTGAAGGATGAGAGCTGGAGTGACAGTTTGAAGGTCGAGAGCTGGAGAGACAGTTTGAAGGTCGAGAGCTGGAGAGACAGTTTGAAGGATGAGAGCTGGAGAGACAGTTTGAAGGTCGAGAGCTGGAGAGACAGTTTGAAGGATGAGAGCTGGAGTGACAGTTTGAAGGTCGAGAGCTGGACAGACAGTTTGTAGGTCGAGAGCTGGAGAGACAGTTTGAAGGTCGAGAGCTGGAGAGACAGTTTGAAGGATGAGAGCTGGAGTGACAGTTTGAAGGATGAGAGCTGGAGTGACAGTTTGAAGGATGAGAGCTGGAGAGACAGATTGAAGGTCGAGAGCTGGAGAGACAGTTTGAAGGTCGAGAGCTGGAGAGACAGTTTGAAGGATGAGAGCTGGAGAGACAGTTTGAAGGATGGGAGCTGGAGTGACAGTTTGAAGGATGAGAGCTGGAGAGACAGTTTGAAGGTCGAGAGCTGGAGTGACAGTTTGGAGGTCGAGAGCTGGAGAGACAGTTTGAAGGATGAGAGCTGGAGAGACAGTTTGAAGGTCGAGAGCTGGAGAGACAGTTTGAAGGTCGAGAGCTGGAGAGACAGTTTGAAGGAGCGAGAGCTGGAGAGACAGTTTGAAGGATGAGAGCTGGAGAGACAGTTTGAAGGTCGAGAGCTGGAGAGACAGTTTGAAGTTCGAGAGCTGGAGTGACAGTTTGAAGGTCGAGAGCTGGAGAGAGCAGTTTGAAGGTCGAGAGCTGGAGAGACAGTTTGAAGGTCGAGAGCTGGAGTGACAGTTTGAAGGTCGAGAGCTGGAGAGACAGTTTGAAGGTCGAGAGCTGGAGTGACAGTTTGAAGGTCGAGAGCTGGAGAGAGCAGTTTGAAGGTCGAGAGCTGGAGAGACAGTTTGAAGGATGAGAGCTGGAGAGACAGTTTGAAGGTCGAGAGCTGGAGAGACAGTTTGGAGGTCGAGAGTTGGAGTGACAGTTTGAAGGTCGAGAGCTGGAGAGACAGTTTGGAGGTCGAGAGCTGGAGTGACAGTTTGAAGGTCAAGAGCTGGAGAGACAGTTTGAAGGATGAGAGCTGGAGCGGAACCCGGTTACCAGGACGCCAAGTTGGACAGCCAGGGGTAATGTGCAGGCCAGCTGTGTGGAAGAAACCGAGGGGAAACATCGAGAAAAACTGAGAGGAAACATCGAGAAAGACAGAGGAAACATCGAGAGAGAGAGAGGGGAAACATCGAGAGAGACCAAAATGGAAACATCGAGAAAGACTGAGGGGGCACTTTATTTATTTAATTTAATTAATTAATTAAATTTATTTAATTATAAGTTGTGAGTTCCTCACAATGCTCTCCCAGTGCGGCCACCCTGTAACCAGAGATTATTCTAGAAGCCTGGGTAGAAATATCAATGTAATTACTGTAGAAATTACTTTTTTTACATTATTGCTTGTTCATTTTATGTGCTGTCTTTTTATGTCTTTTATTTATTTTATGTCTGCTTTATTTATATTTAAAGTATGTCTGCGTGTATATGTCGGTATGTGTTTTTTTGTGATGGTGCCGATGAAGATGGCTGCTGTCCTTGCGAGCTCCGTGCGTACCAGGCAGCTCAGTGTTCTTGCTGCTTGGGGCTCTCGGCTCCTCAAGACAAAAGCATTTCACTGACTAGATTACACTTCTTGTATTTAGTTATGTGACCAATAAAATTGAAATTGAAATTGAAAACGTTTAATTCTGCTGTTTTATGACTGTATCCCAGCTGATAATAACTGTGGAGAATTTCTGATGATGTAATTTGGGGGGTGATTCCCTCACACCCCGGACCGTGTGCCGCACAATCCCCTTTTCCAAATACAACGGGTGACTTTCAATTGCTCTTGAAGAGTCCAATGGATCTGTTGCTATCACCCATTTCCCAAAGCCCATCGAGAGCTCTTTAGATTGTTAACCGTCCTCCGCTGTGTTTAAGTCTGTTTGTAGCAAAGCGGCATCTTCCTGCTTGGCAGTGGGACAGAAGGTTCCGGAGCCCTGCTCATATGGTCCGAATTTGATGACGTCATTGGAAGGGCGATGCCAGCATCACTGCGGCCTTTGATGTGAAACCATCTGCCGGTCTTTGTACAGAACAAGGAGATCAGGACATCTGTCAGAAAGCTGCTGGCATGCACGGACTTCGCATCGGCCTCTGGAACACAGCCCAGCAACTTGAAGAGAAAACATTGTGACTTCCATATTTAATATCGCTATATTGGACAAATAATCTCAGGAACCATTCCTCACAGGGTGTTCAGTGAAGACAGGAGCAGTGTGCACGTATTACAGCTCCTTCAACAGAGCAAGGCAGCCCACAAAGGGGTTTCAACAGGGGTGAGCAGAACGGGCACCAGTCACAGAATGCTCGGAGGGGGGTCAGCAATACCTTGGGTCTAAGAGCTGGGTTTTGAGAAGGTTTTAAAGGAGGAGGGGGGGGATGGAGAGGTGGAGGGGGTTTAGAACATAGCGGGCTAGCTGGCTGAAGTCATGGATATCAGTGGTGGGGCACAGACCAGGAAAATCCCCTTTCCCATCACTGGCTCGTGCTGAGTCAGCCAATTGCAGCCAGGCTGAGTAGATGCAGTGCAGTTTGCCCCAGTGTCCTATCGTCGGATTTCCAGGTCTCAGTGCTATCTAGCGTGCTGTCATAGAATCAGAGAATGGTTACAGTACAGAAGGAGGCCATTCGGCCCGTCCAGCCCGTGCCGGCTCTCTACAAGAGCACTTCAGCCAGTCCCACTTCCCCGCCCTTTCCCCGTAGCCCTGAAAATTCCTTTCCTTCAGGTACTTATCCAATTCCCTTTTGAAAGCCGTGATTGAATCTGCCTCCGCCACCCTCTCAGGCAGCGCATTCCTGATCCTAACCACTCGCTGCGTAAAAAAGTTTTTTCTTACGTCGCCTTTGGTTCTTCTGACAATCACCTTAAATCTGTGTCCTCTGGTTCTTGACCCTTCCGCCAATGGGAACAGTTTCTCTCTATCTACTCTGTCCAGACCCCTCATGATTTTGAACACCTCTATCAAATCTCCTCTCAATCATCTCTGCTCCAAGGAGAACAACCCCAGTTTCTCCAGTCTATCCATGTAACTGAAGTCCCTCATCCCTGTGTTGGAAAGATAGGTGTGAACATCAGGTTTGGTTGTGAAAGTCCCCATGATGAAATAACTTAACACTTCCTGCCTTGACTGACACATGCCATAGCACTGGAGGGCTGGCGTAGAACAGCACATCGCCTTAGGATCTGTTTCTCTGTTTCCCCTGGCTGGAGTGTCTAGAACCAGGGGTCATCGTCTCAGAATAAGGGGTTGGCCATTTAAGACCGAGATGAGGAGGAATTTCTTGACTCAGAAGGTTGTGAATCTTTGGGATTCTCTGCCCCAGAGGGCTGTGGATGCTGAGTCGTTGAGTATATTCAAGGCTGAGAGCGATAGATTTTTGGACTCATGGGGAATCAAGGGATATGGGGATCGGGCAGGAAAGTGGCGTTGCTCGACAAAAACAGACCGAGGTCCATCTAGTTCTTCTCCCATCCTGGTAATCGCAGGATCGAACGATAATGGAGTTGTTGACCAATCACAGCGATCAATCTCGATCAATGAGTCTACAACAGACCCAGACACGAGGTGAGGAAACCCCAGTGGGGGAGAGCTTTAGGGAACCAGAGGTCCAGAGTACCCCGTTCCTCCCGAGCTCGCTGCACTCCCCACACAGCATGGCTCACATTACTCAGATACTGGATTACAAAATATTATTTTCTGAGAGAAATCTATCTAATTTGCATTTGAATGAATCAACACTAACTGCTGTCCCGTCTCCCCAGGGAGCCTGTTCCATAGATTGACCACTCGCACACTGAAATATTGTTTCCACGGATTAGTTTTGAATTTACCCGCTTCAGGCGCTGGCCGTGTCCTCTGGTTCCACTGCTCAGGTCACGGTGAAACAGCTCGTCACGGTCAACATTATCCAGTCCCTTTAGAATCCTAAAAGCAGCAATCAGATCGCCTCTCAACCTTCTCTTTCAGTGAGAACATGTCCAATTTACATAATCGCTCCTCACAATCCAACCTCTCCATCCCTTCAATCACTCTGGTTGCTCTCTCCTGTATCCTTTCAATATCTGCAATATCCTTTCTGTACTGTGACGACCAGAACTGGACACAGGATTCTCAGTGTGGTCACACCAATGATTTATAAAGTGGCAGGATTACCTCACTATTTCAGCTCAATATTGACCTTTTAATAAATCCCAACATCTGATTTGCTTCACTCAGTGTCACCAAGCATTGTTGCAATAGCTTCAATTTATTGTCAATCAGGATCCCAGATCTCTACAACAGTGACTACACTCCAAAAGTACCTCATTGGCTGTGAAACGCTTTGGGATGTCCGGTGGTCGTGAAAGGCGCTATAGAAATGCAAGTCTTTCAAGTCTTTCTTTCATTTTCCATGCACATATTTTGTTTCCATTTAAGTAATAGTCCTTTCCTGGATTTTTTTGTCCCTATGTGAAGCACTTTGCATTTCTCTACATTGAATTTCATTTGCCACCTGTCTGCCCAATTCCCGAGTATATTCAAATCCTCCTGTAGCTTATCCTGTTCAGCTCTGGAGTCTACCGTCTTCATTAGCTTTGTATCATCTGCAAATTTAGCCACTGCGTTTGTGACTCTGAGCTCCAGATCATTTATTAAACAAAAGAGGTCTCAAAACAGAGCCCTGTGGGGCCCCACCGGTAACATTCTGACAGGCTGATGGCAATCCCTGAACCACCACCCTCTGGGTTCCAGCAATCCATTATGTATCCGTTGTAAAATAGTTCCACCAATTCCCGCTTTCTTCATTTTCAGTCCCAGCCTTTCCAGTGGAACTGTATAAAAGTACATCACACCCACTGCCTTACACCGATCAACTTCCTTTGTCACACCCTCAGATAAAACCAGTCAGTTAGATTGACGAGCCGTCCCCTTCAGGATCCCACATTGGGGATCCTTTATGATTTTATTTCTATCCAGATGCTCCACAATCTTCTCTTTAATAAGGGTTTCCATAACTTTACCCACATTGGATGGTAAACTCACTGGTCTGTAGTTTCCTGGGTCAGTTTTGTTACATTTTCTAAAAACAGGAGTAACATCTGCCTTTGCCCAGTCCCCGGGCTCCCCTCCAGTATTCAGAGATCCTGCAATTTCCTCCCTTATTTCCTTAAGGATCCTCTGATGTATCTTATCCAGCCCCTAAGATTTATTCACCTTAAGTTTGCACAGCTGTTCGTCGACCATGCTGATATTAATGTGCATAACGTCACAACTTAGCTCTGCAACAGCCTCTCGTTCACTTTCCACATCAAATAAGGAACCTGTCTCCTTGGTGAGAACGGAGGCAAAAAAAACAATTTAGCAGTTTAGCACCATGTGTATCATCAGCAGCCCTGCCCTGCGCTGACCCCACTCCCTCTGGCCCCACTCCCACTGACCCCAATCCCTCTGGCCCCACTCCCTCTGGCCCCACTCCCACTGACCCCACTCCCTCTGGCCCCACTCCCACTGACCCCAATCCCTCTGGCCCCACTCCCTCTGGCCCCACTCCCACTGACCCCAATCCCTCTGGCCCCACTCCCTCTGGCCCCACTCCCACTGACCCCAATCCCTCTGGCCCCACTCCCTCTGGCCCCACTCCCACTGACCCCAATCCCTCTGGCCCCACTCCCACTGACCCCACTCCCTCTGGCCCCACTCCCACTGACCCCACTCCCACTGGCCCCACTCCCTCTGGCCCCACTCCCACTGGCCCCACTCCCACTGACCCCAATCCCTCTGGTCCCACTCCCACTGACCCCACTCCCACTGACCCCAATCCCTCTGGCCCCACTCCCTCTGGCCCCACTCCCACTGACCCCAATCCCTCTGGCCCCACTCCCACTGACCCCACTCCCACTGGCCCCACTCCCTCTGGCCCCACTCCCACTGGCCCCACTCCCACTGACCCCAATCCCTCTGGTCCCACTCCCACTGACCCCACTCCCACTGGCCCCACTCCCACTGGCCCCACCCCCACTGGCCCCACCCCCTCTGGCCCCACCCCCACTGGCCCCACTCCCACTGGCCCCACCCCCACTGGCCCCACTCCCACTGGCCCCACCCCCACTGGCCCCACTCCCACTGGCCCCACTCCCACTGACCCCAATCCCTCTGGCCCCACTCCCACTGGCCCCACCCCCACTGGCCCCACCCCCACTGGCCCCACCCCCACTGGCCCCATTCCCACTGGCCCCACCCCCACTGGCCCCACCCCCACTGGCCCCACTCCCACTGGCCCCACCCCCACTGGCCCCACTCCCACTGGCCCCACCCCCACTGGCCCCACCCCCACTGGCCCCACTCCCACTGACCCCACTCCCACTGACCCCACTCCCACTGGCCCCACTCCCTCTGGCCCCACTCCCACTGGCCCCACTCCCACTGACCCCAATCCGTCTGGCCCCACTCCCACTGGCCCCACCCCCACTGGCCCCACCCCCACTGGCCCCACTCCCTCTGGCCCCACTCCCACTGGCCCCACTCCCACTGACCCCACTCCCACTGACCCCAATCCCTCTGGCCCCACTCCCACTGGCCCCACCCCCACTGGCCCCACTCCCTCTGGCCCCACTCCCACTGACCCCAATCCCTCTGGCCCCACTCCCACTGACCCCACTCCCACTGGCCCCACTCCCTCTGGCCCCACTCCCACTGGCCCCACTCCCACTGACCCCAATCCCTCTGGTCCCACTCCCACTGACCCCACTCCCACTGGCCCCACCCCCACTGGCCCCACTCCCACTGGCCCCACCCCCACTGGCCCCACCCCCTCTGGCCCCACCCCCACTGGCCCCACTCCCACTGGCCCCACCCCCACTGGCCCCACTCCCACTGGCCCCACCCCCACTGGCCCCACTCCCACTGACCCCAATCCCTCTGGCCCCACTCCCACTGGCCCCACCCCCACTGGCCCCATTCCCACTGGCCCCACCCCCACTGGCCCCACCCCCACTGGCCCCACCCCCACTGGCCCCACCCCCACTGGCCCCACTCCCACTGGCCCCACCCCCACTGGCCCCACTCTACCCCTTGTTTCTCTTTTTCTCTTAATAAAACTATAAACATATTTTATTATTGCCCTTCACTTCTCTTGCCATATTCAATTCAAAACTTTTCTTTGCCATTTTGACTCACAGGAATCGGAGGAGGCCATTCAGCCCCTCGAGCCTGTTCTGCCATTTAATTAGATCAGGGCTGATCTGTATCTTAACTCCATTTTGTAATGTCCGTGTGTAATTGAGACACGGACTGCAGAAGTTGGTTATAACGGGTGTTTACGGAATGGAGACAAAACTGGAACTACTATACAAAGTTACTACACAGGCTTATATACAGGGGTGGTCACTACTGGTACTGCAGTATACAGGGGCTGCAGAATATAGTTCCTTCTTCAAGGTACATACACTGCACATTTACCCGCCTTGGTTCCGTAACCCTTAATACCCTCACCCAACAAAAATCTATCCATCTCAGTTTTGAAAGCTCCAATTGATCCCCAGCCTCGACAGCTTTCTGGGGGGGAGAGTTCCAGATTTCCACCACCCTTTGTGTGAAGAAGTGCTTCCTGACATCACCCCTGAACGGCCTGGCTCTAATTTTAAGGTTCTGCCCCCTTGTTCTGGACTCCCCCCACTGAGGAAGTAGTTTCTCTCTCTCGACCCGATCAACTCCTTTAATCATCTTAAACACCTCGATCAGATCACCCCTTAATCTTCTAAACTCGAGGGAATACAAGCCCAGTCTGTGCAACCTGGCCTCAGAATGCTCAGCCAGGAAGAAGACTTGAACTGAAAACCCGAGCCCACCTCAATTCTAGGCCTTAGATTGATGAGAGAGAAGTGTCAAGCCTTGGCCTCATGGTTTGGAAGTTGCTGCAATCTAAAATAAATCCAGTTCTGGAAACATTCTGGGATTCATAAACCGCTCAACTCTGCTTTTTGCGAGTTTGATGAAAAATGTTCTTCGTGTTGTGGAGTGGACGCGTCAAGGCGGATCCTGCGCTTGCGAGCAGCTGCCTTGGTCCGAGCTCTGTCCAGCTAAGGATGCATTGGGTAGACCAGGTTATACTTCCATGGTGACAGGGCAGATCCACCCAGAATTAGTCCAACTTTGGCCAAAGCTGCAAAGAAATGTCCCACCAACTCGCAACCACCTGACTGCTGGGCTGGCCTGTCCAATTCCCACAATAGCCTCGCTCCTTCTCCTGAGGTTTAAAGCCACTCCGGCCTGGGTGAACAGGACTGCCAAGCACCTCATACAGAAGGGAAAAAAAGCATTTACGGCCATGAAGGAAATTGGCACAGAATTAAGACGGACTCAGAGCAAAAGGCAGCCCTGCTTGTAAAAAGGGTTCATCTGATGGCGGTGTTTAAGATGATTAAAGGAGTCGATAGGGTCAATAGAAACTATTTCCTTTGATGGTGGGGCTCCAGATTGAGCCAGGCAATTTAGGAGTGAAATGAGGAAGTATTTTTCACACAAAGGGTGGTGGCAATCTGGAACTCTCCCCCAAAAGGCTGTGGATTTTGGGGGCTCCATTGCAAATTTCAAAACTGAGATTGGTAGATTTTTGTTGGGTATCAAGGGAGGGAACAAAGACAGGGGGATGGAGTTAGGTCACAGATCAACCCTGATCTCATTAAATGTTGGAACTGACCTGAGCCGAGCACCAATGGGTTCACAGCCTTGATCCACCATCTCCTCCTCGCTTCACTCATTATTGTTCTCCTGACCCCAGCTACACTGCGATCTAACCCTTGTATGTTGGGAGAATGCAAAACAAATTGTTGCAAACTTTCCTCAAATTAAACTCTTCCTTTTTCTAAAAGTTACCTCAGAATTAAATTATTGGCGATTTTAGTCCAGCCTCTTAACCTGTGACTCATTCTGAGCAAACTGTGGCTCTCCCTCTCTCCTCCTCTCCTCCTCTCTCCTCCTCTCCTCCTCTCTCCTCCTCCTCTCCTTCTCCCCCTCTCCTTCTCCCCCTCTCTCCCTCTCTCCTCCCCCTCTCTCCCTCTCTCCTCCTCCTCTCCTCTCCTTCTCCCCCTCTCCCCCCTCTCCTCCTCCTCCCCCTCCCCCTCTCCTTCTCCCCCTCTCCCCCTCCTCCTCCCCCTCTCTCCTCTCCCCTCCCCCCTCTCCTCTCCCCCTCCTCCTCCCCCTCTCTCCTCTCCCCTCCCCCTCTCTCCTCTCCCCCTCTCCTCTCCCTCTCTCCTCCTCCCCTCTCTCCTCTCCCCCTCTCCTCTCCCCCTCTCCTCTCCCCCTCCCCTCCTCCCCCCTCTCCTCTCCCTCTCTCCTCTCCCCCTCTCCTCTCCCCCTCCCCTCCTCCCCCCTCTCCTCTCCTTCTCTCCTCCCCCTCTCTCTCCTCCCTCTCTCTCCTCTCCCCCCTCCCCCTCTCCTCTCCTCCTCCCCCTCTCTCCCTCTCCTCTCCCCCTCTCCTCTCCCCTCCCCCCTCCTCCTCCCCCTCTCTCCTCTCCCTCTCTCCTCTCTTCTCCCCCTCTCCTCTCCCCCTCCCCTCCTCCCCCTCCCCTCCTCCCCCTCTCCTCTCCCCCTCCCCTCCTCCCCCTCTCCTCTCCCCCCCTCTCCTCTCCCCCCCTCCCCCTCTCCTCTCTCCTCTCTTCTCCCCCTCTCCTCTCCCCCTCTCCTCTCTCCTCTCTTCTCCCCCTCTCCTCTCCCCCTCTCCTCTCCCCCTCCCCTCCTCCCCCCTCTCCTCTCCCCCTCTCCTCTCCCCCTCCCCTCCTCCCCCCTCTCCTCTCCCCCTCCCCTCCTCCCCCCTCTCCTCTCCCCCTCTCCCCCCTCTCCCCTCTCCTCTCCCCTCCTCCCCCCTCTCCCCTCTCCTCTCCCCCTCTCCTCCTCCCCCTCTCCTCTCCCCCTCTCCTCCCCCCCTCTCCTCCTCCCCCTCTCCTCCTCCCCCTCTCCTCCCCCTCTCTCCTCTCCCCCCTCTCCTCCTCCCCCTCTCTCCTCTCCCCCCTCTCCTCCTCCCCCTCTCCTCCTCCCCCTCTCCTCCTCCCCCTCTCCTCTCCCCCCTCTCCCCTCCCCCTCTCCTCCTCCCCCTCTCCTCTCCCCTCTCCTCCTCCCCCTCTCCTCCTCCCCCTCTCTCCTCTCCCCCTCCCCCTCTCTCCTCTCCCCCTCTCCTCCCCCTCTCTCCTCTCCCCCTCTCCTCTCCCCCCTCCTCCTCCCCCTCTCCTCTCCCCTCTCTCCCTCCTCCTCCCCCTCTCTCCTCCCCCTCTCTCCTCTCCCCCTCTCCTCTCCCCCCTCCTCCTCCCCCTCCTCTCCTCCTCCCCCTCTCTCCACTCCCCCCTCCCCCAACACTCTTAGTTGAAGCATCTGATATTTCCCTTGATAATAACGTTTACATTCTTATCACTTTAAAACAGTTTAAATGTTCAAGATAAATTGGAGAAAAGTAACTCCCTTCTGGTCTGGCTCAGTCAGGGTTGAAAGTTCAGAATTCCCTGAGTTATTAACTGACTCAGACACTGAGAAGCGGATTCGAACCCGTCTAGACGGATCCACTTCCGACTTCCTTTGAAGATTTTTTGAGCTGGAACAGTTCAATTTCCCTCGCTGATGATGAGAGAGTCTCGCACAGACACAAACTAAAGAGACCCTTTGGTTCGATCCTGGCTCCTCTCCCCCGGGGTCAGTGTGGTGACCGTGAGCCCCCCCCCTTGAACCCGCAGCACTGTCTCGGGCCGTTCCTCCCATCACCGCCACTCTCTGGAACTGGGCCAAGTGTGGGTTGCGAAAGCCACTAATTGTTCCTTTTTGATTCCAGGAATCCCGGAATGTTGCTGCACGGTCTTTGCCCTCAAAACTCGCAGACACTCCCGGAACTTTCTTCCTTTGAGCTGCACAGTGGAGTGAGCTCATTAACTGGGACAAGCTCAGTTGATGTCCGCTCAGGCTCTGGCCGTTCCTAAGGTCACTGGAGGCTCGGGTCTGGGGCGTTTTGTTTGCTGCTGTAATCTTAAAAGGCAGAAAGAATGAACTTGCATTTCTATAGCGCCTTTCACAACCTCAGGACATCCCAAAGCGCTTTACAGCCAACGAAGAGCACCCCCCGATTTCCATCGCTCCACCATTGGCAGCCGTGCCTTCAGCTGCCTGGGCCCCGAGCTCTGGAATTCCCTCCCTAAGCCTCTCCGCCTCTCTCTCCTCCTTTAAGACGCTCCTTAAAACCGACCTCTCTGACCGAGCTTTTGGTCACCTGTCCTAATAGCTCCTCGTGGGGCTTGGTGTCTGGTAACACTCCTGTGAAGCACCCTGGGACATTTGACTCGGTTAAAGGCGCTATATAAATGCAAGTTGTTATAGAAAGTGTGGGATTTTCACTAAATGAAGATGCAATGGTATCTGTAACGAGTGGCCGTTCCCCAGCGTTAGTTATAAGTCCGAGCGGCAAGTTTAAAAATCTTCCCCACTAACTCTGCAATCAGTGCACACAGATGTGGAAATAAAGGGCGGCCCTTTACCCACCGACACACAATCCTGAGCTCCACACACCGTGCTAGGCCGCGGAGGAGCAGAGGCCAGATCCAGCGTGAACAATCCCTCGACTTGACGGAGCAACTAGAGGCCTCTAACAACGGGTTCTGGGCGCACTCTCAGCCCCGGAGAGCTGATCCAGCTGTGGAGGAGGATCGGTCCGTCTAGATTTCACTTTATGAGTAATGCTGGACTCCCTCGAGATTCATTCATCAAGTGAGGTATTCCCTAATGGCCACGTAGCAGTTTCTGGCTTTCTGACAAACTTCCTAGGAGCTGATAAATCTTCAGCAGGGTTTGCAGGGCAGCCCAATGGTGAGCAATCACTCCCACTCACTCTATACTAGTCATCACAGTGCAATTACCTTCATCTCTCAGACTGCCCAGCTCTCCTGCAAAGGCCAAAGTCTGTCTGTTTATGGATCTAAACCAGACAAGGGGATTCGAAAACAGCACACCAGTCATTCTTGGCTTTTTATCTAATGTTCTGTAGTTTTCTTTTCCTGTTTCTACCTCTCGTCTTTCGTGGGTTAAATATTGCG
>NC_141009.1:1995367-2269483 GCF_052327205.1 Somniosus microcephalus | reverse complement strand
CCCCAATCCCCCACACACTGTACCCCATCCCACTCCCCAATCCTCACACACTGTACCCCATCCCACTCCCCAATCCTCACACACTGTACCCCATCCCACTCCCCAATCCTCACACAATGTACCCCATCCCACTCCCCAATCCCCCACACACTGTACCCCATCCCACTCCCCAATCCCCCACACACTGTACCCCATCCCACTCCCCAATCCCCCACACACTGTACCCCATCCCACTCCCCAATCCTCACACACTGTACCCCCATCCCACTCCCCAATCCCCCACACACTGTACCCCATCCCACTCCCCAATCCCTCACACACTGTACCCCATCCCACTCCCCAATCCCCCACACACTGTACCCCATCCCACTCCCCAATCCTCACACACTGTACCCCATCCCACTCCCCAATCCCCCACACACTGTACCCCATCCCACTCCCCAATCCTCACACACTGTACCCCATCCCACTCCCCAATCCTCACACACTGTACCCCATCCCACTCCCCAATCCTCACACACTGTACCCCATCCCACTCCCCAATCCCCCACACACTGTACCCCATCCCACTCCCCAATCCTCACACACTGTACCCCCATCCCACTCCCCAATCCTCACACACTGTACCCCATCCCACTCCCCAATCCTCACACACTGTACCCCATCCCACTCCCCAATCCTCACACACTGTACCCCATCCCACTCCCCAATCCCCCACACACTGTACCCCATCCCACTCCCCAATCCTCACACACTTTACCCCATCCCACTCCCCAATCCTCACACACTGTACCCCATCCCACTCCCCAATCCCCCACACACTGTACCCCATCCCACTCCCCAATCCTCACACACTGTACCCCATCCCACTCCCCAATCCTCACACACTGTACCCCATCCCACTCCCCAATCCCCCACACACTGTACCCCATCCCACTCCCCAATCCTCACACACTGTACCCCATCCCACTCCCCAATCCCCCACACACTGTTACCCCATCCCACTCCCCAATCCTCACACACTGTACCCCATCCCACTCCCCAATCCTCACACACTGTACCCCATCCCACTCCCCAATCCCTCACACACTGTACCCCATCCCACTCCCCAATCCCCCCACACACTGTACCCCATCCCACTCCCCAATCCCCCACACACTGTACCCCATCCCACTCCCCAATCCCCCACACACTGTACCCCATCCCACTCCCCCAATCCTCACACACTGTACCCCATCCCACTCCCCAATCCTCACACACTGTACCCCATCCCACTCCCCAATCCTCACACACTGTACCCCATCCCACTCCCCAATCCTCACACACTGTACCCCATCCCACTCCCCAATCCTCACACACTGTACCCCATCCCACTCCCCAATCCCCCACACACTGTACCCCATCCCACTCCCCAATCCCCCACACACTGTACCCCATCCCACTCCCCAATCCCCCACACACTGTACCCCATCCCACTCCCCAATCCCTCACACACTGTACCCCATCCCACTCCCCAATCCTCACACACTGTACCCCATCCCACTCCCCAATCCTCACACACTGTACCCCATCCCACTCCCCAATCCTCACACACTGTACCCCATCCCACTCCCCAATCCCTCACACACTGTACCCCATCCCACTCCCCAATCCTCACACACTGTACCCCATCCCACTCCCCAATCCTCACACACTGTACCCCATCCCACTCCCCAATCCTCACACACTGTACCCCATCCCACTCCCCAATCCTCACACACTGTACCCCATCCCACTCCCCAATCCCCCACACACTGTACCCCATCCCACTCCCCAATCCCCCACACACTGTACCCCATCCCACTCCCCAATCCTCACACACTGTACCCCATCCCACTCCCCAATCCTCACACACTGTACCCCATCCCACTCCCCAATCCTCACACACTGTACCCCATCCCACTCCCCAATCCTCACACACTGTACCCCATCCCACTCCCCAATCCCTCACACACTGTACCCCATCCCACTCCCCAATCCCCCACACACTGTACCCCATCCCACTCCCCAATCCCCACACACTGTACCCCATCCCACTCCCCAATCCTCACACACTGTACCCCATCCCACTCCCCAATCCCCCACACACTGTACCCCATCCCCACTCCCCAATCCTCACACACTGTACCCCATCCCACTCCCCAATCCTCACACACTGTACCCCCATCCCACTCCCCAATCCTCACACAATGTACCCCATCCCACTCCCCAATCCCCCACACACTGTACCCCATCCCACTCCCCAATCCCCACACACTGTACCCCATCCCACTCCCCAATCCTCACACACTGTACCCCATCCCACTCCCCAATCCCTCACACACTGTACCCCATCCCACTCCCCAATCCCTCACACACTGTACCCCATCCCACTCCCCAATCCTCACACACTGTACCCCATCCCACTCCCCAATCCCTCACACACTGTACCCCATCCCACTCCCCAATCCTCACACACTGTACCCCATCCCACTCCCCAATCCCCCACACACTGTACCCCATCCCACTCACCAATCCTCACACACTGTACCCCATCCCACTCCCCAATCCCTCACACACTGTACCCCATCCCACTCCCCAATCCTCACACACTGTACCCCATCCCACTCCCCAATCCTCACACACTGTACCCCATCCCACTCCCCAATCCTCACACACTGTACCCCATCCCACTCCCCAATCCTCACACACTGTACCCCATCCCACTCCCCAATCCCTCACACACTGTACCCCATCCCACTCCCCAATCCCCCATACACTGTACCCCATCCCACTCCCCAATCCTCACACACTGTACCCCATCCCACTCCCCAATCCCTCACACACTGTACCCCATCCCACTCCCCAATCCTCACACACTGTACCCCATCCCACTCCCCAATCCTCACACACTGTACCCCATCCCACTCCCCAATCCTCACACACTGTACCCCATCCCACTCCCCAATCCTCACACACTGTACCCCATCCCACTCCCCAATCCTCACACACTGTACCCCATCCCACTCCCCAATCCTCACACACTGTACCCCATCCCACTCCCAATCCTCACACACTGTACCCCATCCCACTCCCCAATCCTCACACACTGTAACCCCATCCCACTCCCCAATCCCTCACACACTGTTACCCCATCCCACTCCCCAATCCCTCACACACTGTACCCCATCCCACTCCCCAATCCCTCACACACTGTACCCCATCCCACTCCCCAATCCTCACACACTGTACCCCATCCCACTCCCCAATCCCCCACACTGTACCCCATCCCACTCCCCCAATCCTCACACACTGTACCCCATCCCACTCCCCAATCCCTCACACACTGTACCCCATCCCACTCCCCAATCCTCACACACTGTACCCCATCCCACTCCCCAATCCTCACACACTGTACCCCATCCCACTCCCCAATCCCTCACACACTGTACCCCATCCCACTCCCCAATCCCCCACACACTGTACCCCATCCCACTCCCCAATCCTCACACACTGTACCCCATCCCACTCCCCAATCCTCACACACTGTACCCCATGCCACTCCCCAATCCTCACACACTGTACCCCATCCCACTCCCCAATCCTCACACACTGTACCCCATCCCACTCCCCAATCCTCACACACTGTACCCCATCCCACTCCCCAATCCTCACACACTGTACCCCATCCCACTCCCCAATCCTCACACACTGTACCCCATCCCACTCCCCAATCCTCACACACTGTACCCCATCCCACTCCCCAATCCCCCACACACTGTACCCCATCCCACTCCCCAATCCTCACACACTGTTACCCCATCCCACTCCCCAATCCCTCACACACTGTACCCCATCCCACTCCCCCAATCCCTCACACACTGTACCCCATCCCACTCCCCAATCCCTCACACACTGTACCCCATCCCACTCCCCAATCCCACACACACTGTACCCCATCCAACACCCCAATCCCTCACACACTGTACCCCATCCCACTCCCCAATCCCACACACACTGTACCCCATCCGACACCCCAATCCCTCACACACTGTACCCCATCCGACACCCCAATCCCTCACACACTGTACCCCATCCCACTCCCCAATCCTAACATAGAAAACATAGAAGATTGGAGCAGGATTACGCCATTCGGCCCCTCGAGCCTGCTCCGCCATTCAGTGAGATCATGGTTGATCATCCAAATTCAGTACCCTGACCCTGCCTTCTCCCCACATCCCTTGATCCCTTTAGCCTTAAGAAATATATCTAACTCCTTCTTGAATATATTTAATGAATTGGCCTCAACTGCCTTCTGTGGTAGAGAATTCCACAGGTTCACCACTCTCTGGGTGAAGAAATTCCTCCTCATCTCTGTGCTAAATGGCTTACCCCTTATCCTTAGACTGTGACCCCTGGTTCTGGACTCTCCCACCATCGGGAACATCCTTCCTGCATCTAGTCTGTCTAGTCCTGTTAGAATTTTATAAGTTTCAATGAGATCCCCTCTCATTCTTCTAAACTCCAGCGAGTATAAGCCCAATCGACCCAATCTCTCCTCATACATCATTCCTGCCATCCCAAGTATCAGTCTGGTGAATCTTCACTGCACTCCCTCCATGGCAAGAACATCCTTCCTCAGATAAGGCGACCAAAACTGCACACAATACTCAAGGTGTGGTCTCACCAAGGCCCTGTACAACTGCAGCAAGACATCCTTGTTCCTGTACTCGAATCCTCTTGCTACGAAGGCCAACATACCATTTGTCTTCTTAACCACCTGCTGCACCTGCATGCTTACCTTCAGCGACTAGTGCACAAGGACACCCAGGTCTCGTTGCACTTCCCCTTCGCCCAATCTACTGCCATTCAGATAATAATCTGCCTTCCTGTTTTTGCCACAGAAGTGGATAGCCTCGCATTTATCCACATTATACTGCATCTGCCATGCATCTGCCCAATCACCCAACCTGTCCAAATCATCCTGGAGTTTCTCGGCATCCTCCTCACAGCACACACGCCCACCCAGCTTTGTGTCGTCTGCAAACTTGGAGATATTACATCTAGTTCCCTCGTTTAGATCATTTATATATATTGTGAATAGCTGGGGTCCTAGCACCGATCCCTGTGGTACCCCACTAGTCACTGCCTGCCACTCGGAAAAAGACCCGGTTATTCCAACTCTTTGCTTCCTGTCTGCCAACCAGTTCTCTATCCAAGTCAGTACCTTGCCCCCAATCCCATGTGCTTTAACTTTACACGCTAATCTCTTATGCGGGACCTTATCGAAAGCCTTCTGAAAGTCCAAATACACCACATCCACTGGTTCTCCCTTATCTGTTCTACCAGCCCTCAAAAAAATTCCAGTCGATTAGTCAAGCACGATTTACCTTTTGTAAATCCATGTTGACTTTGTCCGATCCTGTCACTGTTTTCCAAGTGCTCTGCTATTACATCTTTTATAATGGACTCCAGCATTTTCCCCACTACCGATGTCAGGCTTACCGGTCTATAATTTCCCGTTTTCTCTTTACCACCTTTTTTAATTAGTGGGGGCTACATCAGCTACCCTCCAATCCATGGGAACTGTTCCAGAGACTATAGAATTGTGGAAGATGACCAGCAATGCATCTACTATTTCTAGGGCCACTTCCTTAAGTACCCTAGGATGTAGATTATCAGGCCCTGGGGATTTATCGGCCTTCAATCCCGTCAATTTCCCTAACACCATTTCCCGACAAATACTGATTTCATTCAGTTCCTCCCTCTCATCAGACCCTATGTTCCCCGACATCTCTGGGAGGTTATTTGTGTCCTCCTTTGTGAAGACAGAACCAAAGTATGTATTTAATTGGTCTGCCATTTTTTTTGTTCCCCATTATAAATTCCCCTGATTCTGACTGCAAGGGACCTACGCTTGACTTCACCAATCTTTTTCTTTTCACATATCTATAGAAGCTTTTACAGTCAGTTTTTTATGTTCCCTGCAAGCTTACTCTCATACTCTATTTCCCCCCCTCTTAATTAATCCCTTTGTCCTCCTTTGCTGAATCCTAAACTGTTCCCAATCCTCAGGTTTGCTGCTTTTTTCTGGCCAATTTATATGTCCTCTCCTTGGATCTTATGCTATCCCTAATTTTCCTTGTTAGCCACGGTTGAGTCACCTTTTTTGTTTTATTTTTATGCCAAACAGGGATGAACAAATTCTGTAGTTCATCTATGTGATCTTTAAATGTTTGCTATTGCCTATCCACCGTCAACCTTTTCAGTAACATTCCCCAATCCATCCTAGCCAACTCGCGCTTCATACCATCGTAGTTTCCTTTATTTAAATTCAGGACCTTAGTCTCTGAGTCAACTGCTTCACTCGCCATCTTAATGAAGAATTCTATCATATTATGATCGCTCTGCCCCAAGGGGCCTCGCACAACAAGATTGCTAATTAGTCCTTTCTCATTACATTATACCCAGTCTAAGATGGCCTGATCTCTAGTTGGTTCCTCGACATATTGGTCCAGGAAACCATCCCGTATACACTCCAGGAATTCCTCCTCCACAGTATTGTTACTAATTTGGTTAGCCCAATCTATATGTAGATTAAAGTCACCCATGATAACTGCTGTGTCCTTATTGCACGCGTCTCTAATTTCCCATTTAATGCCATCCCTAACCTCAGCATTACTGTTTGGGGGTCTGTATACAACTCCCACTAACATTTTCTGTCCCTTGGTATTTCTCAGCTCTACCAATACAGATTCCACATCCTCAGAGCTAATACCCTTCCTTACTATTGTGTTAATCTCCTCTTTAACCAGCAATGCTACCCCACCTCCTTTTCCTTTTTGCCAGTCTTTCCTGAATATTGAATACCCCTGGATGTTGAATTCCCAGCCTTGGTCAACCTGGAGCCATGATTCTATAATCCCAATCATATCATATCCATTTACATCTATTTGCGCAGCTAATTCATCCACCTTATTACGAATGCTCCTCGCATTAAGACACAAAGCCTTCAGGCTTGTTTTTTTTAGCATTGTTAGACCTTTTAGAATTATTATTTACTGTGGCCATGTTTGATTTAAACCCTTGATTTCCCTGACTG
The DNA here is from genome assembly GCF_052327205.1 of Somniosus microcephalus. Taxonomy (NCBI): domain Eukaryota; kingdom Metazoa; phylum Chordata; class Chondrichthyes; order Squaliformes; family Somniosidae; genus Somniosus; species Somniosus microcephalus. The sequence goes on along the minus strand of NC_141009.1, from coordinate 2,262,363 downwards.
CCACTTTTGCTTTTCTCCTTCCTGTCTTTTGCTTCTATCCTTGTTTCCCTTTCCTCTGTCTCCCTGTACAGGTCCCCAACCCCCTGCCATTTTAGTTTAAACCCTCCCCAACAGCACTAGCAAACACTCCCCCTAGGACATCGGTCCTGGTCCTGCCCAGGTGCAAACTGTCCAGTTTGTACTGGTCCCACCTCCCCCAGAACCGGTTCCAATGTCCCAGGAATTTGAATCCCTCCCCCTTGCACCATTCCTCTAGCCACGTAGCCAGCTGAAATATCCTTCTATTTCTACTGTGACTAGCACGTGGCACTGAGATTACTACCTTTGAGGTCCTATTTTTTAATTTACCTCCTAACTCCCTATATTCAGCTTTTAGGACCTCATCCCAGTTTTTACCTATATCGTTGGTACCTATATGCACCACGACAACTGGCTATTCACCCTCCCCCTTCAGAATGCTCTGCAGCCGCTCTGAGACATCCTTGACCCTTGCACCAGAGGGCAACATACCATCCTGGAGTCTCATTTGCAGCCGCAGAAACGCCTATCTATTCCTCTTACAATAGAATCCCTATCACTATAGCTCTCCCATTATTTTTTCCTCCCGTCCTGTGCAGCAGAACCACCCACGGTGCCAGGAAGTTGGCTGGTGCTGCCTTCCCCCGATAAGCCATCTCCCTCAACAATATCCAATGCAGTATATCTGCTTGAGAGGGAGATGGCCACAGGGGACCCCTGCACTACCTGCCTGCGCCTACTACTCTGCCTGGCGGTCATCCATTCCCTTCCTGCCTGTGCAGCCTTTACCTGCGGTGCGACCAACTGATTGTATGTGATATCCACGATGTCCTCAGCATCGCGAATGCTCCAGTATGTATCCATTCACAGCTCCAGTGCCGCAATGCGGTCTGCCAGTAGCTGCAACTGGATACACTCCCCGCACACATGGTCGTCAGGGACATCCATCTAACCCCATCTAACACACTGTACCCCCTTCAACTCCCCAACCCTTCACACACTGTACCCCCTCCAACTCCCCAATCCTTCACACACTTTACCCCCTCCAACTCCCCAATCCTTCACACACTGTACCCCCTCCAACTCCCCAATCCTTCACACACTGTACCCCATCCAACTCCCCAATCCTTCACACACTGTACCCCATCCAACTCCCCAATCCTTCACACACTGTACCCCATCCAACTCCCCAATCCTTCACACACTGTACCCCATCCAACTCCCCAATCCTTCTCACACTTTACCCCCTCCAACTCCCCAATCCTTCACACACTGTACCCCATCCAACTCCCCAATCCTTCACACACTGCACCCCATCCAACTCCCCACCCTCACACACACTGTACCCCATCCAACTCCCCACCCTCACACACACTGTACCCCATCCAACTCCCCACCCTCACACACACTGTACCCCATCCAACTCCCCACCCTCACACACACTGTACCCCATCCAACTCCCCACCCTCACACACACTGTACCCCATCCAACTCCCCACCCTCACACACACTGTACCCCATCCAACTCCCCACCCTCACACACACTGTACCCCATCCAACTCCCCACCCTCACACACACTGTACCCCATCCAACTCCCTACCCTCACACACACTGTACCCCATCCAACTCCCCACCCTCACACACACTGTACCCCATCCAACTCCCCACCCTCACACACACTGTACCCCATCCAACTCCCTACCCTCACACACACTGTACCCCATCCAACTCCCCACCCTCACACACACTGTACCCCATCTAACTCCCTACCCTCACACACACTGTACCCCATCCAACTCCCCACCCTCACACACACTGTACCCCATCCAACTCCCCACCCTCACACACACTGTACCACATCCAACTCCCCACCCTCACACACACTGTACCCCATCCAACTCCCCACCCTCACACACACTGTACCCCATCCAACTCCCCAACCTCACACACACTGTACCCCATCCAACTCCCCACCCTCACACACACTGTATCCCATCCAACTCCCCACCCTCACACACACACTGTACCCCATCCAACTCCCCACCCTCACACACACTGTACCCCATCCAACTCCCCACCCTCACACACTGTACCCCATCCAACTCCCCACCCTCACACACACACTGTACCCCATCCAACTCCCCACCCTCACACACACACTGTACCCCATCCAACTCCCCACCCTCACACACACACTGTACCCCATCCAACTCCCCACCCTCACACACACACTGTACCCCATCCAACTCCCCACCCTCACACACAATACAATACAATACAATACAAATCGCTTTATTGGCATGATAAGGTACATCTTATGTTGCCAAAGCATCAAAATACATTTATGGTTGAACACATAAACGCGGTTCCATTCATACAGTGTATAAACAGGTACATCCCTGAGTTTATAAATATATTTTCGCCTTGTTTATATATACTCTTGTCTTAGTTTACTGGTTGTCCCTCTGTTCACACACTGTACCCCATCCAACTCCCCAACCTCACACACACTGTACCCCATCCAACTCCCCACCCTCACACACACTGTACCCCATCCAGCTCCCCACCCTCACACACACTGTACCCCATCCAACTCCCCACCCTCACACACAATGTACCCCATCCAACTCCCCACCCTCACACACACACTGTACCCCATCCAACTCCCTACCCTCACACACACACTGTACCCCATCCAACTCCCCACCCTCACACACACTGTACCCCATCCAACTCCCCACCCTCACACACACTGTACCCCATCCAACTCCCCACCCTCACACACACTGTACCCCATCCAACTCCCCACCCTCACACACACACTGTACCCCATCCAACTCCCCACCCTCACACACACACTGTACCCCATCCAACTCCCCACCCTCACACACACACACTGTACCCCATCCAACTCCCCACCCTCACACACACACTGTACCCCATCCAACTCCCCACCCTCACACACACTGTACCCCATCCAACTCCCCACCCTCACACACACTGTACCCCACCAACTCCCCACCCTCACACACACACTGTACCCCATCCAACTCCCCACCCTCGCACACTGTACCCCATCCAACTCCCCACCCTCACACACACTGTACCCCATCCAACTCCCCACCCTCACACACACACTGTACCCCATCCAACTCCCCACCCTCACACACACACTGTACCCCATCCAACTCCCCACCCCCACACACACTGTACCCCATCCAACTCCCCACCCTCACACACACTGTACCCCATCCAACTCCCCACCCTCACACACACACTGTACCCCATCCAACTCCCCACCCTCACACACACTGTACCCCATCCAACTCCCCACCCTCTCACACACTGTACCCCATCCAACTCCCCACCCTCACACACACTGTACCCCATCCAACTCCCCACCCTCACACACACTGTACCCCATCCAACTCCCCACCCTCACACACACTGTACCCCATCCAACTCCCCACCCTCACACACACTGTACCCCATCCAACTCCCCACCCTCACACACACTGTACCCCATCCAACTCCCCACCCTCACACACACTGTACCCCATCCAACTCCCCACCCTCACACACACTGTACCCCATCCAACTCCCCACCCTCACACACACTGTACCCCATCCAACTCCCCACCCCCACACACACTGTACCCCATCCAACTCCCCACCCTCACACACACACTGTACCCCATCCAACTCCCCACCCCCACACACACTGTACCCCATCCAACTCCCCACCCACACACACACTGTACCCCATCCAACTCCCCACCCACACACACACTGTACCCCATCCAACTCCCCACCCTCACACACACTGTACCCCAGCCAACTCCCCACCCTCACACACACTGTACCCCATCCAACTCCCCACCCTCACACACACACTGTACCCCATCCAACTCTCCACCCTCACACACACACTGTACCCCATCCAACTCCCCACCCTCACACACACTGTACCCCATCCAACTCCCCACCCTCACACACACTGTACCCCATCCAACTCCCCACCCTCACACACACTGTACCCCATCCAACTCCCCACCCTCACACACACTGTACCCCATCCAACTCCCCACCCTCACACACACTGTACCCCATCCAACTCCCCACCCTCACACACACTGTACCCCATCCATCTCCCCACCCTCACACACACTGTACCCCATCCAACTCCCCACCCTCACACACACTGTACCCCATCCAACTCCCCACCCTCACACACAATACAATACAATACAATACAAATCGCTTTATTGGCATGATAAGGTACATCTTATGTTGCCAAAGCATCAAAATACATTTATGGTTGAACACATAAACGCGGTTCCATTCATACAGTGTATAAACAGGTATATCCCTGAGTTTATAAATATATTTTCACCTTGTTTATATATATTCTTGTCTTAGTTTACTGGTTGTCCCTCTGTTCATGGCAAGCTGTAACATAGTGCGCCGCCAGTGTTACACAGCTTCTCTCCTCCCCCAGTAGGAATGGGAGTTTTTGGTTGTCAGTCAGATTTCTGAATTCAGGGCATATTTGTGAGAATTTTTGATAGAAATTCTCTCTGATGCCCTGATATTTTCCACAGGCTGTGAGGAAGTGCATCTCTGTCTCAACTACTCCCTGACTGCAGTGAGAGCATATCCTGTCTTCTCTTGGCAGCCTGGTCTGCCTGTGTCTGCCTTTTTCGATCGCTAGGCTATGTTCGCTAAGTCTGTACCTTGTCAAGGTTCTTCTCAGTTTGTTATCCTTTACCATGGTCAGGTAATCAGCTATGTTGTATTGTCTGTTTAGGACCAAGTAGCAATTGAGTTTGCTTTGGGTTTTTGTTGTTTCTGCCCAATATGACAGATATTTTTCCTTTTGCTTAGCGACGATTGTGTTGGGTCGAATTCTTTGTGTTACCCTGTCACTGTCCTGGGCTGGTTATTGTTAGTATTGTTATTAGTTACTTTATTGAGTCCCAGGACTAGTTGACTGAGGGTATTCTTCTTTATGGTCAGCTCTTGGCATTTCAGGGCGTCGTAGTGATAGCATTGGGGGTTGCTCATTGTACTGTACCCCATCCAACTCCCCACCCTCACACACACTGTACCCCATCCAACTCCCCACCCTCACACACACTGTACCCCATCCAACTCCCCACCCTCACACACACTGTACCCCATCCAACTCCCCACCCTCACACACACACTGTACCCCACCCAACTCCCCACCCTCACACACACACTGTACCCCACCCAACTCCCCACCCTCACACACACACTGTACCCCATCCAACTCCCCACCCTCACACACACTGTACCCCATCCAACTCCCCACCCTCACACACACTGTACCCCATCCAACTCCCCACCCTCACACACACTGTACCCCATCCAACTCCCCACCCTCACACACACTGTACCCCATCCAACTCCCCACCCTCACACACACACTGTACCCCATCCAACTCCCCACCCTCACACACACACACTGTACCCCATCCAACTCCCCACCCTCACACACACACTGTACCCCATCCAACTCCCCACCCTCACACACACACTGTACCCCATCCAACTCCCCACCCTCACACACACTGTACCCCATCCAACGCCCCACCCTCACACACACACTGTACCCCATCCAACTCCCCACCCTCACACACACTGTACCCCATCCAACTCCCCACCCTCACACACACTGTACCCCATCCAACTCCCCACCCTCACACACACACTGTACCCCATCCAACTCCCCACCCTCGCACACTGTACCCCATCCAACTCCCCACCCTCACACACACACTGTACCCCATCCAACTCCCCACCCTCACACACACACTGTACCCCATCCAACTCCCCACCCCCACACACACTGTACCCCATCCAACTCCCCACCCTCACACACACTGTACCCCATCCAACTCCCCACCCTCACACACACTGTACCCCATCCAACTCCCCACCCTCACACACTGTACCCCATCCAACTCCCCACCCTCACACACACACTGTACCCCATCCAACTCCCCACCCTCACACACACTGTACCCCATCCAACTCCCCACCCTCACACACACTGTACCCCATCCAACTCCCCACCCTCACAAACACTGTACCCCATCCAACTCCCCACCCTCACACACACTGTACCCCATCCAACTCCCCACCCTCACACACACTGTACCCCATCCAACTCCCCACCCTCACACACACTGTACCCCATCCAACTCCCCACCCTCACACACTGTACCCCATCCAACTCCCCACCCTCACACACACACTGTACCCCATCCAACTCCCCACCCTCACACACACTGTACCCCATCCAACTCCCCACCCTCACACACACTGTACCCCATCCAACTCCCCACCCTCACACACACTGTACCCCATCCAACACCCCACCCTCACACACACTGTACCCCATCCAACTCCCCACCCTCACACACACTGTACCCCATCCAACTCCCCACCCTCACACACACTGTACCCCATCCAACTCCCCACCCCCACACACACTGTACCCCATCCAACTCCCCACCCTCACACACACTGTACCCCATCCAACTCCCCACCCTCACACACACTGTACCCCATCCAACTCCCCACCCTCACACACTGTACCCCATCCAACTCTCCACCCTCACACACACACTGTACCCCATCCAACTCCCCACCCTCACACACACTGTACCCCATCCAACTCCCCACCCTCACACACACTGTACCCCATCCAACTCCCCACCCTCACACAAACTGTACACCATCCAACTCCCCACCGTCACACACACTGTACCCCATCCAACTCCCCACCCTCACACAAACTGTACACCATCCAACTCCCCACCCTCACACACACTGTACCCGATCCAACTCCCCACCCTCACACACACTGTACCCCATCCAACTCCCCACCCTCACACACACTGTACCCCATCCAACTCCCCACCCTCACACACACTCTACTCCATTCACTACACCAACACGAGGGAGAGAGGAATCGAAGGATATGCTGATAGGTTGAGATGAGGAGGGGTGGGAGGAGGCTCGAGTGAAGCACAAACACCGGCACGGACCTGTTGGGCCGAATGGCCTGTTTCTGTGCTGGACATTCTCTGTACTTCCAAGTTCTAAAATGTCCCAAGGTGCTTCACAAGAGTGTCATCAGACATAATTTGACCCCGAGCCACATCAGGAGATATTAGGACAGGTGACGAAAAGCTTGGTCAAAGAGGTCGGTTTTAAGGAGCGTCTTAAAGGACGAGAGAGAGGCGGAGAGGCTTAGGGAGGGAATTCCAGAGTAACATAGAGATAACATAGAGATAGGAACAGGAGTAGGCCATTCGGCCCTTCGAGCCTGCTCCGCCATTCAATGAGATCATGGCTGATCCTCGTCTGAGATCATAGCTGATCTTACCAGTTCAGTACCCCGTCCCCGCCTTTTCTCCGTAACCCTTAATCCCCTTAGCCTTCAGAAATATATCCAATTCTCTCTTGAAAATATTTATTGAATTAGCCTTCACAGCCCTCTGTGGCAGGGAATTCCACAGGCTCACCACTCTTTGAGTGAAGAAATTCTTCCTCATCTCTGTTTTAAATGATTTGCCCGCTATTTTTAGACTGTGGCCCCTGGTTCTGTGCTCCCTGGCCATTGGAAACATTCTCTCTGAATTCAGCCTGTCCAGGCCTGCCATAATTTTATATGTTTCGATGAGATCCCCTCTCAATCTTCTAAACTCCAGTGAGTACAAGCCCAAACTATTTAATCTCTCTTCGTAGGTCATTCCCGCCATTCCAGGTATCAGCCTGGTGAATCGCCGTTGCACTCTTTCCATGGCAAGAACATCCTTCCGCAGATGGGGCGACCAAAACTGTACACAATACTCCAGATGCGGTCTCACCAGCACCTTGTACAGCTGTAGTAAGGTATCCCTATTCCTATACTCGAACCCCCTTGATATGAAGGCCAACATACCATTTGCCTTCTTAATCGCCTGTTGCACCTGCATGCTCTCCTTCAGTGACTGGTGCACAAGAACACCCAGGTCCCTCTGCACTTCCCCATCTCCCAATCTATTGCCATTTAGATAATAATCTACCCTCCTGTTTTTACCCCCAAAGTGGATAACCTCGCATTTATCCACATTATAGTGCATCTGCCACGTATCCGCCCATTCCCCCAACCTGTCCAAATCGCACTGTAGCCTCCTGACATCCTCATCAGAGCCCACCCCTCCTCCTAGTTTAGTGTCGTCAGCGAATTTGGAAATATTGCATCCAATTCCCTGATCCAGATCATTTATATATATTGTGAACAGCTGGGGTCCCAGGACAGATCCTTGCGGCACCCCGCTGGTCACTGCCTGCCACTCTGAAAACGAGCCGTTTATTCCAACTCTCTGTTTTCTATCCGCCAGCCAGTTCTCTATCCACGTTAATACTTTGCCCCCAATCCCATGAGCCTTAATTTTGCATGATAATCTTTTGTGTGGAACCTTATCGAAGGCTTTCTGGAAGTCAAGGTACACCACATCCACTGGCTCTCCCCCATCTATTTTACCAGTTACTTCCTCAAAAAATTCCAGCAGATTAGTCAAACACGATTTACCCTTTGTAAATCCATGTTGACTCTGTCCGATCCTTTCCCCATTTGTCAAGTGCTCCGCTATTTTATCCTTAATAATGGACTCTAGCATTTTGCCCACAACCGATGTAAGGCTTACTGGTCTATAATTCCCTGCTTTCTCTCTACCCCCCTTTTTAAATATTGGGGTAACATTAGCTACCCTCCAATCCACGGGTACTGTTCCCGAGTCAATGGAGTTCCGGAAGATGATCCTTAGAGCATCTGCTATCTCCAGGGCCACCTCCTTAAGTACCCTAGGATGTAGTTTATCAGGCCCCGGGGATTTGTCGGCCTTCAGTCCCCTCAACTTACCCAACACCATATCCCTAGAGATACTAATTTCTGTCAGCTCCTCCCTCTCATTAGTCCCTATGTTTGCCGATATTCCTGGGAGGTTATTTGTGTCCTCCTTTGTGAATACAGAACCAAAGTATGAGTTTAATTGGTCTGCCATTTCCTTATTCTCCATTATATATTCTCCCGAATCGGACTGCAGGGGACCGACTTGGGATTTTACCAGTCTTTTCCTCCTGATATACCGATAAAAGCTTTTGCAGTCTGTCTTTATTTTTGCTGCAAGTTTACTTTCGTATTCTATTTTCCCCTTCCTGATTAATCCCTTTGTCCTCTTCTGCTGTATCCTGTACTGCCCCCAATCTTCCGGTCTGGTGCTTTTTTTTGCCAGTTGATATGCCCTTTTTTTTGATTTTATGCTGTCCCTAATTTCCCTCGTTATCCACGGTTGAGTCACCTTTTTAGGTTTATTTTTATGCCAAACCGGTATAAACATGTTCTGGAATTCTTCCATTCTATCTTTGAATGCTTGCCATTGTCTATCCACTGTCAATCCCCCCAGAAACACCACCCAATCAATCTTACCCAATTCCCGTCTCATACCCTCGTAATTCCCTTTATTTAAGTTCTGGACCTTAGTCTCTGATTCAATTTCCTCACTCTCCATCTCGACTGAGAGCTCGATCATATTATGATCGCTCTGACCCAAGGGGCCTCGTACAAGAAGATTGGTGATAAGTCCCTTCTCATTGCACAATACCCAGTCTAAAATGGCCTGATCTCGAGTCGGCTCCTCGACATATTGGTCCAGATAACCGTCCCGAAAACATTCCAGGAATTCCTCCTCCTCAGAATTTTTACTAATTTGGGTAGTCCAATCAATATGTAAATTAAAGTCACCCATGATGACAGCTGTGCTCTTATCGCACGCTTCTCTAATTTCCCTTTTTATGCCTTCCCTCACCTCCATATTACTATTTGGAGGCCTATATATCACACCCACTAACGTTTTTCTCCCCTTGCTATTTCTCATTTCTACCCATACAGATTCCGTTTCATCCGAGTTAATATCCTTCCTTTCCATTGCATTAATCCCCTCCTTTACCAGCAATGCTACCCCACCTCCCCTACCTTTTTGCCGATCCTTCCTAAATATTGTATATCCCTGGATGTTAAGTTCCCAGCCTTGCCCACCCTGCAGCCACGTTTCTGTAATCCCAATCAAATCATACTTGTTTACCTCTATTTCCACAACTAATTCATCCACCTTGTTCCTAATGCTTCTAGCATTAAGATACAAAGCCTTCAGGCTTGCTTTTTTCACACTCTCATTATGAATTAGTTTGGCCCTTTGTGTTTCTCTCCTTTGCTTATTGCTTCTCACCTTTCTACCATCTATTTCTGACTTCATATGACTTCCCTCTTTTCCACTACCTAGGTTCCCATCCCCCTGCCAAATTAGTTTAAATCCTCCCGAACCATCCTAGAAAATATTACCCCGAGGACATCGGCTCCCTCACAGTTCAGGTGTAGACCGTCCCCTTGGTACAGGTCACTCCTCCCCAAGAACTGGTTCCAATGCCTCAAGAATTTAAATCCCTCTCCCTTGCACCACTGCTCAAGCCACGTATTTAGCTTATCTATCTTACTCTCTCTAATCTTATTAGCTCGTGGCACTGGTAGCAATCCAGAGATTACTACCTTTGAAGTCCTACTTTTCAATTTAGCTCCTAACTCCCTAAATTCAGCTTGTAGGACCTCCTCCCTCTTTTTACCTACATCGTTGGTACCTACATGTACCACGACAACTGGCTGATCCCCCTCCCCCTTCAGAATGCTCTGCACCCGCTCCGAGACATCCTTGACCCTTGCACCAGGGAGGCAACATACCATCTTGGAGTCTCGGTCTCGGCCACAGAAACTCCTATCTATCCCCCTTACAACAGAGCTTGGAGCCCCGGCTGCTGAAGGCACGGCCGCCAATGGTGAAGCGATGGAAATCAGGGATGCTCAAGAGACCAGAATTGGAGGAGCGCAGTCGAAATCCTGTGGTGAACAGTGGTGACGTTGTTGAGATCAGCGAGAGTCTGTGCCTTCCTGAGACAAGGGGAGAAAACTGGTGGTAAAATGAGTCTATTTATAAATCCTAATTTGTCAAATCATGGAATCATAGACTGGCACAGAAGGAGGCCATTCGGCCCATCGAGCCCGTGCCGGTTCTCTGCAAGAGCACTTCAGCTAGTCTCACTCCCCCACCCATTCCCTGTAGCCCTGCTAATTGTTTTATTTCAGATACTTATCCAATTCCCTTTTGAAAGCCACGATTGAATCTGCCTCCTCCACCCTTTCAGGCAGTGCATTCCAGATCCTAGCCACACGCTGCGTAAAATGTTTTCCTCATGTCACCTTTGATTCTTTTGCCAATCACCTTAAACCTGTGTCCTCTGGTTCTCGGCCCTTCCACCAATGGGAACAGTTTCTCTCTACTCTGTCCAGACCCCTCATGATTTTGAACACCTCTATCAAATCTCCTCTCAACCTTCTCTGCTCCGAGCAGAACAACCCCAGCTTCTCCAGTCTATCCACGTAACTGAAGTCCCTCATCCCTGGAATCATTCTCGTAAATCTTCTAAGGTCTTTCACATCCTTCCTAAAGTGCGGTGCCCAGAATTGGACACAATACTCCAGTTGGGGCCGAACCAGTGTTTTATAAAGGTTCATCATAATTTCCACACTTTTGTATTCTATACCTTTATTCATGAAGCCCGGGATCCCGTAAGCTTTGTTAACCGATTTCTCAACCTTCCCTGCCACCTTCAATGATTTGTGCACATATACCCCGAGGTCTCTCTGTTCATGCACCCACTTTAGGATTGTACCCTTTAGTTTATATTGCCTCTCCTCGTTCTTCCTACCAAAATGTATCACTTCGCACTTTTCTGCATTAAATTTCATCTGCCACGTGTCCGCCCATTCCACCAGCCTGTCTATGTCTTCCTGAAGTCTCTCACTCTCCTCCTCACTGTTCACTATACTTCCAAGTTTTGTGTCATCTGCAAACTTTGAAATTGTGCCCTGTACACCCAAGTCCAAGTCATTGATATATATCAAGAAAAGCAGTGGTCCTAGAACCGACCCCTGGGGAACACCACTGTATACCTTCCTCCAGTCCGATAAACAACCGTTCACCACTACTCTCTGATTCCTGTCACTTAGCCAATTCTGTATCCATGCTGCCACTGTCCCTTTGATTCCATGGGCTTCAACTTTGCTGGCAAGCCTATTATGTGGCACTTTATCAAACGCCTTTTGGAAATCCATGTACACTACGTCAACCACATTGCCTTCATCAACCCTCTCTGTTACCTCGTCAAAAAACTCAATCAAGTAGTAATGAAATGATTAAAATAAACCACTAATAATCTGAAACAACTCCTTATCAATGAGGGCCTGAGCTCATTCTCACTGTCTACAGACCGTGGAGCTACAGCAACAGTCTCACACAGTGTGACTCCCTCCTACCCGCCCACCACACATTACCTGACTGGAGAGCTTTCAGGTCCGCCGATGGCATGTTGCTGCTGCAGCCCTTTAAATGCTGCAGGCGGATGCAAGTTTCTGCCCCACTGGCTCCCCCTCCATGGCTAGCTGTCAATGAGTGGGGTTCCTGACACCGGGTGGCTGTCTAGACAGACTGTCTCACTGTTGCCTAATCAGACAGGTGCGATTCCACACCATCTGCAGCAAGGGGTGACCATGTTAGCTGAGACTGGCCTCATTATCCTGGGGATCACCGCGACATTCCCCCTCTGACAGAAGCAGATTTGGTAAGCGGGAATCCAGAGTGAACTAAAAATCCCCTTGGCTAAATGGTTGAGAACTGTATGCGTGTCAGGTCCTTGAGGGATTCGGCGTGAGACTGATTCAGAGGCGAACAGTGTCTGAGTTAGTCAGTCTGCAGACAGCTGGTAGGTACAGGGCTCAGCTCCCTGTCTGTTCCCCATTGCTGTGCTGGGACCGGTGCATTGATCCTCTCTCCAGAAGCACCTTTGAGGGACAGGTTGTGAGCCCTGTCTGTGATATCACGCTGCAGTGACAGTGGGCGGCTGTTAAATGATCCTCAGCCCATTTCCTGCCCAAATACCCTGTGAAAATCAGGCCGTGCTGGCTGAAACCGGCCAGCTTCGGTCACTTGACTGAAATAGTCCGTTCGGAGCAACTTTGGGAGTGAGATTTAGGGGCCCATTGATACTGAAAGACAAAAAAATTCATCAAATTTAGAGCGGTCCCGCCCCATAACCTCAGCTTTGGCAGCAACTTTCAAAGAGAAAATTACTTCTAATTATCATCTTGAGACAGTAAATGATGAGCCTATTTTATCAAAGAACAGTGCCAGAGTGTGTGGAATCATTTGTCGAGTTAAGTTTGATTCAGATCGGACACCAGGCAGCATTTTTGAATAATGGGATGTCCATGATCCATAGAAAGATCAGTCAGTCTGGTGATGTACCGCAGATTCTCCCGGGCATCTGCAGACCAGGCGAGTCCTGTGAGAGGGTCGAACCCTAGAAACAGAGCATTCAGCTCAAACACACGCAACACCTCCAGGGGCCTCAGCTCTTTGTCTCCAGTCACTTCACAGGGACAAAGTGCCCAATGAGATCTGCGGATAAATGTACCATCTTTATATAGAATAACACCAGACAGAAAAAGACAGACTTGCATTTCTCCAGCGCCTTTCACCACCTCAGGACGTACCAAAGCGCTTCACAGCCAATGAAGTACTTTTGAGGTGGAGTCACTGTTGTAATGTAGGAAACGCGGCAGCCAATTTGCGCACAGCAAGCTCCCACAAACAGCAATGAAATAACGAACAGATAATCTGTTTTAGTGATGTTTGGTTGCAGGGTAAATGTTGGCCCAGAACACCGGAGAGATTCTCCCCTGCTCTTCTTTGAAATAGTGTCGTGGGATCTTATACATCAATCTGAGAGGGCAGATGGGATCTCGGTTCAACGCCTCATCTGAACGACAGCACTTCCGACAGTGCGGCGCTCCCTCAGTACTGACCCTTCGACAGTGCAGCGCTCCCTCAGTACTGCCCCTCCGACAGTGCGGCGCTCCCTCAGTACTGCCCCTCCGACAGTGCAGCGCTCCCTCAGTACTGCCCCTCCGACAGTGCGGCGCTCCCTCAGTACTGCCCCTCCGACAGTACGGCGCTCCCTCAGTACTGCCCCTCCGACAGTGCGGCACTCCCTCAGTACTGCCCCTCCGACAGTGCGGCACTCCCTCAGTACTGCCCCTCCGACAGTGCAGCGCTCCCTCAGTACTGCCCCTCCGACAGTGCGGCACTCCCTCAGTACTGCCCCTCTGACGGTGCGGCGCTCCCTCAGTACTGACCCTTCGACAGTGCAGCACTCCCTCAGTACTGCCCCTCCGACAGTACGGCGCTCCCTCAGTACTGCCCCTCCGACAGTACGGCGCTCCCTCAGTACTGCCCCTCCGACAGTGCGGCACTCCCTCAGTACTGCCCCTCCGACAGTGCGGCACTCCCTCAGTACTGACCCTCCGACAGTGCAGCACTCCCTCAGTACTGCCCCTCTGACAGTGCAGCGCTCCCTCAGTACTGCCCCTCCGACAGTGCAGCACTCCCTCAGTACTGCCCCTCTGACAGTGCAGCGCTCCCTCAGTCCTGCCCCTCCGACAGTACGGCGTTACCTCAGTACTGCCCCTCCAACAGTGCGGCGCTCCCTCAGTACTGACCCTTCGACAGTGCAGCGCTCCCTCAGTACTGCCCCTCTGACAGTGCGGCGCTCCCTCAGTACTGCCCCTCCGACAGTGCGATGCTCCCTCAGTACTGCCCCTCCGACAGTGCAGCGCTCCCTCAGTACTGCCCCTCCGACAGTGCGGTGCTCCCTCAGTACTGCCCCGCTGACAATGCGGCGCTCCCTCAGTACTGCCCCTCCGACAGTGCGGCGCTCCCTCAGTACTGCCCCCTCCGACAGCGCAGCACTCCCTCAGCTGCGCACAGGGAGAGTCGGACTCGATTATGGGTCCAATCCCTCAAGTCTACAAGAGGTTCTTCCGCTAGGCCACTCCGCCCCGATTGGTTCAGCCTGTGAGCCCTTTCAATACGCCATTCGGGCTGAGACGCTGCTCAAAGGTCCCGACTGCGACTGCAAGGGACAGCTGGGTGGGGCAGCAGGAGAGGTCCCAAATATGTGGGCCGTTCTCTCTCCCCGAGCTACCTACCCACTCCTAGATTCTTCCCCCCAACCCCCGCCCCGCCAGATGGGCTGTCCTTTGGGCAACAGCGTGGGAATGCGGTCCCGCTGATAGATCAATCCTACCCCAGGAACATCAACCACGAGGCTCCTCCTTGCTCAGTTTAACAGATTTAAAATGCATAAGCCTTGAAGTAAATTATCATTTGGATGGTGGCGGACATGAGGTGAAGCGGATGATCGATCGGCGAGGTGCAGATCATAGAGCACTTCTTCCAGGCTGCTTGACTGGGACATAGATTTGAACCGGAGGAGGCCATTCAGCCCCTCGAGCCTGTTCCGCCATTCAATTAGACCATGGCTGATCTGTATCTTAACTCCATCTCCCCGCCTTGGTTCCGTAACCCTTAATACCCTCACCCAACAAAAATCGATCACTCTCTGCGTTGAAAGCCCCAATTGATCCCCAGTCTCAACCACAATTTGGAGTAGAGACTTCCAGATTTCTACTATCTTTCCTAGAGCCAGGCCGTTCAGGGGTGACGTCAGGACACACTTCTTCACACAAAGGGTGGTGGGAATCAGGAACTCTCTCCCCTAATGGGTGCTGGAGGTCAATTGAAAATATCAAATATCAGCCATGATCTATTTGAATGGGGGAACAGGCTTGAGGGCTGAATGGCCTCCTCCTGTTCCTAGACCCCATTGTCCCTATGTTCCTGTGATACTATGTCCCTTTGGTCCTCTGTTCCTATGTCCCTATGCTCCCATTATCCTATGTCCCACTGTCCCTATGTCCCTATGTTCCTATGTCCCTATGTTCCTATGTCCCTATGTTCCTATGTTGCTATGTTCCTATGATCATATGTCCCTATGTCCCTATGTACCTATGTCCCTATGTTCCTATGATCCTATGTTCCTATATTCCTATGTCCCTATGTTCCTATGTTGATCCTATGTTCCCATGATTCTATGTGCCCATGATCCTATGTTCCCATGATCCTATGTCCCTATGTTCCTATGTTCCTATGTCCCTATGTTCCTATGTCCCTATGTCCCTATGTACCTATGTCCCTATGTTCCTATGTTGCTATGTTCCTATGATCATATGTCCCTATGTCCCTATGTTGCTATGTTCCTATGATCATATGTCCCTATGTACCTATGTCCCTATGTTCCTATGATCCTATGTTCCTATATTCCTATGTCCCTATGTCCCTATGTTCTTATGTTGATCCTATGTTCCCATGATTCTATGTTCCCATGATCCTATGTTTCTATGTTCCCATGATCCTATGTTCCCATGATCCTATGTCCCTATGTTCCTATGTCCCTATGTTCCTATGTCCCTATGTCCCTATGTTGCTATGTTGCTATGTTCCTATGATCATATGTCCCTATGTCCCTATGTTCCTATGTCCCTATGTTCCTATGTTGCTATGTTCCTATGATCATATGTCCCTATGTTCCCATGATCATATGTCCCTACGTTCCTATGTTCCTATGTTCCTATATTCCTATGGTCCTATGTTCCTATGGTCCTATCTCCTATATTCCTATGTTCCCATGATCCTATGTACCTATGTTCATATGCTCTTATGTCCCTATGTTCCCATGATCCTATGTTCCTATGTCCCTATGGTCCTATGTTCCTATGTCCCTTTGTCCCTATGTTCCTATGTTCCCATGATCCTATTTTTCTATGTTCCCGTGATCCCATGTCCCTATGTCCTTATGCCCCTATGTCCCTTTGTCTCTATGTCCCTATGTTCCTATGTTACTGTTGTGTCTGTGTGTTGATAGAGACACTGAAGACAGGAGTTCGTTTCATAGGTGTTTACTAAACAAAGTCTGGAGGGGAACTAACTGATACAACACAATATACAGGCTTATATAGCCCGAGTGGCCATTACCGGCATTACAGTACACATGGGGCTCTTAAAGGCACATACACTACAATTCCTCCCCTTTTAGCCAACCAGTACATAATATTTTAAGTAATTATTAATTACATGTTACAAGAAAAATAATCTACACATTGCTGCAGTTAATTAATTATAAGTCAGTCTCTCTGGAGGCTTCCTGACTCGGTCCGGATAACGCCTCGGTGGTGTAGTAGTTTCTGGTGGCATAGTAGGTTCTTTTGGCAAGGCTGATTCGGCTTGAATGCCAGTGTCGGGTTCATCGGGTTCCAGTATCACCGGATCGGAGGTAGATATGGGTATCTCTACTTCATCGTTAGGCGTATAGAGTTGTGGTGTACGTTGTCCCTTTTCGGATGACTCTATGATTTGGTCAGCATGGCGCCTTATTATGCTTTCTCCGATGTCCACGGTATACATCAGCGGTCCTAGTCGTGTGCAGATAGTTCCAGGCTGCCATTTCTCGGTACGGTAGTCCCGGGCCAAAACTTGTTGACCTATCTGGAAGGTTCTAGTTGGCCTTTCATTCATGCCTTGAAATTGCCGGTTCTCCACGTCCCTTCTGATGTTGGGCTTGATCAAATCCAGCCGGCATCTTAGGCTTCTATTGAAGAACATCATGGCGGGAGTTTGGTTTGTAACCATATGTGTTGCATTCCTGTATGCGAACAAGAAGTTATCCACCTTGTGCTGAAGTTTTATGTCTTCATTACCCATGGCCTTTATGGCCTTCTTGAAGGTCTGGACAAACCTTTCAGCCAATCCATTGGTGGCGGGATGGCATGGGGCGGACGTGTAGTGCTTAACCCCATTGTTTTTTAAGAACTTCCTAAATTCTTCGGACACAAATTGCGGTCCATTATCAGAACAGATCTGTTCTGGCAGCCCATTCCTGGCAAATATGGTCCTTAATACTGTGATGGTTTTTTCCGTGGTGGTGGAGGACATCTTTATTACCTCCGGTCACTTGGAGTGTGCATCAACCGCGATTAAGAACATTGAGTCCATAAATGGACCAGCAAAGTCGATGTGTACCCTTTGCCAGGGAGATGAGGGCCACTCCCATGGATGTAGAGGGGCTTGGGGTGGAGCGTTTTGGACCTTCTGGCATCCTAAGCAGCTCTTGGTCATTTCTTCGATGTCTCCATCGATACCTGGCCACCATACAAACGCCCTAGCTAGGTTCTTCATTTTCACTCCACCCAGCTGCCCCTCGTGAAGCTCCTTTAGAACTTTATCCTGGAGTTTGGGTGGAATCACCACTCTGGATCCACACATCAAGGTTCCTCGGCACACTGACAGCTGTTCTCTTCTTTGTGAGAATGCTGGCAACAGTGGTTCGCCATGTGCTGGCCATCCCTTCACTGTTAAATCGTAGACTCATGAGAGAGTCGGGTCATTTCTCGTTTCCCTTTCAATGGCAGAATTTGTTACTGGTAGACATTCGACTATGGTAGAGTGGAAAATCTCCACTGGCTCTGCAGTAGGTGCTTCTTCTGCCATTGGCAACGGTAGGCGCGATAACCCGTCAGCATTCCCATGCTGTTTTGATCCTTTGTATTCTATGTTGTATTGGTGCGCCCCTAGAAAAAGGGACCACCTCTGTAGCCTTTGCGCTGTCATAATGGGAACACCCTTTTTAGGGTTGAATATGGAGATGAGGGGTTGATGGTCAGTCAACAAGGTAAGTTTTTGTCCGTGTAGGTAATGATTGAATTTCTTCACTCCCCATACCAGGCTGAGTGCTTCCCTGTCGATTTGGGCATAGTTACGCTCAGCTGAGTTCAATGAGCGTGACGCAAAAGCTATCGGCCGTTCCGAGCCATCAGGGAATTTATGCGATAATACTGCTCCTACGCCGTAAGGGGATGCATCGCACGCCAGTCTGATTGGCAGTGATGGGTTGTAATGAGCCAAAACTTCTTTGGACGTGATTAAGTCTTTGCATTTATGGAAGGCACGTTTACAGTCTTCGCTCCATTTCCAAATTACTCCTGTTTGTAGCAGTTCATTAAGAGGGTGTAGAAGAGTTGATAAGTTCGGTAAAAATTTATGATAGTAATTTATTAATCCCAGGAACGACCTTAATTGTGAAACATTTTCAGGTGCTGGGGCTTTTATGACCACTTCAATTTTTTTCAGGTGACTTATGCAACCCTTCCTTATTAATTATGTGGCCACAATATGATATTTGATTTTGGAAAAATTCGCACTTGGGGCGATTTGCTCGTAGGCCCCGTTCTCTCAGCCTAGTGAGCACCTGCTCCAAATTGGCAAGGTGCTCGTTGTCGTTTTCTCTTGTTACAAGGATGTCGTCTAGGTAGCATTGAGTCCCCAGAATCCCTTGGAGGACTTGCTCCATAGCTCTTTGCCAGATAGCTGGAGCGGATGCTACTCCGAAAACCAGTCGATTGTACTGGTACAGACCTTTGTGTGTATTTATCGTGAGATATTTTTTAGAGGCCTCTTCAACCTCCATCTGTAGATATGCCTGTGCCAAGTCAATTTTGGTGAAACGTTTCCCTCCGGATAGTGAGGCGAAAATATCTTCTATCCTCGGAAGAGGATACTGTACTGTGTGAAGGACCGGGTTTACAGTCACCTTGAAGTCACCACAGATGCGAATTTTTCTCTGTTCTTCAGATTTATCTTTATTCAATGCTTTTTTCATGACTGGAACGATGGGTGTTGCCCACTCGCTCCAATCTATTTTGGATAACACGCCTGCCTTTTCCAAATTCTCCAGCTCTGCCTCGACTGCTGGACGAATTGCGTATGGCACCGGTCTTGCCTTAAAAAACTTGGGAATTGCTGCATCTTCCACTTTTATTGAGGCGGTGATGCCTTTCAAGGTTCCTAGTTTCTCTTGAAACACTTCTTTGGCGTTGGCCAAGATGTCTTTTAATCATTCAGGTATGGCGTCATCATCGTTTTTTTTCTTACTGGTCACTGTCAGTGCCTGAATGGAGTGCCAGTCTAAATGTACCTTCCTGATCCATTCACGTCCCAACAGCGGTGGACCACCATCGTGTAGAATGTATAAATACAACTTTTGTATTTCCTTGCCGTTGTATACAACAGGCACCCTTATTTTTTCTTTGGGGTATACTTTCTGCCCCGTATATGTTTTCAAGATAATGGATGTGTCTTTTAAAGGTATATGCGGAAATAGCCGCTCGTAATCCCGTCGATTTATGACGGTCAGAGCTGATCCTGTATCTAGCTCCATTTTAACTGGGGACCCTGCTATCGTGAGGGTAACCCAAATGGTCTGGTAATCTTCTTTGGCAATTACATTATGTAATTTGAGACAGCTTAGTCTCTTGTTTTCGGAGTCGCTATCGCTCTTCTGGTCTTCGGAGCTACTGTCTGTCATCATTTGTACCTTTCTGTACTTTTCTTTATTGATTTTTTTTTTCCTGTCTGTGGATTTTTTTTGTCCAGATCGGCATACCCGTGCAATGTGTCCAATCTTTCCGCATTGCCTGCATGCTTTGTCCTTGAACCAGCAGTCCCTCTGGTCATGGGTGGATCTGCCGCAGCGATAACATCTCTCAAAACCTTGTGTCATTTCATGGGTGCCGAAGTCCTGTGTCTTTTGTTGTATCTCTGCAGCTCCTCTTGCGGCTGCTTCGTATGATACAGCCATACTGAAAGCCTTGTCCAGTGTTAAATCTTTTTCAGAAAGCAGCCTTTTCTGTGTTCCTTCACTTAAGAGACCGCAGACGAATTTGTCTCGAAGATAATCTGCTAGTCCTGCCCCGAATTGGCAGTGTTTTGATAGCTTTCTTAATTCGGTGAGGTAATCAGCGTTACTTTCATTCTTGTGTTGGTTTCCCTTGAAGAATTTGAATCGTTCCGCTATCAGCAGCGGTGTTGGGTTTAAGTGCTCCTGTAGGGTATCAACAATTTCTTTAAAATTCTTGTCCTTTGGTTTGGCTGGAGTGATTAAATTTCGTAACAGCCCGTATGTCTTTGCGCCCATTAGACTTAGTAGTACTGAAGCTTTTTTTTCATCTTCTATTCCATTTGCGGTGCAATATACCTCCACTCTTTCCACATATGTGGTCCAATCCTCTATCTCATTATCAAAAGCATCAATATTGACAGACTTAGGCATCCTAGAAAAAAAAATGGCGCTTCACGCGCTTTTCTTTCTTTTCTGCAGAAAAGATATGGCACTTCCCGTGCTTCCCCACCGCTGCTGCCGATGACAACACTGTTTCCCGCGGTTTCCGTTCTTTTTATTTATTTATTTACAGTTGGAGACTCGTTCCCGCCGGACTCTCTCTCTAGGTCTGAACGCCGACCTGCTCGCAGCGCCGGCCGTCTCCCGAGTGCTCCCTCCCCGTCTGTTACTGCTTGCCTCCGCTTTCGCTGCTTGGCCCAGCTGTAGAGCCAGCCGCTGGAGCCCCAGCCCGACGCCCAGGAAGGATTATTGCAGTACCTGCCACCAGCTTGGCTAGCTGGTGAAACTACAGCTTTTTCTTTTTCTTGATTTTTTCTTCAACTTTGGACGCCAGAGGAATCGATGTCCTTGAGGTGCTGCCGAATTGCAGGTAAGTCCGTTTCCAATTCATCACCACTGTTGTGTCTGTGTGTTGATAGAGACACTGAAGACAGGAGTTGGTTTCATAGGTGTTTACTAAACAAAGTCTGGAGGGGGAACACAATATACAGGCTTATATAGCCCGAGTGGCCATTACCGGCATTACAGTACACATGGGGCTCTTAAAGGCACATACACTACAGTTACCATATGCCTATCTTCCTATGTTCCCATGATCCTATGTTCCTATGGTCCTATGATGCTATGTGCCCATGTTCCCATGATCCTATGTTACTATGTTCCCATGATCCTATGTTCCTATGTTCCTTTGGTCCTATGTTCCTATGTGCCTATGTTCCCATGATCCTATGATCCTATGTTCCTATGTCCCTATGTCCCTATGGTACTATGTCCCTATGTTCCTATGTCCCTATGGTCATATGTTCCTATGTCCCTATGATCCTATGTTCCAATGTCCCTATGTCCCTATGTCCCTATGATCCTATGTCCCTATGTCCCTATGTTCCTATGTTCCTATGTTCCAATGTCCCTATGTTCCTATGTCCCTATGTTCCTATGTCCCTATGTTCCTATGTCCCATGTCCCTATGTTCCTATGTCCCATGTCCCTATGTTCCTATGTCCCTATGTTCCTATGTCCCATGTCCCTATGTCCCATGTTCCTATGTCCCATGTCCCTATGTTCCTATGTCCCATGTCCCTATGTTCCTATGTCCCTATGTTCCTATGTCCCATGTCCCTATGTTCCTATGTCCCTATGTTCCTATGTCCCATGTCCCATGTTCCTATGTCCCTATGTTCCTATGTCCCATGTCCCTATGTTCCTATGTCCCATGTCCCTATGTTCCTATGTCCCTATGTTCCTATGTCCCATGTCCCTATGTTCCTATGTCACTATGTTCCTATGTCCCATGTCCCATGTTCCTATGTTCCTATGGTCCTCCGTGAGCAAATTGCTTTAGAATCCATGATCAAACCCTTCCAACTGAGGTCATGTCTACAACAGCAACATGCTCTGAGCAGGATGCACAGAGTGTACACATGTATTAACAGATCAAACTACAGACTTGACTCTCACTCCAGCCTTTCACACCTCTGGGACTTTCTATCCTGTTTAATTTGGCCGGCGCTGAGCTTTGACTCAGAGCTGAACCAAGTGACGGAGCTCGATGTGTACAGAGGCTGCAGAGCCGGCTCCAGCTTCTGTACAAGTTAAAGGCTTTGGTCATTCCAGCATTTACACACGTTTGGTTATCCTTACAGCAGAGAAGGCTTAGAGGAGATTTGATCGAGGTGCTTAAAATCATGAGGGGTTTTGATCGAGTAAATAAGGAGAAACTGTTTCCAGTGGCTGAAGGGTCGATAACCAGAGGGCACAGATTGAAAAACAACAACAATAACTTGCATTTATATAACGGAAATAGTGGTCTTGGTGATGGCGGGTATGTGGGCGGAAGCTCAGCTCGGGTCAAATACAACACCAAGGCTGCCAACAGTCTGGTTCAGGTTCAGCCAGTTGCCAGGGAGAGGGATGGAGTCAGTGGCGGGGACCGAAGACAACGGCTCCGGTCGTCCCGATATTTAATTGAAGAAAGTTTTCGCTCATCCAGAACTGGATGTCGGACAAGCGGTTTGAAAATTTAGAGACGGCGGAGGGGCCAAGAGAGGTGAAGGCAAAAGAACCAGAGGAGATATGAGAAGAACGTCTTTATCCAACGAGTGGTTAGGATCGGGAATGCGCTGCCTGATGGGGCGGTGGAAACAGATTCAATAGTCGCCTTACATAGAAACATAGAAACATAGAAGATAGGAGCAGGAGAAGGCCATTCGGCCCCTCGAGTCTGCTCCGCCATTCAATGCGATCATGGCTGATCATCCAAATTCAGTACCCGGTCCCTGCCTTCTCCCCCTATCCCTTGATCCCTTTAGCCTTAAGAAATATATCTAACTCCTTCTTGAATATATTTAATGAATTGGCCTCAACTGCCTTCTGTGGTAGAGAATTCCACAGGTTCACCACTCTCTGGGTGAAGAAATTCCTCCTCATTTCTGTCCTAAATGGCCTACCCCTTATCCTTAGACTGTGACCCCTGGTACTGGACTCCCCGACCATCAGGAACAACCTTCCTGCATCTAGTCTGTCCAGTACTGTCAGAATTTTATAAGTTTCAATGAGATCTCCTCTCATTCTTCTAAACTCCAGCGAGTACAAGCCCAATCGACCCAATCTCTCCTCATACGTCATTCCTGCCATCCCAGGTATCAGTCTGGTGAATCTTCGCTGAACTCCTTCCATGGCAAGAACATCCTTCCTCAGATAAGGCGACCAAAACTGCACACAATACTCAAGATGTGGTCTCACCAAGGCCCTGTACAACTGCAGCAACACATCCTTGTTCCTGTACTCAAAGCCTCGCGCTACGAAGGCCAACATACCATTTGCCTTTTTAACCGCCTGCTGCACCTGCATGCTTACTTTCAGCAACTGGTGCACAAGGACACCCAGGTCTCGTTGCACTTCCCCTTCTCCCAATCTATTGCCATTCAGATAATAATCTGCTTTCCTGTTTTTGCCACCAAAGTGGATAACCTCGCATTTCTCCACGTTATATTGCATCTGCCATGCTTCTGCCCAATCACCCAACCTGTCCAAATCATCCAGCAGTTTCTCAGCATCCTCCTCACAGCACACACGCCCACCCAGCTTTGTGTCATCTGCAAATTCGGCGATATTACATCTAGTTCCCTTGTCTAGATCATTAATATACATTGTGAATAGCTGGGGTCCAAGGACCGATCCCTGTGGTACCCCACTAGTCACTGCCTGCCACTCGGAAAAAGACCCGTTTACTCCAACTCTTTGCTTTCTGTCTGCCAACCAGTTCTCTATCCAAGTCAGTACCTTGCCCCCAATCCCATTTGCCTTAACTTTACACGCTAATCTCTTATGGGGGACCTTATCGAAAGCATTCTGAGGTCCAAATACACCACTTCCACTGGTTCTCCCTTATCTATTTTACCAGTTACACCCTCAAAATATTCCAGTAGATTAGTCAAGCACGATTTACCATTTGTAAATCTATGTTGACTTTGTCCGATCCTGTCACTGTTTTCCAAGTGCTCTGCTATTACATCTTTTATAATGGACTCTAGCATTCTTCCATCTTCAAAAGGGTATTGGATAAATACTTGAAGGAAAAATTGCAGGGATATGGGGAAAGAGCGGGGGAGTGGGACTAACTGGAGAGTTCTTCAAAAGCCTGGGTTAGATACAGAGTAAAGCTCCCTCTACACCGTCCCATGAAACACTCCCAGGGCAGGTGCAGCACGGGTTAGATACAGAGTAAAGCTCCCTCTACACTGTCCCCATCAAACACTCCCAGGGCAGATACTGCATGGGTTAGATACAGAGTAAAGCTCCCTCTACACTGTCCCAACAAACACTCCCAGGACAGGTACAGCACGGGTTAGATACAGAGTAAAGCTCCCTCTACACTGTCCCATCAAACACTCCCAGGGCAGGTACAGCACGGGTTAGATACAGAGTAAAGCTCCCTCTACACTGTCCCATCAAACACTCCCAGGGCATGTACAGCACGGGTTAGATACAGAGTAAAGCTCCCTCTACACTGTCCCATCAAACACTCCCAGGGCAGGTGCAGCACGGGTTAGATACAGAGTAAAGCTCCCTCTACACTGTCCCCATCAAACACTCCCAGGGCAGATACTGCATGGGTTAGATACAGAGTAAAGCTCCCTCTACACTGTCCCAACAAACACTCCCAGGACAGGTACAGCACGGGTTAGATACAGAGTAAAGCTCCCTCTACACTGTCCCATCAAACACTCCCAGGGCAGGTACAGCACGGGTTAGATACAGAGTAAAGCTCCCTCTACACTGTCCCATCAAACACTCCCAGGGCATGTACAGCACGGGTTAGATACAGAGTAAAGCTCCCTCTACACTGTCCCCATCAAACCCTCCCAGGGCAGGTACAGCATGGGTTAGATACAGAGTAAAGCTCCCTCTACACTGTCCCATCAAACACTCCCAGGGCATGTACAGCACGGGTTAGATACAGAGTAAAGCTCCCTCTACACTGTCCCCATCAAACCCTCCCAGGGCAGGTACAGCATGGGTTAGATACAGAGTAAAGCTCCCTCTACACTGTCCCCATCAAACCCTCCCAGGGCAGGTACAGCATGGGTTAGATACAGAGTAAAGCTCCCTCTACACTGTCCCATCAAACACTCCCAGGGCAGGTACAGCACGGGTTATATACAGAGTAAAGCTCTCTCTACACTGTCCCATCAAACACTCCCGGGGCAGGTACAGCCCGGGTTAGATACAGACTAAAGCTCCCTCTACACTGTCCGATCAAACACTCCCAGGACATGTACAGCCCGGGTTAGATACTGAGTAAAGCTCCCTCTACGCTGTCCCATCAAACACTCCCAGGGCAGGTACAGCATGGGTTAGATACAGAGTAAAGCTCCCTCTACACTGTCCCATCAAACACTCCCAGGGCAGGTAGAGCACGGGTTAGATACAGAGTAAAGCTCCCTCTACACTGTCCCATCAAACACTCCCAGGGCAGGTACAGCACGGGTTAGATACAGAGTAAATCTCCCTCTACACTGTCGCATCAAAATGCCTAAGTGAATACTCAGAGTGGTGCCCCCTGGAGTAGGAGGGAGCTATTTCCCACTCCGAGTGTGCTGTGAGGAAGGTGCCGGGGGAATGGAGTTCACCCCGTCACATTGTACAGGGCGCTGTGCAGCAGCAGGGTGGAGGGAGGGGAGTAACTGGGAACAAAAAGAAAGGTAACAACAATGGCCCGTGGCAGGGGGCTGGGATATCTCCAGTGGAGTTTGAAGCCCCGGTGAGAGTGAATCTTGTTCCTCGATGTCTCTGTGAGTTGCTGCAGCCTGCAGATTGGAGGAGTTTGTCCGTATTGTAACTTGCCAAGTCCCAGTTTATACTGGAGTTTGGCGAAGTGGAAAATGCTTCAAGTGTTAAGAAAATGTTTGCAATTAATTCTCAGCATGACGTTGCTGACAATGTCTTGACTGGGACAACAGCGTGTTTTGTCGCTGATTAACTGCAGCACATACACCGCAGTATTACTTGTCTTTATAACAGGGATTACAGTGTGAATTGCTGCCAACTGTGCCTGGAACCTAATTCCAAACGTCTGTGATCAGCAATTGTTGCAGGGGTGAGGTTACAGGCCAGACCTGGGAGATAGACAGCACCCACTTACAGTCCGATAGATAAACGGCAAATGCATTCCAAGCATAGCCTGCTGTACTCTGTGCAACTCGGGCTTTTTCCAAAGTATTCGTTTTTCTTTTCTTCGCCTCCCACGTCTTGCAGCATGACTCTGTATTAACCCAGGAGTGGCCTCCCACAGCAAGATACGTTGCCGGAGAGAGTGAGTGCCATGTCTCGGGTCTGGTCCCGGAGAGATGACTACGTCTTGTCACCGTCTCTATCAAAAGAGCAGAAAAGACAGACTAACATTTCACTCGCGCCTTTCACAACCTCAGGACGTCCCAAAGCGCTTTACAGCCAATGGAGCACCTTTGAATTGTGGTCACTGTTGTAATGCAGGAAACGTGGCAGCCAATTTCTGCACAGCAAGATCCCACAAACAGCGATGTGATAATGACCAGATTTTTCATTGTTGTTTCAGGGATAAATACTGGCCAGGACACCAGGAGGCAGCACCCGGCCCCCTCGCCTTCACTGAATAGTGGCCACAGGATCTATTACACCCACCTGAGAGGGCAGACGGGGCCTTGGTTTAACATCTCCTCTGAAAGATGGCACCGCCGACTGTGCAGCGCTCCCTCAGTACTGCCCTCCGACAGTGCGACGCTCCCTCAGTACTGCCCTCCGACAGTGCGACGCTCCCTCAGTACTGACCCTCCAACAGTGCGGCGCTCCCTCAGTACTGCCCCTCCAACAGTGCGGCGCTCCCTCAGTACTGCCCTTCCGACAGTGCGGTGCTCCCTCAGTACTGCCCCTCCGACAGTGCAGCGCTCCCTCAGTACTGACCCTCCAACAGTGCAGCACTCCCGCATTACTGACCCTCCAACAGTGCAGCACTCCCTCAGTACTGCCCCTCCAACCGTGCAACACTCCCTCAGTACTGACCCTCCAACAGTGCAGCGCTCCCTCAGTACTGCCCCTCCGATAGTACAGCACTCCCTCAGTACTGCCCCTACGACAGTGCAGCGGAGAGCTCCCTCAGTACTGCCCCTCCGATAGTGCAGCACTCCCTCAGTACTGCCCCTATGACAGTGCAGCGCTCCCTCAGTACTGCACTGGGAGAGTCGGCCTGGATTATGGGCTCAAGTCTCTGGAGTGGGATTTGAACCCACGGCCTTCTGTCTCGAGAGCTAACCACTGAGGCACAGCTGATACTGGAGTCATGGATTAGGAAGAACTTTCTCCAATTTAACATCCTCGTCAGCCCCCATCCCTGACCCCAGCCCTGACCCCAGCCCTGACCCCTTCCCTGACCCCAGCCCTGACCCCAGCCCTGACCCCATCCCTGACCCCATCCCTGACCCCAGCCCTGACCCCATCCCTGACCCCATCCCTGACCCCAGCCCTGACCCCGTCCCTGACCCCGTCCCTGACCCCAGCCCTGACCCCAGCCCTGACCCCATTCCTGACCCATCCCTGACCCCATTCCTGACCCATCCCTGACCCCAGCCCTGACCCCATTCCTGACCCCAGCCCTGACCCCAGCCCTGGCCCCATCCCTGACCCCATTCCTGACCAATCCCTGACCCCAGCCCTGACCCCATCCCTGACCCCAGCCCTGACCCCAGCCCTGACCCCATATTCCACCCCTATCACTAACTGCTGCAGCTGCCCCGCTGGCCCTCAAACTGGAATTCGAACTCCACACTCCGTCACTCAATCTATTTCCCCTAGCAGAGTACTGGCAGCTCTCCTCCTCCGCATTGCACACCGAACCTCCAGGCTCTGTTCGTCCAACATTCACCCCAACAGCAATAAAATTATTTTCTTTAGAACAACACAGATTATGGGGTGATTTCATAGAATCGTAGAATCTTACAGCACAGGAGGAGGCCATTCGGCCCATCGTGCCTGTGCCGGCTCTTTGAACGAGCTCTCCAATTAGTCCCACTTCCCCCCCTGCTCTTTCCCCAGAGCCCTGTGAATGTTTCTCCTTCAAGTATTTATCCAATTCCCTTTTGAAAGTTGCTATTGAATCTGCTTCCACCGCCCTTTCAGGCAGCGCATTCCAGATCACAACAACTCACTGCGGAAAAACATTCTCCTCATCTCCCCTCTGGTTCTTTTGCCGATTATCTTCAATCTGTGCCCGAGAGCATCGATGCACTGGCAAGGAGTGTGGAGGAGTCCGCCACCAGCACAACTGTCATCTGTGCGCAAACCCTTGAACCCATCCTTGCCTGAATTGCAGAGAGACCATGGGGACCCAGACCCCATGCCACGTGCAATGGGTGAGGTGGTAGGATCTATGGCAGCACAGGCCGAGGCAACGCAACGGCTTAGTGCTGGAATCGAGTCATTGGTTGGTGCCATCCAATCTCAGACTGCTCTGATGCAGTCTCAGATTGATGCCACACAAGCGCTGACTGCTGCCACCGTCGCTGGGCCGCCCACAATCCACCGGGGATCTCACGGTGCCGCAGCAGGCCAGCAATCTGTGCTCGAGCAGATTGCTCCGGATGCTGAGGTTCTGCCCCGGGGGAGTGGCAGTGTGTCAGTCAAGCAGGAAGGTGCTGTCCTCTCTCAGGATGACAGCATTCCTGCTGCCACCACTGCCACACCGCCATTGCACTTGACATGGCCTGTAACCCAGCCAGCCCAGACTGCTGCCGCCCATGCAGGATTGGTGCAGTCTGCAGCCGGGCCCTCCAGGCCCAGAGCTGGTCGAGGGCGTCCTTCAATCTGCAGTCTCTGGATCCAGCATTCAGCAGCCTTCCACCAGCCTTGCTGCAGCCACTGGGGCCACATTACGGAGGAGCAGCAGGGTGGGAAGGGGGGAAGTGCGCAGGGGATGGAGATCACCCTCGAAGGCCCAACAGTAAATCTGTAAATAAATCGGGGGAATGTTTGTGGGAAAGTTCGAGGTTCATCTTAATATATTTGTTTAGTGTTTTGACGCTTATCTTGATGTTGTGAGAACAAGTTTGTCCTGAATAAATGACACAGAGTTTGTAATATAAATAAAAAATGTTATTATCACTTTACAACTTTGCTGATTTAACTCATTGGAGCTTTGCCCGGCAATAGGGGCTGCGGGATGCTTGCGATGATGTGCTTCTTCATCCCAGAAGCCATCTTCTCTGTCATTCGTCAGAAGTGGTGTCTTATCTGGCGTTCACGGACGGCCCTTGCAGAGGCAACATTTGTAAGGGGTGGTGTGAGTGGTCAGCTTTACCTCTGACTCCCTGAGCGGTTCAAATCGCTCCCACTCCCATGGTTCTAGACTTTGGACTTATTTGGGGGTTGTAATGAAATTGCAACAGACAACTGAGTTGGTCAAAAGAATTTAGATTTTATTTTGAGACAGGAAAATATACAATACAATAAATCTTATACTCTAAAAAGGGGGAACACTTCGGAATATGCGAGGGAGAATAACAAGAGACAAAATACCTTACCCCTCCCAATCCCACTACACTAACTAGGTTGAATTCCAGAGGACCAGGGAAATGCTCACCAAACGACTTTCTTGACAGATTGTAGAGGTTCACGATTTCGGGGTTCTCTTTAGTTGTGGCGGTTGGGGCCTGCCGTACCCCGGACGTGGTGGAAGACTGCACCTGCGTTGGGTTTTCAGTCTTCGGGAGTCCGCCGATGCGGTCGGGTGCATAGTTGGATTTATCGGGCAAGTACCCAATTTCCTTTGGTTAGGTATAGTTTTTAGAGTCTTTTGTGTCAAATCTTACCCAGGGGTAAGTCAGGCTAGCTTGTAGAGTGGAAACAAACTTGCGGATTTTCGACTTCTTGTTGGTTGGTTTCTTGTTGGTCGCGGTGGCCCAATATTACCCAGTTGGTGGTAATATTGTTCGTTGTTGGTTTCTTGAGGCCTTTGGTTGCCGTGATTCCTTTCTCCTTTCGTTTCGTTCTTCTTTCCTCAAGTCTCCGACCCTCCGACTGTGTGCGGTGATGATGATGATGATGAGTAGTACTCTGTCTGAACCGTACTTTCTCTCTCCTGTACTGAACTTGAACCTTCTCAACTGCGTCTTGTGTTGAACTGTCTTCTCAACTGACCCTCTAGTACTGAACAAGCAGGCCTCAACTATACTGTGTTGAGGCCTGGCTTATCTGACCGCCAAATCTCCTCTGGCCCATTGTTAATTTTGGCGGGCTCATTAATTTTAATAGGTTTAAATTCTCATCGAGTTTCGGGGCTGGTCCTATCTATTTTTAATTGGCCTTTAACTGGTTTCGGGATTGCTTTGAAATCAGTTTTTAAGTGTGCAAAGTTGTTTTGGAAATCTTTCTGAGTGGTTTAAACTGTTGTTTGAT
Source organism: Somniosus microcephalus (assembly GCF_052327205.1). Classification (NCBI taxonomy): domain Eukaryota; kingdom Metazoa; phylum Chordata; class Chondrichthyes; order Squaliformes; family Somniosidae; genus Somniosus; species Somniosus microcephalus. Next base: position 2,231,162 of record NC_141009.1, on the reverse strand, counting down.
TGTCTTCTCCTGCTGGGGCCAGGGTCTCTTTTCTTGGTTGTTGGCATGTATTGTATTATTCATGTACTTGATGGCCCTGTAGGTTTTCGGCAGGAACTGTCCTTCCGTTGTCTTTATGTAGAATGACTGGGACAGTCCAGAACATTCTCAGACAATCTGGCCTTTTCCAATACTCAAACTGTCTGTCCCACAGTGTCCAACCCAGTCCCTTTGTTGCAGCTTTTCCACAGGCCTGAACATGCCTTTTAAAATAGCCAAAAATAGCCAAACCCTTTTGGCCCAATATTCTTTCAAACAGTCCAATATCTCTTCTTTTCTTGGTTTGGGGGAATCTGTATAATTGTGCGAGCCTTACACATTGTGCACCTCCCTCCCACATTGGTGCTGCTCATCATCCTCTTCATCCCCCTCCCCCTCCTCCTCCTCCTCCTCCTCTTCATCCTCCTCCTCCTCCTCCTCCTCTTCATCCTCCTCCTCCTCCTCCTCCTGCTCCTCCTCCTGCTGAGGTGCTGCAACAACCCCTGGTGGCAATGGCTGGGTCCTCAGAATTGCAAGGTTATGAAGGATGCAGCACACAACAATGAAAAGTGAGACTCGCTCGGGAGAGTACTGCAAGGCTCCTCCAGAGTCGTCAAGACACCGGAACCATTGTTTCAAGATGCCAATCGTCTGCTCTATGAGGTTCCTGGTGGCGCTATGGCTTGCATTATACCTCAACTCGGCAGCGGTGTTGGGTTTACGGAGCAGTGTCATCAGCCAGGTGCAGAGTGGATAACACTGGTCCCCGAGGAGCCAACCACTTGGCTGATGCGGTGCTTGGAAAAGGTCTGCCACACCAGTCTGGCGCAGGATGAAATCATTGTGGCCGCTGCCAGGATAGTGGGCACAGACAAACTGGACATTGAGGGAGTGGAAGCCCTTGCGGTTTCAGAATACCTCTGCATTCTCATGAGGTGCCCGCAATGCCACGTGTGTGCAATCAATGGCGCCCTGAACCATGGGGAAGCCCGCTATGCTCGCAAAACCACATGCGCGTTCACGCTGTTTGTCCCTGGTCATGGGGAAAGAGATGTACTGGCGTCTCCTTTTGTACAGAGCATTTGTGACCTCCCGGATGCAGCAATGTACAGTGAACTGGGAGATATTCGCTATGTCCCCAGTAGAAGCCTAGAAGGAGCCGCTGGCATAAAAATTCAGAGCCACCGTCACCTTCACTGCCACCGACAGAGACGTCCTGGTCCTGAGCTGAGGCTGGAGGTCTGGCTGCAGGAGGTGGCAGAGCTCAGTGAGCACCTCCTTCCTGAAGCTCAGCCTTTGGAAACACAGCTCCTCAGACACATGACTATAGGAGAATTGCTCCGGGAATACCCTGGGAGGGGAAGGTCTCCTGTGCAGAGCTCCATTGGCCCTCCTCCCCCTGGCCACGTTTGTCTCTCTCGCTCTCTGCCTCTGCTGCCCCCGAAGGTGAAGTTGGAGGACGACGCCCCGAGTTAGTGCAGCCCACATAAAATCGTCTAAATGTGGTAAATATGAAGCTCAGAGAACTAGAAACCTCAAAAGTGGTGCTGAGGACCAAAACTCCTTAGGACAGCATTAACTCTCTCCAGGCGTCTCGCTCCCTCTCACCCTGCGAGTACCAAAAATATTGCCGACAAGAAAAGGCAGGAAGCGGTCGCCTTTTAATTTGGCTCCCCCAGCCGATTCCCAACTTGAAAACGCTCCCCTCTACCTGTTGTTCCGAGCGGCAGGCGCTAAGGCAGGGAGCGCGACTCAATATCTGGTCCGGGGCGCTACCGGGGCGTCGCACGCTCAACTGACGTCACGATCTGCGGGCGCAGGAGATCGTGGCGGTAGCGTTGCCGCAAAACAACTGGTCAGTTTCGCGAGCGGCGCTAAAATCGCCGCGCTCGGCGCTAAGTTGCTAGCGCCCCGTTAGCGCCTCCCAGAGTCGCTAACAGGAGGCGCGAACCAACCGAATGTTTCCCCTTTAGAACGGAGGGCAGGAGAAACCGCTTCACACAGAGAGTTGTGAGGCTGTGGGATTCACTCCCAGGGTTAGTGGCTGAGGCAGAAACTGTCACCATTCAGGATTAGATTGGAGAGGGGAGATGAAGGTAAAGGGGGTGAAGAGATGTAGGAACAGGGCGGGTAAATGTGATTCGAACTATTTGCTCGTGTGGAGGGTGAACACGGACTGGATGGGCCGAATGGCCTGTTTCCCTGTCGTAACCTCGGTGTATTTTCCACTTTGGTTGAATGACACAGACCTGGCCATCCATGTTCTGTTGCAGTTTCCATTCAGTCCTGGCCAATAACCACCTCATGTTGTGAACACTTCCTGTATTAAGAATGTTCTTCATTTCCCAGACTGACAGCCAGTCCCCAGGGTTCCCTGACGCTGGAGGCTTTTAGCCGTGAAATGCTAAAACAGCAAGGCTTGCGAGCAGCATCTCAGGTAGCTTTCCTGGGACTGAGTGAAGGGGCTGGGGCTGGGGCTGGCTCCCTACGCTTTGCCCCCGTGCGCCAGAAACTCAAGGTGCCCTGGCTGGCGCATAGGAGCAGGGGGCTTTACTGCTTGTTGTGTGTAGGGATCAGTCACTGCCTTGAAATCCTGGCAGCTGTGATAGACCAAGAGCCAAGCCGACAAGGAGTTGTATTCTGGCAATGGGTCACTTAGCAACAGCAAAAACAGAGAGCAAACACTCAAAGAGGGAATGGGGCTCGGAACATGACGTCATCCGTCAAATCCTTCCCCTGAGGTGCGGGGTCTCCCTGACATTTCATCCACTGATCGGTAACAGATGGATCTGAGGAGCCCCCTGACTCTCAGTCACAAAGGGAGCTGGATCATTGAGTTCACAGCTGGTTTAGGAAAATAGACGGCCCAAATAATTCCAGGACATAACAGGCGAGATACATCCCCGCACCCTCCCATTCTTCCAAGCTCACTACAACAGAGAGGGCGTTCTAACTGGGAGTCTTATACTGAGGGTGGGGTGTAACAGAGAGTGACCTCCTCTGTGGACTCAAGGAGGACGGGTCAGAGTATTTTCTAAATGGGGAGAAGCTGGGAACTGTGGGGGAGCCGAGAGATTTAGGGTCCAAGCTCAGAAATCATTAAAGCTTGTGGACAGGAACAAAAAATAATCAAAAAGGCTAATGGAATCCTAGACTGATATGGCACAGAAGGAGGCCATTCGGCCCATCGTGCCTGTGCCGGCTCTTTGAACGAGCTCTCCAATTAGTCCCACTCCCCCCATAGCCCTGTGAATTTAACCCCTTCGAGTATTTATCCAATTCCCTTTTGAAAGTTATTATTAAATCTGCTTCCACCGCCCTTTCAGGCAGCGCGTTCCAGATCACAACAACTCGCTGCGGAAAAACATTCTCCTCATCTCCCCTCTGGTTCATCTGCCAATGATCTTCAATCTGTGTCCTCTGGTTACCGACCCTCCTGCCACTGGAAACAGTTTCTCCTTATTTACTCGATCAAAACCGTTCCTGATTTTGAACACCTCTATCAAATCTCCCCTTAACCTTCTCTGCTCCAAGGAGAACAACCCCAGCTTCTCCACTCTTTCCACATCACTGAAGTTCCTCATCCCTGGGACCATGAAGGCGGTGTTGGACTTCGTCATCGACGTCTGCCCTTGTTGACAGGAGGCTCCCGAGGTACTGCGCTACCCTCATCAGCCCTCTCTGTTACTTTATCAAAGAACAATGGAATGTTGGGCTTTATCTCGAGGGGCTGGAATACAAAGGGGAGGAAGTGATGTTACGGTTTATATAAAGCTCTGGTCAGACCCCACCCGGATTGACCGGGTTCAGTTCCGGGCCCCGCCCCTCGGGAAGGATATATCGGCCTCGGAGGGGGAGCAGCGCAGATTCACCAGAACGATACCGGGGCTAAAAGGGTTAAATTCCGAGGACAGGTTGCACAGACTGGGCTTGTATTCCCTCGAGTTTAGAAGATTAAGGGGTGATCTAATCGAGGTGTTTAAGATGATTGAAGGAGTTGATCGGGTCGAGAGAGAGAAACTATTTCCTCTGGTGGGGGGAGTCCAGAACAAGGGGGCAGAACCTTAAAATTAGAGCCAGGCCATTCAGGGGTGATGTCAGGAAGCACTTCTTCACACAAAGGGTGCTGGGAATCTGGAACTCACTCCCCTAAAATCAGTTAATGGCTTTCGGTGATTAATTAATGTTGAATCTCTAAATGATTACATTGTACCAGTGGAGCACTGACCTCCATTTCCCATTCAGCACACTAATGAGATCTGGATGGGAATCACAAACATTATGGGATACTTGGCTTGATAAATAGAGGCATAGAGTGCAAGAGCAAGGAAATGATGCTGAACCTTGACAAATAACTGCTTGGGCCCCAGCTAGAGGAATGTGTCCAATTCTGGACACCACACTTTAGGAAGGATGTCAAGGCAGAGGACAGGGATGAAAGACTTCAGTTACGTGTAGAGATTAATGAAGCTCTAGAAAAGAGAAGGCTGCGGGATGGCCTGATAAAGGTCTTTAAGATTATGAAGGGGTTTGATAGGGTAGACGTAGAGAAGATGTTTCCACTTGTGGGGGAGACCAGAACTAGGGGCCATCAATATAAGACAGTCTCTAATAAATCCAATAGGGAATTCAGGAGAAACTTCTTTACCCAGAGAGTGGTGAGAATGTGGAACTCGCTCCCACAGGGAGTGGTTGAAGCGAATAGCAGAGATACATTTAAGAAGAAGTTAGAGAAACACATGAGGGAGAAAGGAATAGAAGGATATGCTGATAGGGTGAAATGAAGAGGTGTGGGAGGAGGCTCATGTGGAGCATAAACACTGGCACGGACCTGTAGGGTTGAACGGCCTGTTTCTGGGCTGTAAACACTATGTAAGAAGTCACACAACACCAGGTTATAGTCCAACAGTTTTATTTGAAATCACAAGCTTTCGGAGCGCTGCTCCTTCGTCCACTTCACCTGACGCAGGAGCAGCGCTCCGAAAGCTTGTGATTTCAAATAAAGTGTTGGACTATAACCTGGTGTTGTGTGACTTCTTACATTTGTCCACCCCAGTCCAACACCGGCATCTCCACACCATGTAAACACTATATAAGCCCAGAAATTCGGGTTGGGGGCTTCCCGCGGGTGCAAGCCCCCGACCTGCACTTACCTAGCGCGCCGGCCGTTGAGCTGTGGGCCCGTGTGGGACTCCGATCCGGGGCCTGCTCCAACTGCTGGCGCACAGTGCTTGTGTATCCCAGGGGCGCAGTTAGTTCGAAGCATCCCCTGGGATCACGTGGGCCACGGAGAGCCAATGGTAGCAGGGAATCTCTCTTCATAGATGTGACAGGAAGACCTGTCAAATCTATGACTACAATTCAGCCCCAAAACATCACTAAAACTTCAAATACATTTTTTAAAAATCACATTTTTAAAATAACTATAAATTACATAAAATAACTATTTTAAACAATAATTTAAATTTTTGAAAAAATTAATTACAGTTTCTAACGGGGCAAAAAATAAACTTACCTTTCTTTAAAGTATTTAAAAATAATAAACCTGTGGAAAAAATGTGTTAATTTAACTTAATTCATCACTTACCTTGTTAAAAGCAGGCCTTGCGACTGCTTTTTACAAGCGTAGCTCCTGGAGACTTACCCTCCCGGAGGAACCTGTAAAAAACCGGAAGTTCCAGGCGTACGCGCTGCCTCTCCGGCGCACGCGTTCGACCTGTGAACCCCTTCCTTTAAGGGAACGGAAGGTCCGGTTTCCCGCGCATGCACGAAACCGGCCCTTTCGTTGGGCCTACGTGTGAGTACCCAGAGCGTCCTCACCCGTGGGGACCCGAATTTCTGGCCCAATTCTATCTCACACTATATACTGTAGATAAAAAGCTGTTGAGACTGGGGGTCAATTGAAAATTTCGAAACTGAGATTGAAACATTTTTGTTGGGTAAGGGTATTAAGGGATATGGAATCAGGGCGGGGCGATGGAGTGAAGATACAGATCAGCCCTGATCTTATTGAATGGTGGAACAGGCTCGATGGGCTGAATGGCCTCCTCCTGTTCCTATATTCCTAGAGTGTTCTAACTGAGATCCTTACACTGAGATTGGAGTGTAACACAGGGAATGTTAATGATGGACTGGGTTTCTGGGAGTGAGTCATTCGGGAAACTCACTAATTCTCGGATGCGGTCAACTTGCCATTTAAATTCTTCTCAACAAATTTCGAAACACGTTCATCGAATATATCGAGAGCACATCTGGCTTCGAAATCATTGAATGGAGCGAATGCTGAATGAATTACTGAGGAGACCAGACTAGGCAGCACTGAGTAGAGACACGGACTGTCCCGAACGCTCAACACATGGTTTTTGCATTCAACAGATGGCAACATTTGATTTATTCCTGGGACGTGGGTGATGCTGGCAAAGCAGCATTTACTGCCCATCTCTAGTTACCCCAAGGGCTGTAAAAGTCACCCATGTAGTGTGGGACTGGAGTCACGTGTAAGCCCAGACCGGGGAAGGACGGCGGGTTCCCATCCCCGGAGGACGTTTGTGACCCAGGTGGGTTTTTGCGACAATCCGACAGTTTCAGACATTCGAGCTGGTGCCAGGCCACAGTTTCCCAGATTTACTGAAACCAATCGCACAACTTGACCTGGTGCGAGTTGAACTCATGTTTCAGGATACTTTCCTTTATTAGCCGAGGCTTAGAATACAAGAGCAGGGGGGTTATGCTTGAACTGTATAAACCACTAGTTAGGCCGCAGCTAGAGTACTGTGTGCAGTTCTGGTCACCACATCACAGTGATTGCACTAGAGAGGGTGCAGAGGAGATTTACGAGGATGTTGCCTGGGCTGGGGAATTTTAGCTATGAGGAAAGATTGGATCGGCTGGGGTTGTTTTCTTTGGAACAGAGGAGGCTGAGGGGAGACCTAATTGAGGTGTATAAAATTATGAGGGGCTGAGATAGAGTGGATAGGAAGGACCTATTTCCCTTAGCAGAGGGGTCAACAACCAGGGGGCACAGATTAAAAGTAATTGGTGGAAGGTTTAAAGGGGAGTTGAGGAGAACTTCTTTCACTCAGAGGGTGGTGGGGGTCTGGAACTCACTGCCTGAAAGGGTGGGAGAGGCAGAAACCCTCATCACATTTAAACAGTACTTGGATATGCACCTGAAGTGCTGCAACCCACAGGGCTACGGACCAAGAGCTGGGAAGTGGGATTAGGGCGGATGGCTCTTTGTCGGTGGCACGGAGAAGATGGGCCGAATGGTCTTCTTCTGTGCCGTAAATGTCTATGATTCTATGAGTACAGAACCATAAAATGACAGGACTGTATCCCTAACATTGAGTCAGGTCAATCTCTCCACTAGAGAGAGTACCACGACATTAAAACTGGTCAAGGCTCCAATAGCAATACATCGAGGAGACAGCACAGAACAGGCCATTCAGCCCATCTAGTCCATGTCGGCATTGACTGACACACGAGCAAATAGTTTTAATGACATTTATCCGCCCTGTTTACAGATCACTTCAATCCTTTACTGTACCCATTACTGGTTGAGCCCAATCAGACCACGCTTTGATCTATTTCACAGCAATAATTGGTTCACTTTCTCCACCTGTAGACAGTTCGGATCAAAGAAAGACAACAGACAATTTTACCCCTTCTGAAGACACTGACTCTCACTGGTGTACGGGTTCCACACACACAGACTCTCACTGGGGTACGGGTTCCACACACACTGACTCTCACTGGGGTACGGGTTCCACAGACACTGACTCTCACTGGGGTACGGGTCCCACAGACACTGACTCTCACTGGGGTTCGGGTTCCACACAAACTGACTCTCACTGGGGTACGGGTTCCACACACAATGACTCTCACTGGGGTACGGGTTCCACAGACACTGACTCTCACTGGGGTCCGGGTTCCACACACACTGACTCTCACTGGGGTACGGGTTCCACAGACACTGACTCTCACTGGGGTACGGGTTCCACAGACACTGACTCTCACTGGGATACGGGTTGCAAAGACACTGACTCTCACTGGGGTACGGGTTCCACAGACACTGACTCTCACTGGGGTACTGGTTCCACAGACACTGACTCTCACTGGGGTACGGGTTCCACAGACACTGACACTCACTGGGGTACGGGTTCCACAGACACTGACTCTCACTGGGGTACGAGTTCCACAGGCACTGACTCTCACTGGGGTACGAGTTCCACAGACACTGACTCTCACTGGGGTACGGGTTCCACTGACACTGACTCTCACTGGGGTATGAGTTCCACAGACACTGACTCTCACTGGGGTACGGATTCCACAGACACTGACTCTCACTGGGGTTCAGGTTCCCCAGACACTGACTCTCACTGGGGTACGGGTTCCACACACACTGACTCTCACTGGGGTACGGGTTCCACAGACACTGACTCTCACTGGGGTACGGGTTCCACACACACTGAGTCTCACTAAGGTACGGGTTCCACAGACACTGACTCTCACTGGGGTACGGGTTCCACAGACACTGACTCTCACTGGGGTACGGGTTCCACAGACACTGACTCTCACTGGGGTAAGGGTTCCACAGACACTGACCCTCACTGGGGTACGGGTTCCACAGACACTGACTCTCACTGGGGTGCGGGTCCCACAGACACTGACTCTCACTGGGGTACGGGTTCCACAGGCACTGACTCTCACTGGGGTACGGGTTCCACAGACACTGACTCTCACTGGGGTACGGGTTCCACAGACACTGATTGTCACTGGGGTACGGGTTCCACAGACAGTGGCTCTCACTGGGGTACGGGTTCCACAGATACTGACTCTCACTGGGGTATGGGTTCCACAGACACTGACTCTCACTGGGGTACGGGTTCCACAGACACTGACTCTCACTGGGGTACGGGTTCCACAGACACTGACTCTCACTGGGGTACGGGTTCCACAGACACTGACTCTCACTGGGGTACGGGTTCCACAGACACTGACTCTCACTGGGGTACAGGTTCCACTGACACTGACTCTCACTGGGGTACGAGTTCCACAGACACTGACTCTCACTGGGGTACGGGTTCCACAGACACTGACTGTCGCTGGGGTACATGTTCCACAGACACTGACTCTCACTGGGGTAGGGGTTCCACACACACTGACTCTCACTGGGGTACGGGTTCCACAGGCACTGACTCTCACTGGGGTACGGGTTCCACACACACTGACTCTCACTGGGGTACGGGTTCCACAGACACTGACTCTCACTGGGGTACGGGTTCCACAGGCACTGACTCTTACTGGGGTACGGGTTCCACAGACACTGACTCTCACTGGGGTACGGGTTCCACACACACTGACTCTCACTGGGGTACGGGTTCCACAGACACTGACTCTCACTGGGGTACGGGTTCCACACACACACTGACTCTCACTGGGGTACGGGTTCCACAGACACTGACTCTCACTGGGGTGCGGGTTCCACACACACTGACTCTCACTGGGGTACGGGTTCCACACACACTGACTCTCACTGGGGTATGTGTTCCACAGACACTGACTCTCACTGGGGAACGGGTTCCACAGACACTGACTCTCACCGGGGTACGGGTTCCACACACACTGACTCTCACTGGGGTACGGGTTCCACAGACACTGACTCTCACTGGGGTACGGGTTCCACAGACACTGACTCTCACTGGGGAACGGGTTCCGCAGACACTGACTCTCACTGGGGTACCGCTCCCACTGACACTGTCTCTCACTGGGGTACGGGTTCCACAGATACTGACTCTCACTGGGGTATGGGTTCCACAGACACTGACTCTCACTGGGGTACGGGTTCCACAGACACTGACTGTCACTGGGGTACGGGTTTCACAGACACTGACTCTCACTGGGGTACGGGTTCCACAGACACTGACTCTCACTGGGGTAGGGGTTCCACACACACTGACTCTCACTGGGGTACGGGTTCCACAGGCACTGACTCTCACTGGGGTACGGGTTCCACACACACTGACTCTCACTGGGGTACGGGTTCCACAGACACTGACTCTCACTGGGGTACGGGTTCCACACACACTGACTCTCACTGGGGTACGGGTTCCACAGACACTGACTCTCACTGGGGTACGGGTTCCACACACACACTGACTCTCACTGGGGTACGGGTTCCACAGACACTGACTCTCACTGGGGTGCGGGTTCCACACACACTGACTCTCACTGGGGTACGGGTTCCACACACACTGACTCTCACTGGGGTATGTGTTCCACAGACACTGACTCTCACTGGGGAACGGGTTCCACAGACACTGACTCTCACCGGGGTACGGGTTCCACACACACTGACTCTCACTCGGGTACGGGTTCCACAGACACTGACTCTCACTGGGGTACGGGTTCCACAGACACTGACTCTCACTGGGGAACGGGTTCCGCAGACACTGACTCTCACTGGGGTACGGGTTCCACAGACACTGACTCTCACTGGGGTACCGGTCCCACAGACACTGACTCTCACTGGGGTACCGCTCCCACTGACACTGTCTCTCACTGGGGTACGGGTTCCACAGATACTGACTCTCACTGGGGTATGGGTTCCACAGACACTGACTCTCACTGGGGTACAGGTTCCACAGACACTGACTCTCGCTGGGGTACGGGTTTCACAGACACTGACTCTCACTGGGGTACGGGTTCCACAGACACTGACTCTCACTGGGGTACGGGTTCCACAGACACTGACTCTCACTGGGGTACGGGTTCCACAGACACTGACTCTCACTGGGGTACAGGTTCCACTGACACTGACTCTCACTGGGGTACGAGTTCCACAGACACTGACTCTCACTGGGGTACGGGTTCCACAGACACTGACTGTCGCTGGGGTACATGTTCCACAGGCACTGACTCTCACTGGGGGAGGGGTTCCACACACACTGACTCTCACTGGGGTACGGGTTCCACAGGCACTGACTCTCACTGGGGTACGGGTTCCACACACACTGACTCTCACTGGGGTACGGGTTCCACAGACACTGACTCTCACTGGGGTACGGGTTCCACAGGCACTGACTCTTACTGGGGTACGGGTTCCACAGACACTGACTCTCACTGGGGTACGGGTTCCACACACACTGACTCTCACTGGGGTACGGGTTCCACAGACACTGACTCTCACTGGGGTACGGGTTCCACACACACACTGACTCTCACTGGGGTACGGGTTCCACAGACACTGACTCTCACTGGGGTGCGGGTTCCACACACACTGACTCTCACTGGGGTACGGGTTCCACACACACTGACTCTCACTTGGGTATGTGTTCCACAGACACTGACTCTCACTGGGGAACGGGTTCCACAGACACTGACTCTCACCGGGGTACGGGTTCCACACACACTGACTCTCACTGGGGTACGGGTTCCACAGACACTGACTCTCACTGGGGTATGGGTTCCACAGACACTGACTCTCACTGGGGAATGGGTTCCGCAGACACTGACTCTCACTGGGGTACGGGTTCCACAGACACTGACTCTCACTGGGGTACCGGTCCCACAGACACTGACTCTCACTAGGGTACGGGTTCCACAGACACTGACTCTCACTGGGGAACGGGTTCCGCAGACACTGACTCTCACTGGGGTACGGGTTCCGCAGACACTGACTCTCACTGGGGTACCGGTCCCACAGACACTGACTCTCACTGGGGTACCGCTCCCACTGACACTGTCTCTCACTGGGATATGGGTTCCACAGACACTGACTCTTGTAATGTATATACCTTTAACGGGGGAACTACTTTTTACAGCTCATGTATACTGAAGCACCAGCAGTGGATCCTGTCGAAATATTTAATTCGACTATAGTTGAATACGTACCGGTAACTAACGCTCGTATAGAAAAGGAGACCCGAAATGACCCTACACTGTCTCGGGTATATGATTTGACGGTGAAGGGATGGCCAGCACATGGCGACTCACTGTTGCCAGCATTCTCAACAAGAAGAGAACAGCTGTCAGTGTGCCGGGGGACCTTGATGTGTGGATCCCAAGTGGTAATTCCACCCAAGTTAAGGGATAGAGTGCTCAATGAGCTTCATGAGGGTCATCTGGGAGGGGTAAAAATGAAAAGCCTTGCCAGGGCTCATGTGTGGTGGCCGGGAATCGATAAACAAATCAAGGACCTGACCTAGAGCTGCTCAGGATGCCAGAAAGTCCAAAATGCACCACCACATGCCCCTCTACACCCATGGGAGTGGCCCTCATCTCCATGGCAACGGGTGCATATTGACTTTGAACATAAGAACATAAGAAATAGGAGCAGGAGCAGGCCAATCGGCCCCTCGAGCCTGCTCCGCCATTCAATAAGATCATGGCTGATCTGATCCTAACCGCCAATCCACTATCACAGAACCATCTCCTGAATCTAACAGAATTAGACACACGAAATAGGAGCAGGATCAGGCTACATGGCCCCTGGGCCCGCTCCGCTACCCACAGGGCTATGACCATTCTGAACCTAGACTCATGTCCAAATTCCTGCCCGCTCCCCGTAACCCTTAATTCCCTTTACTTCTAGGAAACTGTCTATTTCTGTTTTAAATTTATGTAATGATGTAGCTTCTACAGCTTTTTGGGGCAGCATATTCCATGGACCTACCACCCTCTGAGTGAAGTAGTTCCTCCTCATCTCAGTTTTGAAAGAGCAGCCCCTTATTCGAAGACTATGCCCCCTAGTTCTAGTTTCACCCATCATCGGGAACATCTTCCCCGCATCCACCCGATCCAACCCCTTCACAATCTTATATGTTTCAATAAGATCGCCTCTCATTCTTCTGAACTCCAATGAGTAGAGTCCCAATCTACTCAACCTCTCCTCATATGTCCATCCCCTCATCCCCGGGATTAACCGAGTGAACCTTCTTTGTACTGATTCGAGGGCAAGTATGTCCTTTCTTAAGTATGGTCACCAAAACTGTACGCAGTATTCCAGGTGCGGTCTCACCAATACCTTGTACAACTGAAGCAATACCTCCCTATTTTTATATTCTATCCCCCTAGCAATGAAAGCCAACATTCCATTGGCCTTCTTAATCACTTGCTGCACCTGCATACTAACGTTTTGAGTTTCGTGCACCAGGACCCCCAGATCCCTTTGTACTTCAGTACTTTCCAGTTTCTTGCCATTAAGATAATAACTTGCTCTACGATTTTTCCTGCCAAAGTGCATAACCTCACACTTTCCAGTATTGTATTCCATCTGCCAAATCTCTGCCCACTTACTTAGCCTGTCTATGTCCCCTTGCAGGTTTTTTATGTCCTCCTCACTCACTACTTTCCCTCCCATCTTAGTATCATCTGCAAACTTTGATATGTTACACTCGGTCCCCTCCTCCAAATCGTTAATATAGATTGTAAAGAGTTGGGGACCCAGCACTGACCCCTGCGGAACACCACTAGTTACTGATTGCCAGTCTGAGAATGAACCATTTATCCCAACTCTCTGCCTTCTGTTAGATAGCCAATCCTCTATCCATGCCAGAATATTACCCCCAATCCTGTGATTTTTTATCTTAAGCAATAATCTTTTGTGTGGCACCTTGTCAAATGCCTTTTGGAAGTCTAAATACACTACGTCCACTTTGCTGGTCCATTCATGGACTCAATGTTTTTAATAGCCGTGGATGTGCACTCGAAATGGCCTGAGGTCATCAAAATGTCCTCCACCACCACGGAGAAAACTATTGCAGTCCTACGGATCATTTTTGCCAGGAACGGCTTCCCAGAACAGATTTGCTCCGATAACGGACCACAGTTTGTGTCCGAAGAGTTCCGGAGGTTCATGAAGAAGAATGGGGTAAGGCACTACACATCCGCCCCGTATCATCCAGCCACAAATGGATTGGCTGAGAGGTTCGTACAAACCTTTAAGAAGGCAATAGAGGCTATGTACAATGACAACATTCCGCTGCAGCATAAGGTGGACAATTTCCTGTTCGCCTACCGGAATGCGACACATGCAGTCACCAACCAGGCCCCGGCCATGATGTTCTTTAACCGAAGGTTAAGATCTCGCCTGGATTTGCTCAGACCAAGCGTACGAAGAGATGTTGAGAGTAAGCAATTCCAGCACATCCATGAGAAGCCAACAAGGAGCTTCAATGTAGGGCAACCAGTCTTGGCCCGCGACTACCGAACAGAAAAATGGCAGTCAGGAACGATATGCATACGGCAGGGCCCACTAATGTACACAGTGGACGTTGGGGAGAACATCGTGAGACGCCATACTGACCAGATCCTAGAGTCACAGGAACAAGTCAACCCCATGCCTCGCCCATACGTACCTGGTGATGAACCCGACGTACAGGTCGCATCTACCCCAGAAACAGTAGCATCGGAAGCTGATGACCCAACCGACGACAGGGTGCCAGAATCGCCTCCGCACCAAGAGCAAGACAGTCAGGAAAGGCACTATCCAGAAAGGATCAGGAAGCCTCCCCAAAGACTGAATATATAAATGGGCTATTTTCAGCTAACGTTGTATGTTAAAAGTGTTAATTGTAATTAGTTTGATATTTAATTGTTAAATGAGTGTTATGGTACTGTTAATCTAAAAGGGGAGGAATTGTAATGTATATACCTTTAAGGGGGGAACTACTTTTTACAGCTCATGTATACTGTAGTACCGGCAGTGACCACACCTGTATATAGCACTGAGTAGTAATCTGTACAGTTCAGTTCCAGAGTGAGCCACGTTGAATAAATACCTGTTGTACCGTTCTCCTGCAGTCTAGTGTCTTACTACTGACGGACACAACAACTCTCACTGGGGAACGGGTTCCGCAGACACTGACTCTCACTGGGGTACGGGTTCCCCACACACTGACTCTCACTGGGGTACGGGTTCCACAGATACTGACTCTCACTGGGGTACGAGTTCTACAGACACTGACTCTCACTGGGGTACGGTTCCACAGACACTGACTCTCACTGGGGTACGGGTTCCACACACACTGACTCTCACTGGTGTACGGGTTCCACAGACACTGACTCTCACTGGGGTACGGGTTCCACAGGCACTGACTCTCACTGGGGTACGGGTTCCACGAGCACCGACTCTCACTGGGGTACAGGTTCCACAGACACTGGCTCTCACTGGTGTACGGGTTCCACAGACACTGACTCTCACTGGGGTACGGGTTCCACAGGCACTGACTCTCACTGGGGTACGGGTTCCATGAGCACCGACTCTCACTGGGGTACAGGTTCCACAGACACTGGCTCTCACTGGGGTACAGGTTCCACAGACACTGACTCTCACTGGGGTACGGGTTCCACAGTTGCTGACTCTCAATGGGGTACGGGTTTCACAGGCACTGACTCTCACTGGGGTACGGGTTCCACAGACACTGACTCTCACTGGGGTACGGGTTCCACAGACACTGACTCTCACTGGGGTACGGGTTCCACACACACTGACTCTCACTGGGATACGGGTTCCACAGGCGCTGACTCTCAATGGGGTACGGGTTCCACAGACACTGACTCTCACTGGGGTACGAGTTCCACAGACACTGACTCTCACTGGGGTACGGGTTCCACAGACACCGACTCTCACTGGGGTACGGGTTCCACAGACACTGATTAAGAACATAAGAACATAAGAAATAGGAACAGGAGTCGGCCATTTGGCCCTTCAATAAGATCATGGCTGATCTTCTACCTGATCTCCTCTTTCCTGAATTATCCCCATATTCCTTAATATTCAAAAATCTATCAATCTCTATCTTGAATGTACTCAACGACTGAGCCTCCACAGCCCTCTGGGGTAGAGAATTCGACAGGTTCACCACCCTCTGAGTGAAGAAATTTCTCCTCATCTCAGTCCTAAATGGCCGACCCCTTATTCTGAGACTGTGACCCCTGGTTCTAGACTCCCCAGCCAGGGAAAACATCCTCCCTGCATCGACCCTGTCAAGCCCTGTAAGAATGTTGTATGTTTCAATGAGATCACCTGTCACTCTTCTAAACTCTAGAGAATATAGGCCTAGTCTACTCAATCTACCCTCATAGGACAATCCCCCCATCCCAGGAATCAGTCTGGTGAACCTTTGTTGCACTCCCTCTATGGCAAGTATATCCTTCCTTAGGTAAGGAGACCAAAACTGTACACAATACTCCAGGTGTGGTCTCACCAGGGCCCTATATAATTGCAGTAAGACGTCTTTACTCTTATACTCAAATCCTCTTGTAATAAAGGCCAACATACCATTTGCTTTCCTAATTGCTTGCTGTATCTGCATGTTAACTTTCAGTGATTCGTGTACAAGGACACCCAGGTCCCTCTGAACACCAACATTTCCCAATCTCTCACCATTTAAAAAATACTCTGCTTTTCTATTTTTCCTACCAAACTGGATAACTTCACATTTCTCCACATTATATTCCATTTGCCATGTTCTTGCCCACTCACTTAGCCTGTCTATATCCCCTTGAAGCCTCCTTGCATCCTCCTCACAACTTACATTCCCACCCAGCTTTGTATCATCAGCAAACTTGGATACGTTACACACAGTCCCCTCATCCAAATCATTGATGTAGATTGTGAATAGCTGAGGCCCAAGCACTGATCCTTGCGATGCCTCACTAGTTACAGCCTGCCAACCCGAAAATGACCCGTTTATTCCTACTCTCTGTTTTCTGTCCGTTAACCAATCCTCAATCTATGCTAGTATATTACCCCCAATCCCATGAGCCCTAATTTTGTTTAATAACCTCTTGTGTGGCACCTTATCGAATGCCTTCTGAAAATCCAAATACACCACATCCACTGGCTCCCCCTTATCTATTCTGCTAGTTACAACCTCAAAAAACTCTCAACAGATTTGCCAAACACGATTTCCCTTTCATAAACCCGTGTAGACTCTGCCCAATCCTATTATTATTTTCTAAGTGCCCTGTTACCACGTCCTTAATAACAGATTCTAGCATTTTCCCTACGACTGATGTCAGGCTAACTGGGCTGTAGTTCCCTGTTTTCTCTCTCCCTCCTTTCTTAAATAGTGGGGTTACATTTGCTACTTTCCAATCTGCGGGAACCATTCTAGAATCTATGGAAGTTTGGAAAAGGACAACCAAGGCATCCACTACCTCTATAGCCACCTCTTTCAAAACCCTAGGATGTAGGCCATCAGGTCCAGGGGCTTTATCGGCTTTCAGTCCCATTTATTTCTCCAGTACTACTTTTTTACTAATACTAATATCTTTCAGTTTCTCATTCTTGCTAGACCCTTGGTTCTCCACTATTTCCGGGACATTTTTTGCGTCTTCTTCCGTGAAGACAGACACAAAGGACGCGATCTTACCTTTCGGTGTGAGTTAGGAGTGGGTCAGCTGACTTGCGGGTTCCGATCCCGCCCCCAACGACACACAGATGTAATTTTGCTTCAATTGGCCTTGTTAAGTCCGCCCTGTGGGCTTGCTGGCCAATTAAGGGAAAGCCGGTGTCAGATGACGTCAGCTGATGATGCGTCATCTGCCGGTTTTCTTAAAGGGGACAAGCTCATTTTTTTTTGACAGATGATTTTTCAGTGTTTGACAGCATTGAGGTGCTGCAAACACTGACAATCACCGTACGCAGGTGAGCCCTTCCACCCAGGCTCTCCAGTGACTCTCTCCTTAGGATGAAACAGATGGCAGCTGCAGGCGAGGTTACAGAAGCGATCTGTCACTGGTGAGAGAGGTTCTCCCAATGAGGTGGGACTACACAAACAATTCAAACCTTATTACCTACAGAAAAGCCTACCTACATTAAAAATGATTTTCCTAACTTTTACTTGCCTCTGAAACTCACCAGTGCACCATTGGATCCTTCACACCACTTCTGCAGCTGTCATCAATGAAGAAACATTACAGTAGACCCACAGCATGCCACACTTACCCTGGCATGGTGTCCAGACATCGGGAAGCCCACAGTCGACATTGCAATATTAAAAAAAACCTCTTAACTGCCTGTTAACAGGCAGTTAAGCACCTTAAAGGAATGTATATTTGTTGTAAATTCTGTATTAATTCTTTAAATGCTAGCCATTGCTTGTCCACTGTCATACCTTTTAATGTAGTTTCCCAATCTACCTTAGCCAACTCGCCCCTCATACCTATGTAGTTTACTTTGTTTAGATTTCAGACCCTAGTTTCGGATTTAACTAAATCACTTTCAAACTCAATATAAAATTCTATCATATTATGGTCACTCTTCCCTAAAGGCCCCTTTACCACAAGGTTATTAATTAACCCTTTCTCGTTGCACAATACTAGATCTAAAACAGCCTGTTCCCTAGTTGGTTCCTCAACATACTGATCTAGGAAACTATCTTGCATACATTCCATGAATTCTCTGATTTATACTCTGCCCTACATTACATCTACTGTTTGGGGGCCAAAAACAACTCCCACCAATGTTTTCTGCCCCTTGCTGTTTCTTAGCTCCACCCAAACTGATTCTACTTCTTGATTTTTGGAGCTAAGATCCTTTCTCTCCACTGTCTTTATCCCATCCTTTATCAAGGCTACCCCTCCTCCTTTTCCATTTTGCCTGTCTCTTCTAAAAGTTAAGTATCCTGGAATATTTAGTTCCCAACCTTGGCCACTTTGCAACCACGTCTCCGTAATGGCTATTAGATCAAACCCGTTAATTTCTATCTGCGCTATTAATTTATCTATTTTGTTGCGAATGCTTCGCGCATTCATATATAATGCCTTTAGCTTTGACTTATTTCTATTTTACCTTTGTTACTCCCTCTGTCTCTTCCTGACCCACTCTGCTGATTTTTACCCAAAACTCTACTCTGCTCTAGAGCATTGACATTTCTCTCGCTGCTTTTAAATTTACTCTTTCCTGAATCCCCCCGCCCCGCCTTCGTTAGTTTAAAGCCCTGTCTACTGCCCTAGTTATTCAATTCGCCAAAATTCCTTCCTCCCACACCACTCTTTGAGCCGCGCATTTAAACCTCTAATCTGTTTGTCCCTATACCAATTTGAGCGTGGCTCAGGTAACAATCCAGAGATTATTACCTTTGAGGTTCTGCTGTTTAATTTGGATCCTAGCTCCTCAAACACTCTCAGCAGTACCTCATTCCTAGTTCTACCTATGTCGTTGGCTCCTAAGTGGACCACGATAACTGGATCCTCCCCCTCCCACTTCAAGTTCTTCTCCAGTCGCGAGGAGATGTCTTTAACCCTGGCACCAGGCAGGCAACACAACCTTCGGAACTCCCGGTCGCGGCTGCAGAGAACAGTACCTATCCCCCTGACTATACTGTCCCCTACCACAACTACATTCCCTTTCACTCCCCCCACTCGAATGGCCTCCTGCACCATGGTGCCATGATCAGCTTGCTCATCCATCCTGCAGGCTTTTCCCTCATCCACACAGGCAGCAAGAACCTCATACCTGTTGGACAAGGACAAAGGCTGAGGCTCCTCCAGCAATGCACCTGGGGTCCCCTTACCTGCCTGAGTTGCAGTCACACCCTCCTGTCCCTGACCATTAACCAGAGCTGTACCACAACCTAACCCAAGGGGTATGACTGCCTCCTGGATCAGAGTGTCCAGGTAACTCTCCCCACCCCTGATGCCCTGCAATTTCTGCACCTCAGACTCCAGTTCAACAACTCTGAGCTGAAGTTCCTCAAGATGCAGACACTTGCTGCAAAGGTGGTTGTCCGGGATCACAATGCTCTCCACAAACCCCCACATGCTGCAGTTGTGCCACACCACCTGCACTGCCATCCCTATATAACCTTGTTTTATTTAATTTAATTAAATGAAATTTGTAATTCTGTAACTTAGTTAACTGTGTAGTTTCCTAACTACTTACTTGATCTAGATTAAATTAAGGGTACTGCAATTAAATATCTGCCTGTAACACAAAGCACGACAAGTAGTGCAGTCAAAAAGCAGCAACTCCTTCCCCCTCGTCTCAAAATTACCACTCTTTCCAAATTCCCAAATAAAACACTCACTTCAAGTCCACTCCGTTTAATCCCGCTCTGTGCAGCACATTTGATGGGACAGTGTAGAGGGAGCTTCACTCTTTATCTAACCCGTGCTGTACCGGCCCTGGGAGTGTTTGATGGGACAGTGTAGAGGGAGCTTTACTCTGTATCTAACCCGTGCTGTACCTGCCCTGGGAGTGTTTGATGGGACAGTGCAGAGGGAGCTTTACTCTGTATCTAACCCGTGCTGCACCTGCCCTGGGAGTGTTTGATGGGACAGTGTAGAGGGAGATTTACTCTGTATCTAACCCGTGCTGTACCTGCCCTGGGAGTGTTTGATGGGACAGTGTAGAGGGAGATTTACTCTGTATCTAACTCGTGTTGTACCTGCCCTGGGAGTGTTTGATGGGACAGTGTAGAGGGAGCTTTACTCTGTATCTAACTCGTGTTGTACCTGCCCTGGGAGTGTTTGATGGGACAGTGCAGAGGGAGCTTTACTCTGTATCTAACCTGTGCTGTACCTGCCCTGGGAGTGTTTGATGCGACAGTGTAGAGGGTTCTTTGCTCTTTATCTAACCCGTGCTGTACCTGCCCTGGGAGTGTTTGATGGGACAGTGCAGAGGGAGCTTTACTCTGTATCTAACCGGTGCTGTACCTGCCCTGGGAGTGTTTGACAGGACAGTGTAGAGGGAGCTTTACTCTGTATCTAACCCGTGCTGTACCTGCCCTGGGATTGTTTGATGGGACAGTGTAGAGGGAGCTTTACTCTGTATCTAACCCGTGCTGTACCTGCCCTGGGAGTGTTTGATGGGACAGTGTGGAGGGAGCTTTACTCTGTATCTAACCCGTGCTGTACCTGCCCTGGGAGTATTTGATGGGACAGTGTAGAGGGAGCTTTACTCTGTATCTAACCCGTGCTGTACCTGCCCTGGGAGTGTTTGATGGGACAGTGTAGACGGAGCTTTACTCTGTATCTAACCCGTGCTGTACCTGCCCTGGGAGTGTTTGATGGGACAGTGTAGAGGGAGCTTTACTCTGTATCTAAACCGTGCTGTACCTGCCCTGGGAGTGTTTGATGGGACAGTGTAGAGGGAGCTTTACTCTGTATCTAACCCGTGCTGTACCTGCCCTGGGAGTGTTTGATGGGACAGTGTAGAGGGAGCTTTACTCTGTATCTAACCCGTGCGGTACCTGCCCTGGGAGTGTTTGATGGGACAGTGTAGACGGAGCTTTACTCTGTATCTAAACCGTGCTGTACCTGCCCTGGGAGTGTTTGATGGGACAGTGTAGACGGAGCTTTACTCTGTATCTAACCTGTGCTGTACCTGCCCTGGGAGTGTTTGATGGGACAGTGTAGAGGGAGCTTTACTCTGTATCTAACCCGTGCTGTACCTGCCCTGGGAGTGTTTGATGGGACAGTGTAGAGGGAGCTTTGCTCTGCATCTAACCTGTGCTGTACCTGCCCTGGAAGTGTTTGAATGGACAGTGTAGAGGGAGCTTTACTCTGTATCTAACCCATGCTGTACCTGCCCTGGGAGTGTTTGATGGGACAGTGTAGAGGGAGCTTTACTCTGTATCTAACCCGTGCTGTACCTGCCCTGGGAGTGTTTGATGGGACAGTGTAGAGGGAGCTTTACTCTGTATCTAACCCGTGCTGTACCTGCCCTGGGAGTGTTTGATGTGACAGTGTAGAGGGAGATTTACTCTGTATCTAACCCGTGCTGTACCTGCCCTGGGAGTGTTTGATGGGACAGTGTAGAGGGAGCTTTACTCTGTATCTAACTCGTGCTGTACCTGCCCTGGGAGTGTTTGATGGGGCAGTGTAGAGGGAGCTTTACTCTGTATCTAACACGTGCTGTACCTGCCCTGGGAGTGTTTGATGGGACAGTGTAGAGGGAGCTTTGCTCTGTATCTAACCCGTGCGGTACCTGCCCTGGGAGTGTTTGATGGGACAGTGTAGACGGAGCTTTACTCTGTATCTAAACCGTGCTGTACCTGCCCTGGGAGTGTTTGATGGGACAGTGTAGACGGAGCTTTACTCTGTATCTAACCTGTGCTGTACCTGCCCTGGGAGTGTTTGATGGGACAGTGTAGAGGGAGCTTTACTCTGTATCGAACCTGTGCTGTGCCTCTCCTGGGAGTGTTTCATGGGACAGTGTAGAGGGGGCTTTACTCTGTATCTAACCCGTGCTGTACCTGCCCTGGGAGTGTTTGATGGGAGAGTGCAGAGGGAGATTTACTCTGTATCTAACCTGTGCTGTACCTGCCCTGGGAGTGTTTGATGGGACAGTGTAGAGGGAGCTTTACTCGGTATCTAACCCGTGCTGTACCTGCCCTGGGAGTGTTTGATGGGACAGTGTAGAGGGACCTTTACTCTGTATCTAACCTGTGCTGTACCTGCCCTGGGAGTGTTTGATGGGACAGTGTAGAGGGAGCTTTGCTCTGCATCTAACCTGTGCTGTACCTGCCCTGGAAGTGTTTGATGGGACAGTGTAGAGGGAGCTTTACTCTGTATCTAACCCATGCTGTACATGCCCTGGGAGTGTTTGATGGGACAGTGTAGAGGGAGCTTTACTCTGTATCTAACCCGTGCTGTACCTGCCCTGGGAGTGTTTGATGGGACAGTGTAGAGGGAGCTTTACTCTGTATCTAACCCGTGCTGTACCTGCCCTGGGAGTGTTTGATGGGACAGTGTAGAGGGAGCTTTACTCTGTATCTAACCCGTGCTGTACCTGCCCTGGGAGTGTTTGATGGGACAGTGTAGAGGGAGCTTTACTCTGTATCTAACCCGTGCTGTACCTGCCCTGGGAGTGTTTGATGGGACAGTGTAGAGGGAGCTTTACTCTGTATCTAACCCGTGCTGTACCTGCCCTGGGAGTGTTTGATGGGGACAGTGTAGAGGGAGCTTTGCTCTGTATCAAACACGTGCTGTACCTGCCCTGGGAGTGTTTGATGGGACAGTGTAGAGGGAGCTTTACTCTGTATCTAACCCGTGCTGCAACTGCCCTGGGAGTGTTTGATGGGACAGTGTAGAGGGAGCTTTACTCTATATATAACCCGTGCTGTACATGCCCTGGGAGTGTTTGATGGGACAGTGTAGAGGGAGCTTCACTCTGTAACTAACCCATGCTGTACCTGTCCTGGGAGTGTTTGATGGGACAGTGTAGAGGGAGCTTTACTCTGTATCTAACCCGTGCTGTACCTGCCCTGGGAGTGTTTGATGGGACAGTGTAGAGAGAGCTTTACTCTGTATGTAACCATGCTGTACCTGCACTGGGAGTGTTTGATGGGACAGTGTAGAGGGAGCTATACTCTTTATCTAACCTGTGCTGTACCTGCACTGGGAGTGTTTGATGGGACAGTGTAGAGGGAGCTTTACTCTGTATCTAAACCGTGCGCTCCTGCCCTGGGAGTGTTTGATGGGGCAGTGTAGACGGAGCTTTACTCTGTATCTAACCCGTGCTGTACCTGCCCTGGGATAGTTTGATGGGATAGTGTCGAGGGAGCTTTACTCTGTATCTAACCCATGCTGGACCTGCCCTGGGAGTGTTTGATGGGACAGTGTAGAGGGAGATTTACTCTGTATCTAACCCGTGCTGTACCTGCCCTGGGAGTCTATGATGGGGACAATGCAGATGGAGATTTTCTCTGCATCTAACCCGTGCTGTACCTGCCCTGGGAGTGTTCATGGGACAGTGTAGAGGGAGCTTTACTGTGTATCTAACCCGTGCTGTACCTGCCCTGGGAGTGTTTGATGGGATAGTGTAGAGGGAGCTTTACTCTGTATCTAACCCATGCTGTATCTGTCCTGTGAGTGTTTGATGGGAGAGTGTAGAGGGAGCTTTACTCTGTATCTAACCCTTACTGTACCTGCCCTCGGAGTGTTTGATGGGACAGTGTAGAGGGAGCTTTACTCTGTATCTAAACCGTGCTGTGCCTGCCCTGGGAGTGCTTGATGGGACAGTGTAGAGGGGGCTTTACTCTGTATCTAACCCGTGCTGTACCTGCCCTGGGAGTGTTTGATGGCAGAGTGTAGAGGGAGATTTAATCTGTCTCTAACCTGTGCTGTACCTGCCCTGGGAGTGTTTGATGGGACAGTGTAGAGGGAGCTTTACTCTGTATCTAACCCGTGCTGTACCTGCCCTGGGAGTGTTTGGTGGGACAGTGTAGAGGGTGCTTTGCTCTGCATCTAACCCGTGCTGTACCAGCCCTGGGAGTGTTTGATGCGACAGTGTAGAGGGGGCTTTACTCTGTATCTAACCCGTACTGTACGTGCCCTGGGAGTGTTTGATGGGACAGTGTAGAGGGAGCTTTACTCGGTAACTAACCCGTGCTCTACCTGCCCTGGGAGTGTTTGATGCGACAGTGTAGAGGGAGCTTTACTCAGTATCTAACCCGTGCTGAACCTGCCCTGGGAGTGTTTGATGGGACAGTGTGGAGGGAGATATACTGTGCATCTAACCCGTGCTGTACATGCCCTGGAAGTGTTGGATGGGATAGTGTAGAGGGAGGTTTACTCTGTATCTAACCCATGCTGTACCTGCCCGGGGAGTGTTTGATGGGACAGTGTAGAGGGAGCTTTACTCTGTATCTAACCCGTGCTGTACCTGCCCTGGCAGTGTTTGATGGGACAGTGTAGAGGGAGATTTACTCTGTATCTAACCCGTGCTGTACCTGCCCTGGGAGTGTTTGATGGGACAGTGTAGAGGGAGCTTTACTCTGTATCTAACCCGTGCTGTACCTGCCCAGGGAGTGTTTGATGGGACAGTGTAGAGGGAGCTTTACTCTGTATCTAACCCATGCTGGACCTGCCCTGGGAGTGTTTGATGGGACTGTGTAGAGGGAGCTTTACTCTGTATCTAACCCGTGCTGTACCTGCCCTGGGAGTGTTTGATGGGACAGTGTAGAGGGAGCTTTACTCTGTATCTAAACCGTGCTGTACCTGCACTGGGAGTGTTTATTGGGACAGTGTAGAGGGAGTTTTACTCTCTATCTAACCCGTGCTGTACCTGCCCTGGGAGTGTTTGATGGGGACAGTGTAGAGGGAGCTTTACTCTGTACCTAACACGTGCTGTACCTGCCCTGGGAGTGTTTGATGCGACAGTGTAGAGGGAGCTTTACTCTGCATCTAACCCGTGCGGTACCTACCCTGGGAGTGTTTGATGGGACAGTGTAGACGGAGCTTTACTCTGTATCTAAACCATGCTGTACCTGCCCTGGGAGTGTTTGATGGGACAGTGTAGGCGGAGCTTTACTCTGTATCTAACCTGTGCTGTACCTGCCCTGGGAGTGTTTGATGGGACAGTGTAGAGGGAGCTTTACTCTGTATCGAACCCGTGCTGTGCCTCTCCTGGGAGTGTTTCATGGGACAGTGTAGAGGGGGCTTTACTCTGTATCTAACCCGTGCTGTACCTGCCCTGGAAGTGTTTGATGGGAGAGTGTAGAGGGAGATTTACTCTGTATCTAACCTGTGCTGTACCTGCCCTGGGTGTGTTTGATGGGACAGTGTAGAGGGAGCTTTACTCGGTATCTAACCCGTGCTGTACCTGCCCTGGGAGTGTTTGATGGGACAGTGTAGAGGGAGCTTTACTCTGTATCTAACCCGTGCTGTACCTGCCCTGGGAGTGTTTGATGGGACAGTGTAGAGGGAGCTTTGCTCTGCATGTAACCCGTGCTGTACCTGCCCTGGAAGTGTTTGATGGGACAGTGTAGAGGGAGCTTTACTCTGTATCTAACCCATGCTGTACCTGCCCTGGGAGTGTTTGATGGGACAGTGTAGAGGGAGCTTTACTCTGTATCTAACCCGTGCTGTACCTGCCCTGGGAGTGTTTGATGGGACAGTGTAGAGGGAGCTTTGCTCTGCATCTAACCCGTGCTGTACCTGCCCTGGAAGTGTTTGATGGGACAGTGTAGAGGGAGCTTTACTCTGTATCTAACACATGCTGTACCTGCCCTGGGAGTGTTTGATGGGACAGTGTAGAGGGAGCTTTACTCTGTATCTAACCCGTGCTGTACCTGCCCTGGGAGTGTTTGATGGGACAGTGTAGAGGGAGCTTTACTCTGTATCTAACCCGTGCTGTACCTGCCCTGGGAGTGTTTGATGGGACAGTGTAGAGGGAGCTTTACTCTGTATCTAACCCGTGCTGTACCTGCCCTGGGAGTGTTTGATGAGGACAGTGTAGAGGGAGCTTTACTCTGCATCGAACACGTGCTGTACCTGCCCTGGGAGTGTTTGATGGGAGAGTGTAGAGGGAGTTTACTCTGTATCTAACCCGTGCTGTACCTGCCCTGGGAGTGTTTGATGGGACAGTGTAGAGGGAGCTTTACTCTGTATCTAACTCGTGCTGTACCTGCCCTGGGAGTGTTTGATGGGACAGTGTAGACGGAGCTTTACTCTGTATCTAACCCGTGCTGTACCTGCCCTGGGAGTGTTTGATGGGACAGTGTAGAGGGAGCTTTACTCTGTATCTAAACCGTGCTGTACCTGCCCTGGGAGTGTTTGATGGGACAGTGTAGAGGGAGCTTTACTCTGTATCTAACACGTGCTGTACCTGCCCTGGGAGTGTTTGATGGGACAGTGTAGAGGGAGCTTTACTCTGTATCGAACCCGTGCGGTACCTGCCCTGGGAGTGTTTGATGGGACAGTGTAGAGGGAGCTTTACTCTGTATGTAACCCGTGCTGTACCTGCCCTGGGAGTGTTTAATGGGAGAGTGTAGAGGGAGATTTACTCTGTATCTAACCTGTGCTGTACCTGCCCTGGGTGTGTTTGATGGGACAGTGTAGAGGGAGCTTTACTCTGTATCTAACTCGTGCTGTACCTGCCCTGGGAGTGTTTGATGGGGCAGTGTAGAGGGAGCTTTACTCTGTATCTAACCCGTGCTGTACCTGCCCTGGGAGTGTTTGATGGGACAGTGTAGAGGGAGCTTTGCTCTGCATCTAACCTGTGCTGTACCTGCCCTGGAAGTGTTTGATGGGACAGTGTAGAGGGAGCTTTACTCTGTATCTAACCCATGCTGTACCTGCCCTGGGAGTGTTTGATGGGACAGTGTAGAGGGAGCTTAACTCTGTATCTAACCCGTGCTGTACCTGCCCTGGGAGTGTTTGATGGGACAGTTTAGAGGGAGCTTTACTCTGTATCTAACCCGTGCTGTACCTGCCCTGGGAGTGTTTGATGTGACAGTGTAGAGGGAGATTTACTCTGTATCTAACCCGTGCTGTACCTGCCCTGGGAGTGTTTGATGGGACAGTGTAGAGGGAGCTTTACTCTGTATCTAACTCGTGCTGTACCTGCCCTGGGAGTGTTTGATGGGGCAGTGTAGAGGGAGCTTTACTCTATATATAACCCGTGCTGTACATGCCCTGGGAGTGTTTGATGGGACAGTGTAGAGGGAGCTTCACTCTGTAACTAACCCATGCTGTACCTGTCCTGGGAGTGTTTGATGGGACAGTGTAGAGGGAGCTTTACTCTGTATCTAACCCGTGCTGTACCTGCCCTGGGAGTGTTTGATGGGACAGTGTAGAGAGAGCTTTACTCTGTATGTAACCATGCTGTACCTGCACTGGGAGTGTTTGATGGGACAGTGTAGAGGGAGCTATACTCTTTATCTAACCTGTGCTGTACCTGCACTGGGAGTGTTTGATGGGACAGTGTAGAGGGAGCTTTACTCTGTATCTAAACCGTGCGCTCCTGCCCTGGGAGTGTTTGATGGGGCAGTGTAGACGGAGCTTTACTCTGTATCTAACCCGTGCTGTACCTGCCCTGGGATAGTTTGATGGGATAGTGTCGAGGGAGCTTTACTCTGTATCTAACCCATGCTGGACCTGCCCTGGGAGTGTTTGATGGGACAGTGTAGAGGGAGATTTACTCTGTATCTAACCCGTGCTGTACCTGCCCTGGGAGTCTATGATGGGGACAATGCAGATGGAGATTTTCTCTGCATCTAACCCGTGCTGTACCTGCCCTGGGAGTGTTCATGGGACAGTGTAGAGGGAGCTTTACTGTGTATCTAACCCGTGCTGTACCTGCCCTGGGAGTGTTTGATGGGATAGTGTAGAGGGAGCTTTACTCTGTATCTAACCCATGCTGTATCTGTCCTGTGAGTGTTTGATGGGAGAGTGTAGAGGGAGCTTTACTCTGTATCTAACCCTTACTGTACCTGCCCTCGGAGTGTTTGATGGGACAGTGTAGAGGGAGCTTTACTCTGTATCTAAACCGTGCTGTGCCTGCCCTGGGAGTGCTTGATGGGACAGTGTAGAGGGGGCTTTACTCTGTATCTAACCCGTGCTGTACCTGCCCTGGGAGTGTTTGATGGCAGAGTGTAGAGGGAGATTTAATCTGTCTCTAACCTGTGCTGTACCTGCCCTGGGAGTGTTTGATGGGACAGTGTAGAGGGAGCTTTACTCTGTATCTAACCCGTGCTGTACCTGCCCTGGGAGTGTTTGGTGGGACAGTGTAGAGGGTGCTTTGCTCTGCATCTAACCCGTGCTGTACCAGCCCTGGGAGTGTTTGATGCGACAGTGTAGAGGGGGCTTTACTCTGTATCTAACCCGTACTGTACGTGCCCTGGGAGTGTTTGATGGGACAGTGTAGAGGGAGCTTTACTCGGTAACTAACCCGTGCTCTACCTGCCCTGGGAGTGTTTGATGCGACAGTGTAGAGGGAGCTTTACTCAGTATCTAACCCGTGCTGAACCTGCCCTGGGAGTGTTTGATGGGACAGTGTGGAGGGAGATATACTGTGCATCTAACCCGTGCTGTACATGCCCTGGAAGTGTTGGATGGGATAGTGTAGAGGGAGGTTTACTCTGTATCTAACCCATGCTGTACCTGCCCGGGGAGTGTTTGATGGGACAGTGTAGAGGGAGCTTTACTCTGTATCTAACCCGTGCTGTACCTGCCCTGGCAGTGTTTGATGGGACAGTGTAGAGGGAGATTTACTCTGTATCTAACCCGTGCTGTACCTGCCCTGGGAGTGTTTGATGGGACAGTGTAGAGGGAGCTTTACTCTGTATCTAACCCGTGCTGTACCTGCCCAGGGAGTGTTTGATGGGACAGTGTAGAGGGAGCTTTACTCTGTATCTAACCCATGCTGGACCTGCCCTGGGAGTGTTTGATGGGACTGTGTAGAGGGAGCTTTACTCTGTATCTAACCCGTGCTGTACCTGCCCTGGGAGTGTTTGATGGGACAGTGTAGAGGGAGCTTTACTCTGTATCTAAACCGTGCTGTACCTGCACTGGGAGTGTTTATTGGGACAGTGTAGAGGGAGTTTTACTCTCTATCTAACCCGTGCTGTACCTGCCCTGGGAGTGTTTGATGGGGACAGTGTAGAGGGAGCTTTACTCTGTACCTAACACGTGCTGTACCTGCCCTGGGAGTGTTTGATGCGACAGTGTAGAGGGAGCTTTACTCTGCATCTAACCCGTGCGGTACCTACCCTGGGAGTGTTTGATGGGACAGTGTAGACGGAGCTTTACTCTGTATCTAAACCATGCTGTACCTGCCCTGGGAGTGTTTGATGGGACAGTGTAGGCGGAGCTTTACTCTGTATCTAACCTGTGCTGTACCTGCCCTGGGAGTGTTTGATGGGACAGTGTAGAGGGAGCTTTACTCTGTATCGAACCCGTGCTGTGCCTCTCCTGGGAGTGTTTCATGGGACAGTGTAGAGGGGGCTTTACTCTGTATCTAACCCGTGCTGTACCTGCCCTGGAAGTGTTTGATGGGAGAGTGTAGAGGGAGATTTACTCTGTATCTAACCTGTGCTGTACCTGCCCTGGGTGTGTTTGATGGGACAGTGTAGAGGGAGCTTTACTCGGTATCTAACCCGTGCTGTACCTGCCCTGGGAGTGTTTGATGGGACAGTGTAGAGGGAGCTTTACTCTGTATCTAACCCGTGCTGTACCTGCCCTGGGAGTGTTTGATGGGACAGTGTAGAGGGAGCTTTGCTCTGCATGTAACCCGTGCTGTACCTGCCCTGGAAGTGTTTGATGGGACAGTGTAGAGGGAGCTTTACTCTGTATCTAACCCATGCTGTACCTGCCCTGGGAGTGTTTGATGGGACAGTGTAGAGGGAGCTTTACTCTGTATCTAACCCGTGCTGTACCTGCCCTGGGAGTGTTTGATGGGACAGTGTAGAGGGAGCTTTGCTCTGCATCTAACCCGTGCTGTACCTGCCCTGGAAGTGTTTGATGGGACAGTGTAGAGGGAGCTTTACTCTGTATCTAACACATGCTGTACCTGCCCTGGGAGTGTTTGATGGGACAGTGTAGAGGGAGCTTTACTCTGTATCTAACCCGTGCTGTACCTGCCCTGGGAGTGTTTGATGGGACAGTGTAGAGGGAGCTTTACTCTGTATCTAACCCGTGCTGTACCTGCCCTGGGAGTGTTTGATGGGACAGTGTAGAGGGAGCTTTACTCTGTATCTAACCCGTGCTGTACCTGCCCTGGGAGTGTTTGATGAGGACAGTGTAGAGGGAGCTTTACTCTGCATCGAACACGTGCTGTACCTGCCCTGGGAGTGTTTGATGGGAGAGTGTAGAGGGAGTTTACTCTGTATCTAACCCGTGCTGTACCTGCCCTGGGAGTGTTTGATGGGACAGTGCAGAGGGAGCTTTACTCTGTATCTAACTCGTGCTGTACCTGCCCTGGGAGTGTTTGATGGGACAGTGTAGACGGAGCTTTACTCTGTATCTAACCCGTGCTGTACCTGCCCTGGGAGTGTTTGATGGGACAGTGTAGAGGGAGCTTTACTCTGTATCTAAACCGTGCTGTACCTGCCCTGGGAGTGTTTGATGGGACAGTGTAGAGGGAGCTTTACTCTGTATCTAACACGTGCTGTACCTGCCCTGGGAGTGTTTGATGGGACAGTGTAGAGGGAGCTTTACTCTGTATCGAACCCGTGCGGTACCTGCCCTGGGAGTGTTTGATGGGACAGTGTAGAGGGAGCTTTACTCTGTATGTAACCCGTGCTGTACCTGCCCTGGGAGTGTTTAATGGGAGAGTGTAGAGGGAGATTTACTCTGTATCTAACCTGTGCTGTACCTGCCCTGGGTGTGTTTGATGGGACAGTGTAGAGGGAGCTTTACTCTGTATCTAACTCGTGCTGTACCTGCCCTGGGAGTGTTTGATGGGGCAGTGTAGAGGGAGCTTTACTCTGTATCTAACCCGTGCTGTACCTGCCCTGGGAGTGTTTGATGGGACAGTGTAGAGGGAGCTTTGCTCTGCATCTAACCTGTGCTGTACCTGCCCTGGAAGTGTTTGATGGGACAGTGTAGAGGGAGCTTTACTCTGTATCTAACCCATGCTGTACCTGCCCTGGGAGTGTTTGATGGGACAGTGTAGAGGGAGCTTAACTCTGTATCTAACCCGTGCTGTACCTGCCCTGGGAGTGTTTGATGGGACAGTTTAGAGGGAGCTTTACTCTGTATCTAACCCGTGCTGTACCTGCCCTGGGAGTGTTTGATGTGACAGTGTAGAGGGAGATTTACTCTGTATCTAACCCGTGCTGTACCTGCCCTGGGAGTGTTTGATGGGACAGTGTAGAGGGAGCTTTACTCTGTATCTAACTCGTGCTGTACCTGCCCTGGGAGTGTTTGATGGGGCAGTGTAGAGGGAGCTTTACTCTGTATCTAACCCGTGCTGTACCTGCCCTGGGAGTGTTTGATGGGACAGTGTAGAGGGAGCTTTACTCTGTATCTAACCCGTGCTGTACCTGCCCTGGGAGTGTTTGATGGGACAGTGTAGAGGGAGCTTTACTCTGTATCTAACCCGTGCTGTACCTGCCCTAGGAGTGTTTGATGGGACAGTGTAGAGGGAGCTTTACTCTGTATCTAAACTGTGCTGTACCTGCCCTGGGAGTGTTTAATGGGACAGTGTAGAGGGAGCTTTACTCTGTATCTAACACGTGCTGTACCTGCCCTGGGAGTGTTTGATGGGACAGTGTAGAGGGAGTTTTACTCTGTATCTAACCCGTGCGGTACCTGCCCTGGGAGTGTTTGATGGGACAGTGTAGACGGAGCTTTACTCTGTATCTAAACCGTGCTGTACCTGCCCTGGGAGTGTTTGATGGGACAGTGTAGACGGAGCTTTACTCTGTATCTAACCTGTGCTGTACCTGCCCTGGGAGTGTTTGATGGGACAGTGTAGAGGGAGCTTTTCTCTGTATCTAACCTGTGCTGTGCCTCTCCTGGGAGTGTTTCATGGGACAGTGTAGAGGGGGCTTTACTCTGTATCTAACCCGTGCTGTACCTGCCCTGGGAGTGTTTGATGGGAGAGTGTAGAGGGAGATTTACTCTGTATCTAACCTGTGCTGTACCTGCCCTGGGTGTGTTTGATGGGACAGTGTAGAGGGAGCTTTACTCGGTATCTAACCCGTGCTGTACCTGCCTTGGGAGTGTTTGATGGGACAGTGTAGAGGGAGCTTTACTCTGTATCTAACCTGTGCTGTACCTGCCCTGGGAGTGTTTGATGGGACAGTGTCGAGGGAGCTTTGCTCTGCATCTAACCTGTGCTGTACCTGCCCTGGAAGTGTTTGATGGGACAGTGTAGAGGGAGCTTTACTCTGTATCTAACCCATGCTGTACCTGCCCTGGGAGTGTTTGATGGGACAGTGAAGAGGGAGCTTTACTCTGTATCTAACCCGTGCTGTACCTGCCCTGGGAGTGTTTGATGGGACAGTGTAGAGGGAGCTTTACTCTGTATCTAACCCGTGCTGTACCTGCCCTGGGAGTGTTTGATGGGACAGTGTAGAGGGAGCTTTACTCTGTATCTAACCCGTGCTGTACCTGCCCTGGGAGTGTTTGATGGGACAGTGTAGAGGGAGCTTTACTCTGTATCTAACCCGTGCTGTACCTGCCCTGGGAGTGTTTGATGGGACAGTGTAGAGGGAGCTTTACTCTGTATCTAACCCGTGCTGTACCTGCCCTGGGAGTGTTTGATGGGGACAGTGCAGAGGGAGCTTTGCTCTGTATCAAACACGTGCTGTACCTGCCCTGGGAGTGTTTGATGGGACAGTGTAGAGGGAGCTTTACTCTGTATCTAACCCGTGCTGCAACTGCCCTGGGAGTGTTTGATGGGACAGTGTAGAGGGAGCTTTACTCTATATATAACCCGTGCTGTACATGCCCTGGGAGTGTTTGATGGGACAGTGTAGAGGGAGCTTTACTCTGTATCTAACCCATGCTGTACCTGTCCTGGGAGAGTTTGATGGGACAGTGTAGAGGGAGCTTTACTCTGTATCTAACCCGTGCTGTACCTGCCCTGGGAGTGTTTGATGGGACAGTGTAGAGAGAGCTTTACTCTGTATGTAACCATGCTGTACCTGCACTGGGAGTGTTTGATGGGACAGTGTAGAGGGAGCTATACTCTGTATCTAACCTGTGCTGTACCTGCACTGGGAGTGTTTGATGGGACAGTGCAGAGGGAGCTTTACTCTGTATCTAAACCGTGCGCTCCTGCCCTGGGAGTGTTTGATGGGGCAGTGTAGACGGAGCTTTACTCTCTATCTAACCCGTGCTGTACCTGCCCTGGGAGAGTTTGATGGGATAGTGTGGAGGGAGCTTTACTCTGTATCTAACCCATGCTGGACCTGCCCTGGGAGTGTTTGATGGGACAGTGTAGAGGGAGATTTACTCTGTATCTAACCCGTGCTGTACCTGCCCTGGGAGTCTATGATGGGGACAATGCAGATGGAGATTTTCTCTGTATCTAACCCGTGCTGTACCTGCCCTGGGAGTGTTCATGGGACAGTGTAGAGGGAGCTTTACTGTGTATCTAACCCGTGCTGTACCTGCCCTGGGAGTGTTTGATGGGATAGTGTAGAGGGAGCTTTAATCTGTATCTAACCCATGCTGTATCTGTCCTGTGAGTGTTTGATGGGAGAGTGTAGAGGGAGCTTTACTCTGTATCTAACCCTTACTGTACCTGCCCTCGGAGTGTTTGATGGGACAGTGTAGAGGGAGCTTTACTCTGTATCTAAACCGTGCTGAGCCTGCCCTGGGAGTGTTTGATGGGACAGTGTAGAGGGGGCTTTACTCTGTATCTCACCCGTGCTGTACCTGCCCTGGGAGTGTTTGATGGCAGAGTGTAGAGGGAGATTTAATCTGTATCTAACCTGTGCTGTACCTGCCCTGGGAGTGTTTGATGGGACAGTGTAGAGGGAGCTTTACTCTGTATCTAACCCGTGCTGTACCTGCCCTGGGAGTGTTTGATGGGACAGTGTAGAGGGTGCTTTGCTCTGCATCTAACCCGTGCTGTACCAGCCCTGGGAGTGTTTGATGCGACAGTGTAGAGGGGGCTTTACTCTGTATCTAAACCGTACTGTACGTGCCCTGGGAGTGTTTGATGGGACAGTGTAGAGGGAGCTTTACTCGGTAACTAACCCTTGCTCTACCTGCCCTGGGAGTGTTTGATGCGACAGTGTAGAGGGAGCTTTACTCAGTATCTAACCCGTGCTGAACCTGCCCTGGGAGTGTTTGATGGGACAGTGTAGAGGGAGATATACTGTGCATCTAACCCGTGCTGTACATGCCCTGGGAGTGTTGGATGGGATAGTGTAGAGGGAGGTTTACTCTGTATCTAACCCATGCTGTACCTGCCCGGGGAGTGTTTGATGGGACAGTGTAGAGGGAGCTTTACTCTGTATCTAACCCGTGCTGTACCTGCCCTGGCAGTGTTTGATGGGACAGTGTAGAGGGAGATTTACTCTGTATCTAACCCGTGCTGTACCTGCCTGGGAGTGTTTGATGGGACAGTGTAGAGGGAGCTTTACTCTGTATCTGACTTGTGCTGTACCTGCCCTGGGAGTGTTTGATGGGACAGTGTAGAGGGAGCTTTACTCTGTATCTAACCCGTGCTGTACCTGCCCAGGGAGTGTTTGATGGGACAGTGTAGAGGGAGCTTTACTCTGTATCTCACCTATTCTGTACCTGCCCTGGGAGTGTTTGATGGGACAGTGTAGAGGGAGCTTTACCCTGTATCTAACCCATGCTGTACCTGCCCTGGGAGTGTTTGATGGGACTGTGTAGAGGGAGCTTTACTCTGTATCTAACCCGTGCTGTACCTGCCCTGGGAGTGTTTGATGGGACAGTGTAGAGGCAGCTTTACTCTGCATCTAAACCGTGCTGTACCTGCACTAGGAGTGTTTATTGGGACAGTGTAGAGGGAGTTTTACTCTCTATCTAACCCGTGCTGTACCTGCCCTGGGAGTGTTTGATGCGACAGTGTAGAGGGAGCTTTACTCTGCATCTAACCCGTGCGGTACCTACCCTGGGAGTGTTTGATGGGACAGTGTAGACGGAGCTTTACTCTGTATCTAAACCATGCTGTACCTGCCCTGGGAGTGTTTGATGGGACAGTGTAGGCGGAGCTTTACTCTGTATCTAACCTGTGCTGTACCTGCCCTGGGAGTGTTTGATGGGACAGTGTAGAGGGAGCTTTACTCTGTATCGAACCCGTGCTGTGCCTCTCCTGGGAGTGTTTCATGGGACAGTGTAGAGGGGGCTTTACTCTGTATCTAACCCGTGCTGTACCTGCCCTGGGAGTGTTTGATGGGAGAGTGTAGAGGGAGATTTACTCTGTATCTAACCTGTGCTGTACCTGCCCTGGGTGTGTTTGATGGGACAGTGTAGAGGGAGCTTTACTCGGTATCTAACCCGTGCTGTACCTGCCCTGGGAGTGTTTGATGGGACAGTGTAGAGGGAGCTTTACTCTGTATCTAACCCGTGCTGTACCTGCCCTGGGAGTGTTTGATGGGACAGTGTAGAGGGAGCTTTGCTCTGCATCTAACCCGTGCTGTACCTGCCCTGGAAGTGTTTGATGGGACAGTGTAGAGGGAGCTTTACTCTGTATCTAACCCATGCTGTCCCTGCCCTGGGAGTGTTTGATGGGACAGTGTAGAGGGAGCTTTACTCTGTATCTAACCCGTGCTGTACCTGCCCTGGGAGTGTTTGATGGGACAGTGTAGAGGGAGCTTTGCTCTGCATCTAACCCGTGCTGTACCTGCCCTGGAAGTGTTTGATGGGACAGTGTAGAGGGAGCTTTACTCTGTATCTAACACATGCTGTACCTGCCCTGGGAGTGTTTGATGGGACAGTGTAGAGGGAGCTTTACTCTGTATCTAACCCGTGCTGTACCTGCCCTGGGAGTGTTTGATGGGACAGTGTAGAGGGAGCTTTACTCTGTATCTAACCCGTGCTGTACCTGCCCTGGGAGTGTTTGATGGGACAGTGTAGAGGGAGCTTTACTCTGTATCTAACCCGTGCTGTACCTGCCCTGGGAGTGTTTGATGAGGACAGTGTAGAGGGAGCTTTACTCTGCATCGAACACGTGCTGTTCCTGCCCTGGGAGTGTTTGATGGGAGAGTGTAGAGGGAGTTTACTCTGTATCTAACCCGTGCTGTACCTGCCCTGGGAGTGTTTGATGGGACAGTTTAGAGGGAGCTTTACTCTGTATCTAGCCCGTGCGGTACCTGCCCTGGGAGTGTTTGATGGGACAGTGTAGACGGAGATTTACTCTGTATCTAAACCGTGCTGTACCTGCCCTGGGAGTGTTTGATGGGAAAGTGTAAATGGAGATTTACTCTGTATGTAACCTGTGCTGTACCTGCCCTGGGAGTGTTTGATGGGACAGTGAAGAGGGAGCTTTACTCTGTATCTAACCCGCGCTGTGCCTCTCCTGGGAGTGTTTCATGCAACAGTGTAGAGGGGGCTTTACTCTGTATCTAACCCGTGCTGTACCTGCCCTGGGAGTGTTTGATGGGAGAGTGTAGAGGGAGATTTACTCTGCATCTAACCTGTGCTGTACCTGCCCTGGGTGTGTTTGATGGGACAGTGTAGAGGGAGATTTACTCGGTATCTAACCCGTGCTGTACCTGCCCTGGGAGTGTTTGATGGGACAGTGTAGAGGGAGCTTTACTCTGTATCTAACCCGTGCTGTACCTGCCCTGGGAGTGTTTGATGGGACAGTGTAGAGGGAGCTTTGCTCTGCATCTAACTCGTGCTGTACCAGCCCTGGGAGTGTTTGATGCGACAGTGTAGAGGAAGATTTACTCTGTATCTAACCCGTGCTGTACCTGCCCTGGGAGTGTTTGATGCGACAGTGTAGAGGGGGCTTTACTCTGTATCTAACCCGTACTGTACCTGCCCTGGGAGTGTTTGATGGGACAGTGTAGAGGGAGCTTTACTCTGTATCTAACCCGTGCTGTACCTGCCCTGGGAGTGTTTGATGGGACAGTGTAGAGGGAGCTTTACTCTGTATCTGAACCGTGCTGTACCTGCCCTGGGAGTGTTTGATGGGACAGTGTAGAGGGAGTTTTACTCTGTATCTAACCCGTGCTGTACCTGCCCTGGGAGGGTTTGATGGGGACAGTGTAGAGGGAGCTTTACTCTGTATCTAACACGTGCTGTACCTGCCCTGGGAGTGTTTGATGCGACAGTTTAGAGGGATCTTTACTCTGTATCTAACCCGTGCGGTACCTGCCCTGGGAGTGTTTGATGGGAGAGTGTAGACGGAGCTTTACTCTGTATCTAAACCATGCTGTACCTGCCCTGGGAGTGTTTGATGGGACAGTGTAGACGGAGCTTTACTCTGTATCTAACCTGTGCTGTACCTGCCATGGGAGTGTTTGATGGGACAGTGTAGAGGAAGCTTTACTCTGTATCTAACCCGTGCTGTGCCTCTCCTGGGAGTGTTTCTTGGGACAGTGTAGAGGGGGCTTTACTCTGTATCTAACCCGTGCTGTACCTGCCCTGGGAGTGTTTGATGGGAGAGTGTCGAGGGAGATTTACTCTGTATCTAAACTGTGCTGTACTTGCCCTGGGTGTGTTTGATGGGACAGTGCAGAGGGAGCTTTACTCGGTATCTAACCCGTGCTGTACCTGCCCTGGGAGTGTTTGATGGGACAGTGTAGAGGGAGTTTTACTCTGTATCTAACCCGTGCTGTACCTGCCCTGGGTGTGTTTGATGGGACAGTGTAGAGGGAGCTTTGCTCTGCATCTAACCCGTGCTGTACCTGCCCTGGAAGTGTTTGATGGGACAGTGTAGAGGGAGCTTTACTCTGTATCTAACCCATGCTGTACCTGCCCTGGGAGTGTTTGATGGGACAGTGTAGAGGGAGCTATACTCTGTATCTAACCCGTGCTGTTCCTGCCCTGGGAGTGTTTGATGGGACAGTGTAGAGGGAGCTTTACTCTGTATCTAACCCGTGCTGTACCTGCCCTGGGAGTGTTTGATGGGACAGTGTAGAGGGAGCTTCACTCTGTATCTAACCCGTGCTGTACCTGCCCTGGGAGTGTTTGATGAGGACAGTGTAGAGGGAGCTTTACTCTGTATCTAACCCTGTGCAGTACCTGCCCTGGGAGTGTTTGATGAGACAGTGTAGAGGGAGCTTTACTCTGTATCTAACCCGTGCTGTACCTGCCCTGGGAGTGTTTGATGGGACAGTGTAGCGGGAGCATTACTCTGTATCTAACCCATGCTGTACCTGCCCTGGGAGTGTTTGATGGGACAGTGTAGAGGGAGCTTTACTCTGTATCTAACACATGCTGTACCTGCCCTGGGAGTGTTTGATGGGACAGTGTAGAGGGAGTTTACTCTGTATCTAACCCGTGCTGTACCTGCCCTGGGAGTGTTTGATGGGACAGTTTAGAGGGAGCTTTACTCTGTATCTAGCCCGTGCGGTACCTGCCCTGGGAGTGTTTGATGGGACAGTGTAGACGGAGATTTACTCTGTATCTAAACCGTGCTGTACCTGCCCTGGGAGTGTTTGATGGGAAAGTGTAAATGGAGCTTTACTCTGTATGTAACCTGTGCTGTACCTGCCCTGGGAGTGTTTGATGGGACAGTGAAGAGGGAGCTTTACTCTGTGTCTAACCCGCGCTGTGCCTCTCCTGGGAGTGTTTCATGGGACAGTGTAGAGGGGGCTTTACTCTGTATCTAACCCGTGCTGTACCTGCCCTGGGAGTGTTTGATGGGAGAGTGTAGATGGAGATTTACTCTGTATCTAACCTGTGCTGTACCTGCCCTGGGTGTGTTTGATGGGACAGTGTAGAGGGAGATTTACTCGGTATCTAACCCGGGCTGTACCTGCCCTGGGAGTGTTTGATGGGACAGTGTAGAGGGAGCTTTACTCTGGATCTAACCCGTGCTGTACCTGCCCTGGGAGTGTTTGATGGGACAGTGTAGAGGGAGCTTTCCTCTGCATCTAACTCGTGCTGTCCCAGCCCTGGGAGTGTTTGATGCGACAGTGTAGAGGAAGCTTTACTCTGTATCTAACCCGTGCTGTACCTGCCCTGGGAGTGTTTGATGGGACAGTGTAGAGGGAGCTTTACTCTGTATCTGACTCGTGCTGTACCTGCCCTGGGAGTGTTTGATGGGACAGTGTAGAGGGAGCTTTACTCTGTATCTAACCCGTGCTGTACCTGCCCAGGGAGTGTTTGATGGGACAGTGTAGAGGGAGCTTTACTCTGTATCTAACCCATGCTGCACCTGCCCTGGGAGTGTTTGATGGGACAGTGTAGAGGGAGCTTTACCCT
Organism: Somniosus microcephalus; assembly: GCF_052327205.1. NCBI lineage: Eukaryota > Metazoa > Chordata > Chondrichthyes > Squaliformes > Somniosidae > Somniosus > Somniosus microcephalus. Next base: position 2,191,607 of record NC_141009.1, on the reverse strand, counting down.
GTATCTAACCCATGCTGTACCTGCCCTGGGAGTGTTTGATGGGACTGTGTAGAGGGAGCTTTACTCTGTATCTAACCCGTGCTGTACCTGCCCTGGGAGTGTTTGATGGGACAGTGTAGAGGGAGCTTTACTCTGTATCTAAACCGTGCTGCACCTGCACTGGGAGTGTTTATTGGGACAGTGTAGAGGGAGTTTTACTCTCTATCTAACCCGTGCTGTACCTGCCCTGGGAGTGTTTGATGGGGACAGTGTAGAGGGAGCTTTACTCTGTACCTAACACGTGCTGTACCTGCCCTGGGAGTGTTTGATGCGACAGTGTAGAGGGAGCTTTACTCTGCATCTAACCCGTGCGGTACCTACCCTGGGAGTGTTTGATGGGACAGTGTAGACTGAGCTTTACTCTGTATCTAAACCATGCTGTACCTGCCCTGGGAATGTTTGATGGGACAGTGTAGGCGGAGCTTTACTCAGTATCTAACCTGTGCTGTACCTGCCCTGGGAGTGTTTGATGGGACAGTGTAGAGGGAGCTTTGCTCTGCATCTAACCCGTGCTGTACCTGCCCTGGAAGTGTTTGATGGGACAGTGTAGAGGGAGCTTTACTCTGTATCTAACCCGTGCTGTACCTGCCCTGGGAGTGTTTGATGAGGACAGTGTAGAGGGAGCTTTACTCTGTATCTAACCCTGTGCAGGACCTGCCCTGGGAGTGTTTGATGAGACAGTGTAGAGGGAGCTTTACTCTGTATCTAACCCGTGCTGTACCTGCCCTGGGAGTGTTTGATGGCACAGTGTAGAGGGAGCTTTACTCTGTATCTAACCCATGCTGTACCTGCCCTGGGAGTGTTTGATGGGACAGTGTAGAGGGAGCTTTACTCTGTATCTAACACATGCTGTACCTGCCCTGGGAGTGTTGATGGGACAGTGTAGAGGGAGCTTTACTCTGTATCTAACCCATGCTGTACCTGCCCTGGGAGTGTTTAATGGGACCATGTAGAGGGTGCTTTACTCTGTATCTAACCCGTGCTGTACCTGCCCTGGGAGTGTTTGATGGGACAGTGTAGAGGGAGCTTTACTCTGTATCTAACCCATGCTGTACCTGCCCTGGGAGTGTTTGATGGGACAGTGTAGAGGGAGCTTTACTCTGTATCTAACCCGTGCTGTACCTGCCCTGGGAGTGTTTGATAGGAAAGTGTAAATGGAGCTTTACTCTGTATGTAACCTGTGCTGTACCTGCCCTGGGAGTGTTTGATGTGACAGTGAAGAGGGAGCTTTACTCTATATCTAACCCGCGCTGTGCCTCTCCTGGGAGTGTTTCATGGGACAGTGCAGAGGGGGCTTTGCTCTGCATCTAACCCGTGCTGTACGTGCCCTGGGAGTGTTTGATGGGAGAGTGTAGAGGGAGATTTACTCTGTATCTAACCTGTGCTGTACCTGCCCTGTGTGTGTTTGATGGGACAGTGTAGAGGGAGATTTACTCGGTATCTAACCCGTGATGTACCTGCCCTCTGAGTGTTTGATGGGACAGTGTAGAGGGAGCTTTACTCTGTATCTAACCCGTGCTGTACCTGCCCTGGGAGTGTTTGATGGGACAGTGTAGAGGGAGCTTTGCTCTGCATCTAACTCGGGCTGTACCAGCCCTGGGAGTGTTTGATGCGACAGTGTACTGGAAGCTTTACTCTGTATCTAACCCGTGCTGTACCTGCCCTGGGAGTCTTTGATGCGACAGTGTAGAGGGGGCTTTACTCTGTATCTAACCCGTACTGTACCTGCCCTGGGAGTGTTTGATGGGACAGTGTAGAGGGAGCTTTACTCTGTATCTAAACCGTGCTGTACCTGCCCTGGGAGTGTTTGATGGGACAGTGTAGAGGGAGTTTTACTCTGTATCTAACACGTGCTGTACCTTCCCTGGGAGTGTTTGATGGGACAGTGTAGAGGGAGCTTTACTCTGTATCTAACCCGTGCGGTACCTGCCCTGGGCGTGTTTGATGGGACAGTGTAGACGGAGCTTTACTCTGTATCTAAACCATGCTGTACCTGCCCTGCGAGTGTTTGATGGGACAGTGTAGAGGGAGCTTTACTCTGTATCTAACCCGTGCTGTACCTGCCCTGGGAGTGTTTGATGAGGACAGTGTAGAGGGAGCTTTACTCTGTATCTTACACGTGCTGTACCTGCCCTGGGAGTGTTTGATGCGACAGTGTAGAGGGAGCTTTACTCTGTATCTAACCCGTGCGGTACCTGCCCTGGGCGTGTTTGATGGGACAGTGTAGAGGGAGTTTTACTCTGTATCTTACACGTGCTGTACCTGCCCTGGGAGTGTTTGATGGGACAGTGTAGAGGGAGTTTACTCTGTATCTAACCCGTGCTGTACCTGCCCTGGGAGTGTTTGATGGGACAGTGCAGACGGAGATTTACTCTGTATCTAAACCGTGCTGCACCTGCCCTGGGAGTGTTTGATAGGAAAGTGTAAATGGAGCTTTACTCTGTATGTAACCTGTGCTGTACCTGCCCTGGGAGTGTTTGATGTGACAGTGAAGAGGGAGCTTTACTCTATATCTAACCCGCGCTGTGCCTCTCCTGGGAGTGTTTCATGGGACAGTGTAGAGGGGGCTTTGCTTTGCATCTAACCCGTGCTGTACCTGCCCTGGGAGTGTTTGATGGGAGAGTGTAGAGGGAGATTTACTCGGTATCTAACCCGTGATGTACCTGCCCTGGGAGTGTTTGATGGGACAGTGTAGAGGGAGCTTTACTCTGTATCTAACCCGTGCTGTACCTGCCCTGGGAGTGTTTGATGGGACAGTGTAGAGGGAGCTTTGCTCTGCATCTAACTCGGGCTGTACCAGCCCTGGGAGTGTTTGATGCGACAGTGTACTGGAAGCTTTACTCTGTATCTAACCCGTGCTGTACCTGCCCTGGGAGTCTTTGATGCGACAGTGAAGAGGGGGCTTTACTCTGTGTCTAACCCGTACTGTACCTGCCCTGGGAGTGTTTGATGGGACAGTGTCGAGGGAGCTTTACTCTGTATCTAACCCGTGCTGTACCTGCCCTGGGAGTGTTTGATGGGACAGTGTAGAGGGAGCTTTACTCTGTATCTAAACCGTGCTGTACCTGCCCTGGGACTGTTTGATGGGGACAGTGTAGAGGGAGCTTTACTCTGTATCTAACACGTGCTGTACCTTCCCTGGGAGTGTTTGATGGGACAGTGTAGAGGGAGCTTTACTCTGTATCTAACCCGTGCGGTACCTGCCCTGGGCGTGTTTGATGGGACAGTGTAGACGGAGCTTTACTCTGTATCTAAACCATGCTGTACCTGCCCTGCGAGTGTTTGATGGGACAGTGTAGACGGAGCTTTACTCTGTATCTAACCTGTGCTGTACCTGCCCTGGGAATGTTTGATGGGACAGTGTAGAGGGAGCTTTACTCTGTATCTAACCCGTGCTGTGCCTCTCCTGGGAGTGTTTCATGGGACAGTGTAGCGGGGGCTTTACTCTGTATCTAACCCGTGCTGTACCTGCCCTGGGAGTGTTTGATGGGAGAGTGTAGATGGAGATTTACTCTGTATCTAACCTGTGCTGTACCTGCCCTGGGTGTGTTTGATGGGACAGTGTAGAGGGAGCTTTACTCGGTATCTAACGCGTGCTGTACCTGCCCTGGGAGTGTTTGATGGGACAGTGTAGAGGGAGCTTTACTCTGTATCTAACCCGTGCTGTACCTGCCCTGGGAGTGTTTGATGGGACAGTGTAGAGGGAGCTTTACTCTGTATCTAACCCGTGCTGTACCTGCCCTGGGAGTGTTTGATGGGACAGTGTAGAGGGAGCTTTGCTCTGCATCTAACCCGTACTGTACCTGCCCTGGAAGTGTTTGATGGGACAGTGTAGAGGGAGCTTTACTCTGTATCTAACCCATGCTGTACCTGCCCTGGGAGTGTTTGATGGGACAGTGTAGAGGGAGCTTTACTCTGTATCTAACCCGTGCTGTACCTGCCCTGGGAGTGTTTGATGGGACAGTGTAGAGGGAGCTTTGCTCTGCATCTAACCCGTGCTGTACCAGCCCTGGGAGTGTTTGATGCGACAGTGTAGAGGGAGCTTTACTCTGTATCTAACCCGTGCTGTACCTGCCCTGGGAGTGTTTGATGGGGACAGTGTAGAAGGAGATTTTCTCTGCATCTAACCCGTGCTGTACCTGCCCTGGGAGTGTTCATGGGACAGTGTAGAATGAGCTTTACTCTGTATCTAACCCGTGCTGTGCCTCTCCTGGGAGTGTTTGATGGGACAGTGTAGAGGGGGCTTTAATCTGTATCAAACCCGTGCTGTACCTGCCCTGGGAGTGTTTGATGGGACAGTGTAGAGGGAGATTTGCTCTGCATCTAACCCGTGCTGTACCAGCCCTGGGAGTGTTTGATGCGACAGTGTAGAGGGAGCTTTACTCTGTATCTTACCCGTTCTGTCCCTGCCCTGGGAGTGTTTGATGCGACATTGTAGAGGGGGCTTCACTCTGTATCTAACCCGTGCTGTACCTGCCCTGGGAGTGTTTGATGGGGACAGTGCAGAGGGAGATTTTCTCTGTATCTAACCCGTGCTGTACCTGCCCTGGGAGTGTTCATGGGACAGTGTAGAGGGGGCTTTACTCTGTGTCTAACCCGTGCTGTACCTGCCCTGGGAGTGTTTGATGGGACAGTGCAGAGGGAGCTTTTCTCTGCATCTAACCCTTGCTGTACCTGCCCTCGGAGTGTTTGATGGGGCAGTGTAGAGGGGGCTTTACACTTTATATAACCCATGTTGTACATGCCCTGGGAGTGCTTGATATGACAGTGTAGAGGGAGCTTTACTCTGTATCTAAACCGTGCTGTACCTGCCCTGGGAGTGTTTGATGGGACAGTGTAGACGGAGCTTTACTCTGTATCTAACCCGTACTGTACCAGCCCTGGGAGTGTTTGATGCGACAGTGTAGAGGGAGCTTTACTCTGTATCTGACCCATGCTGTATCTGTCCTGGGAGTGTTTGATGGGACAGTGTAGAGGCAGCTTTACTCTGTATCTAACCCGTGCTGTACCTGCCCTGGGAGTGTTTGATGCGACAGTGCAGAGGGAGCATTACTCTGTATCTAAACCGTGCTGTACCTGCCCTGGGAGTGTTTGATGGGACAGTGTAGAGGGAGCTTTACTCTGTATCTAACCCGTGCTGTACCTGCCCTGGGAGTGTTTGATGGGACAGTGTAGAGGGAGCTTTACTCTGTATCTAACCCGTGCTGTACCTGCCCTGGGAGTGTTTGATGGGACAGTGTAGAGGGAGCTTTACTATGTATCTAACCTGTGCAGTACCTGCCCTGGGAGTGTTTGATGGGACAGTGCAGAGGGAGCTTTACTCTGTATCTAACCCGTGCTGTGCCTCTCCTGGGAGTGTTTGATGGGACAGTGTAGAGGGGGCTTTACTCTGTATCTAATCAGTGCTGTACCTGCCCTGGGAGTGTTTGATGGGAGAGTGTAGAGTGAGATTTACTCTGTATCTAACCTGTGCTGTACCTGCCCTGGGAGTGTTTGATGGGACAGTGTAGAGGGAGCTTTACTCGGTATCTAACCCGTGCTGTACCTGCCCTGGGAGTGATTGATGGGACAGTGTAGAGGGAGCTTTACTCTGTATCTAACCTGTGCTGTACCTGCCCTGGGAGTGTTTGATGGGACAGTGTAAAGGGAGCTTTGCTCTGCATCCATCCCGTCCTGTACCAGCCCTGGGAGTGTTTGATGCGACAGTGTAGAGGGAGCTTTACTCTGTATCTAACCCGTGCTGTACCTGCCCTGGGAGTGTTGGATGCGACAGTGTAGAGGGGGCTTAACTCTGTATCTAACCCGTACTGTCCCAGCCCTGGGAGTGTTCATGGGACAGTGTACAGGGAGCTTTACTCTGTATCTAACACGTACTGTACCAGCCCTGGGAGTGTTTGATGGGGACAGTGTAGAGGGAGATTTTCTCTGTATCTAACCCGTGCTGTACCTGCCCTGGGAGTGTTCATGGGACAGTGTAGAGGGAGCTTTACTCTGTATCTAACCCGTGCTGTACCTGCCCTGGGAGTGTTTGCCGGGACAGTGTAGAGGCAGCTTTACTCTGTATCTAACCTGTGCAGTACCTGCCCTGGGAGTGTTTGCTGGGACAGTGTAGAAGGAGCTTTACTCTGTATCTTACCCGTGCTGTGCCTCTCCTGGGAGTGTTTGATGGGACAGTGTAGAGGGGGCTTTAATCTGTATCAAACCCGTGCTGTACCTGCCCTGGGACTGTTTGATGGGAGAGTGTAGAGGGAGATTTACTCTGTATCTAATCTGTGCTGTACCTGCCCTGGGAGTGTTTGATGGGACAGTGTAGAGGGAGCTTTACTCGGTATCTAACCCGTGCTCTACCTGCCCTGGGAGTGTTTGGTGCGACAGTGTAGAGGGAGCTTTACTCTGTATCTAACCCGTGCTGTACCTGCCCTGGGAGTGTTTGATGGGACAGTGTCGAGGGAGCTTTACTCTGTATCTAACCCGTGCTGTACCTGCCCTGGGAGTGTTTGATGGGACAGTGTAGAGGGTTCTTTGCTCTGCATCTAACCCGTGCTGTACCTCCCCTGGGAGTGTTTGATGCGACAGTGTAGAGGGGACTTTACTCCGTATCGAACCCGTGCTGCACCTGCCCTGGGAGTGTTTGATGGGACAGTGTAGAGGGAGCTTTACGCTGTATCTAACCGTGCGGTACCTGCCCTGGGAGTGTTTGATGGGACAGTGTAGGGGTAGCTTTACTCTGTATCTAAACCGTGCTGTACCTGCCCTGGGAGTGTTTGATGGGACAATGTAGAGGGAGCTTTACTCTGTATCTAACCTGTGCAGTACCTGCCCTGGGAGTGTTTGATGGGACAGTGTAGAGGGGGCTTTACTCTGTATCTAACCCGTGCTGCACCTGCCCTGGGAGTGTTTAATGGGAGAGTGTAGAGGGAGATTTACTCTGTATCTAACCTGTGCTGTACCTGCCCTGGGAGTGTTTGATGGGACAGTGTAGATCGAACTTTACTCGGTATCTAACCCGTGCTGTACCTGCCCCGGGAGTGTTTGATGGGAGAGTGTAGAGGGAGCTTTACTCTGTATCTAACCCGTGCTGTACCTGCCCTGGGAGTGTTTGATGGGACAGTGTAGAGGGAGCTTTACTCCGTATCTAACCCGTGCTGTACCTGCCCTGGGAGTGATTGATGGGACAGTGTAGAGGGAGCTTTACTCTGTATCTAACCCGTGCGGTACCTGCCCTGGGAGTGTTTGATGGGACAGTGTAGAGAGAGCTTTACTCTGTATCTAACCCGTGCTGTACCTGCCCTGGGAGTGTTTGATACGACAGTGTAGAGGGTGCTTTACTCTGTTTCTAACCCATACTGTACCAGCCCTGGGAGTGTTTGATGGGGACAGTGCAGAGGGAGATTTTCTCTGTATCAAACCCGTGCTGTACCTGCCCTCGGAGTGTTCATGGGACAGTGTAGAGGGAGCTTTACTCTGTATCTAACCCGTGCTGTACCTGCCCTGGGAGTGTTTGATAGGACAGTGTAGAGGGAGCTTTACTCTGTATCTAAACCGTGCTGTACCTGCCCTGGGAGTGTTTGACGGGACAGTGTCGAGGGAGCTTTACTCTGTATCTAACCTGTGCTGTACCTGCCCTGGGAGTGTTTGATGGGACAGTGTAGAGGGAGCTTTACTCTGTATCTAACCCGTGCTGTGCCTCTCCTGGGAGTGTTTGATGGGACAGTGTAGAGGGGGCTTTAATCTGTATTAAACCCGTGCTGTACCTGCCCTGGGACTGTTTGATGGGAGAGTGTAGAGGGAGATTTCCTCTGTATCTAACCTGTGCTGTACCTGCCCTGGGAGTGTTTGATGGGACAGTGTAGAGGGAGCTTTACTCGGTATCTAACCCGTGCTCTACCTGCCCTGGGAGTGTTTGATGCGACAATGTAGAGGGAGCTTTACTCTGTATCTAACCCGTGTTGTACCTGCCCTGGGAGTGTTTGATGGGACAGTGTAGAGTGTGCTTTGCTCTGTATCTAACCCGTGCTGTACCAGCCCTGCGAGTGTTTGATGCGACAGTGTAGTGGGGGCTTTACTCTGTATCTAACCCGTACTGTACCTGCTCTGGGAGTGTTTGATGGGACAGTGTAGAGGGAGCTTTACTCTGTATCTAACCCGTACTGTACCTGCCCTGGGAGTGTTTGATGGGAAGGTGTAGAGGGAGATTTACTCTGTATCTAACCCGTGCTGTACATGCCCTGGGAGTGTTTGATGGGATAGTGTAGAGGGAGCTTTACTCTGTATCTAACCCATGCTGTACCTGCCCTTGGAGTGTTTGATGGGACAGTGTAGAGGGAGCTTTACTCTGTATCTAACCCGTGCTGTACCTGCCCTGGGAGTGTTTGATGGGGAGAGTGTAGAGGGAGATTTTCTCTGTATCTAACCCTTGCTGAACCTGCCCTGGGAGTGTTCATGGGACAGTGTAGAGGGAGATTTACTCTGTATCTAACCCGTGCTGTACCTGCCCTGGGAGTGTTTGATGGGACAGTGTAGAGGGAGCTTTACTCTGTATCTAACCCATGCTGTATCTGTCCTGGGACTGTTTGATGGGACACTGTAGAGGCAGCTTTACTCTGTATCTAACCCTTGCTGTACCTGCCCTCGGAGTGTTTGATGGGACAGTGTAGAGGGGGCTTCACTCTGTATCTAACCCGTGTTGTCCCTGCCCTGGGAATGTTTGATGGGACAGTGTAGAGGGAGCTTTACTCTGTATCTAAACCGTGCTGTACCTGCCCTGGGAGTGTTTGATGGGACAGTGTAGAGGGAGCTTTACTCTGTATCTATCCGGTGCAGTACCTGCCCTGGGAGTGTTTGATGGGACAGTGTAGAGGGAGCTTTACTCTGTATCTAACCCGTGCTGTGCCTCTCCTGGGAGTGTTTGATGGGACAGTGTAGAGGGGGCTTTACTCTGTATCTAACCCGTGCTGTACATGCCCTGGGAGTGTTTGATGGGAGAGTGTAGAGGGAGATTTACTCTGTATCTAACCTGTGCTGTACCTGCCCTGGGAGTGTTTGATGGGACAGTGTAGAGGGAGCTTTACTCGGTATCTAACCCGTGCTGTACCTGCCCTGGGAGTGCTTGATGCGACGGTGTAGAGGAGGCTTTACTCTGTACCTAACCCGTACTGTACCTGCCCTGGGAGTGTTTGATGGGGACAGTGTAGAGGGAGATTTTCTCTCTATCTAACCCGGGCTGTACCTGCCCTGGGAGTGTTCATGGGACAGTGTAGAGGGAGCTTTACTCTGTATCTAACCCGTGCTGTACCTGCCCTGGGAGTGTTTGATGGGACAGTGTAGAGGGAGCTTTACTCTGTATCTATCCGGTGCAGTACCTGCCCTGGGAGTGTTTGATGGGACAGTGTAGAGGGAGCTTTACTCTGTATCTAACCCGTGCTGTGCCTCTCCTGGGAGTGTTTGATGGGACAGTGTAGAGGGGGCTTTACTCTGTATCTAACCCGTGCTGTACCTGCCCTGGGAGTGTTTGATGGGAGAGTGTAGAGGGAGATTTACTCTGTATCTAACCTGTGCTGTACCTGCCCTGGGAGTGTTTGATGGGACAGTGTAGAGGGAGCTTTACTCGGTATCTAACCCGTGCTGTACCTGCCCTGGGAGTGCTTGATGCGACGGTGTAGAGGAGGCTTTACTCTGTACCTAACCCGTACTGTACCTGCCCTGGGAGTGTTTGATGGGGACAGTGTAGAGGGAGATTTTCTCTCTATCTAACCCGGGCTGTACCTGCCCTGGGAGTGTTCATGGGACAGTGTAGAGGGAGCTTTACTCTGTATCTAACCCGTGCTGTACCTGCCCTGGGAGTGTTTGATGGGACAGTGTAGAGGGTGCTTTACTCTGTATCTAAACCGTGCTGTACCTGCCCTGGGAGTGTTTGATGGGACAGTGTAGAGGGAGCTTTACTCTGTATCTAACCCGTGCTGCACCTGCCCTGGGAGTGTTTGATCGGACAGTGTAGAGGGAGCTTTACTCTGTATCTAACCTGTAGTGTATGTAACTGTTCTACCTTTAAGAGAACTATTGTATGTAACCGTTCACCTTTAAGAGAACTATTTTAGGTGTGGCACTACTTTATCTTGGCTGCTGTATACTGTAATACCGACGGTGACCACATCGGTATATAAGTGCTGTGTCAGGATTTATTGGGCAGATTCGCCCTGACCTTCGAATAGTAAAGTCCTGTTGAAGTTACTCTTGTAGTCTGTGTATTAATTCGCCATAATACCTACAGACTTTACATAACCCGTGCTGTACCTGCCCTGGGAGTGTTTGATGGGACAGTGCAGAGGGAGCTTTACTCTGTATCTAACCCGCGCTGTACCTGCCCTGGGAGTGTTTGATGGGACAGTGTAGAGGGTGCTTTGCTCTGCATCTAACCCGTGCTGTACCAGCCCTGGGAGTGTTTGATGCGACGGTGTAGAGGGGGCTTTACTCTGTATCTAACCCGTACTGTACCTGCTCTGGGAGTGTTTGATGGGACAGTGTAGAGGGAGCTTTACTCTGTATCTAACCCGTGCTGTACCTGCCCTGGGAGTGTTTGATGGGAAAGTGTAGAGGGAGATTTACTCTGTATCTAACCCGTGCTGTACATGCCCTGGGAGTGTTTGATGGGATAGTGTAGAGGGAGCTTTACTCTGTATCTAACCCATGCTGTACCTGCCCTGGGAGTGTTTGATGGGACAGTGTAGAGGGAGCTTTACTCTGTATCTAACCTGTGCTGTACCTGCCCTGGGAGTGTTTGATGGGGACAGTGTAGAGGGAGATTTTCTCTGTATCTAACCCGTGCTGAACCTGCCCTGGGAGTGTTCATGGGACAGTGTCGAGGGAGATTTACTCTGTATCTAACCCGTGCTGTACCTGCCCTGGGAGTGTTTGATGGGACAGTGTAGAGGGAGCTTTCCTCTGTATCTAACCCATGCTGTATCTGTCCTGGGAGTGTTTGATGGGACAGTGTGGAGGCAGCTTTACTCTGTATCTAACCCTTGCTGTACCTGCCCTCGGAGTGTTTGATGGGACAGTGTAGAGGGGGCTTCACTCTGTATCTAACCCGTGTTGTACCTGCCCTGGGAATGTTTGATGGGACAGTGTAGAGGGAGCTTTACTCTGTATCTAAACCGTGCTGTACCTGCCCTGGGAGTGTTTGATGGGACAGTGTAGAGGGAGCTTTACTCTGTATCTAACCCGTGCTGTGCCTCTCCTGGGAGTGTTTGATGGGACAGTGTAGAGGGGGCTTTACTCTGTTTCTAACCCGTGCTGTACCTGCCCTGGGACTGTTTGATGGGAGAGTGTAGAGGGAGATTTACTCTGTATCTAACCTGTGCTGTACCTGCCCTGGGAGTGTTTGATGGGACAGTGTAGAGGGAGCTTTGCTCTGCATCTAACCCGTGCTGTACCAGCCCTGGGAGTGTTTGATGCGACAGTGTAGAGGGAGCTTTACTCTGTATCTAACCCGTGCTGTACCTGCCCTGGGAGTGTTTGATGCGACAGTGTAGAGGGAGCTTTACTCTGTACCTAACCCGTACTGTACCTGCCCTGGGAGTGTTTGATGGGGACAGTGTTGAGGGAGATTTTTTCTCGGTCTAACCCGGGCTGTACCTGCCCTGGGAGTGTTCATGGGACAGTGTAGAGGGAGCTTTACTCTGTATCTAACCCGTGCTGTACCTGCCCTGGGAGTGTTTGATGGGACAGTGTAGAGGAAGCTTTACTCTGTATCTAAACCGTGCTGTACCTGCCCTGGGAGTGTTTGATGGGACAGTGTAGAGGGAGCTTTACTCTGTATCCAACCTGTGCAGTACCTGCCCTGGGAGTGTTTGATGGGACAGTGTAGAGGGAGCTTTACTCTGTATCTAACCCGTGCTGTGCCTCTCCTGGGAGTGTTTGATGGGACAGTGTAGAGGGGGCTTTACTCTGTATCTAAACCGTGCTGTACCTGCCCTGGGAGTGTTTGATGGGAGAGTGTAGAGGGAGATTTACTCTGTATCTAACCTGTGCTGTACCTGCCCTGGGTGTGTTTGATGGGACAGTGTAGAGGGAGCTTTACTCGGTATCTAACCCGTGCTCTACCTGCCCTGGGAGTGTTTGATGCGACAGTGTAGAGGGAGCTTTACTCTGTATCTAACCCGTGCTGTACCTGCCCTGGGAGTGTTTGATGGGACAGTGTAGAGGGAGCTTTGCTCTGCATCTAACCCGTGCTGTACCAGCCCTGGGAGTGTTTGATGCGACAGTGTAGAGGGGGCTTTACTCTGTATCTAACCCGTGCTGTCCCTGCCCTGGGAGTGTTTGATGCGACAGTGTAGAGGGGGCTTTACTCTGTATCTAACCCGTACTGTACCTGCCCTGGGAGTGTTTGATGGGGACAGTGTTGAGGGAGATTTTCTCTGTATCTAACCCGTGCTGTACCTGCCCTGGGAGTGTTTGTTGCGACAGTGTAGAGGGAGCTTTGCTCTGTATCTAACCCGTGCTGTACCTGCCCTGGGAGTGTTTGATGCAACAGTGTAGAGGGGGCATTACTCTGTATCGAACCCGTACTGTACCTGCCCTTGGAGTGTTTGATGGGATAGTGTAGAGGGAGCTTTACTCTGTATCTAACCCATGCTGTACCTGCCCTGGGAGTGTTTGATGGGACAGTGTAGAGGGAGCTTTACTCTGTATCTAACCCGTGCTGTACCTGCCCTGGGAGTGTTTGATCGGACAGTGTAGAGGGAGCTTTACTCTGTATCTAACCTGTAGTGTATGTAACTGTTCTACCTTTAAGAGAACTATTGTATGTCACCGTTCACCTTTGAGAGAACTATTTTAGGTGTGGCACTACTTCATCTTGGCTGCTGTATACTGTAATACCGACAGTGACCACACCGGTATATAAGTGCTGTGTCAGGATTTATTGGGCAGATTCGCCCTGACCTTCGAATAGTAAAGTCCTGTTAAAGTTACTCTTGTAGTCTGTGTATTAATTCACCATAATACCTACAGACTTTACAGTGACGACGAGTTCGATCTTACCCTGCGGCAACAATACTTCCGAAGCAGTTAACGAGAGTCGAGAAGAGGCACCCGCCCTCGTCGTTCTGCTGAGAGAAAACTCGAGTCTGCAGAGCAAGGAAGAAGGAAGGATTCAGATACGAAGCCTTCCATCAGCAACAGGCACTGATTGTCCCTTCTGCCACGGTGGTGAGTGAGCCGATCAGCACGAGAAGCAAGTCGGCCACGGTGACTGTGAGTAAAGGGAAAATATAAAAAATAAACGGAGGATAAGTGCGGTGAACTCGACCACGGTCGGGGGAAAGGAGCCAGACAGAAGTCGGGCCCAGAGGCGCTGAGACTGGGGCAGCGTGGAGCACGGAAGCCGCGGTACAAGCGGGCTGGGAGACGCAACGGCGTCGTGAGACAGCTAGACCGCGACCGGCAAAAAAGGCCGGGCAGCTACCGAGGCCACAAGGCGCTGCGACCGGGATCGTAAGGCGCGGGAAGATATAAAAATAATTAAACCGCGGGTAACTCAGCCGCAGCCAGGGAGGAAAGCACCGGACTGCGAGAGGGCTGGGAGGCGTGATTGGAGTGAAAAAGGCCGGGCAGCGACCGAGGGCACGAAGCGCTGCGACCGGGATCGTAAGGCGCGGGAAGATATAAAAATAAATAAATCACGGAGAACTCAGCCGCAGCCGGGGAGGAAAGCACCGGACTGCGAGAGGGCTGGGAGGCGCGATTGGAAGCCGCTGAGGGAGAGACAGAGCCCGAGCGAGCGGGAGAGACAGAGCCCGAGCGAGGGAGACTGAGCGAGATCCAGCCCAGCGGCTGAAACTGTTCGCCGTCAACGGGTTGTACCCAGCACCGGTTGCCCTGCCGAGAAAAGGGAACAAGGAACGCACTGAAGCTGACGCGCCCCGAAAGCCAGCGGTCGTCGCCCGAGGGAAAAGCTTACCCCTCCCGCCAGGGGAAGAAACGCGGGAAGCCGCCAGTAGGCGGGGAAGACGACAGAAGCGGGAAACTGCCATTTTGAAAGTGGGCAGGGGAAGAAGACAAGCGCGGGAAACCGCCATTTTGAAAAAAAAAAGTTAAAGAAAAATTTCGTGTTTGTTTCGCAGAAAGATAGTGAGAGATAGTGAAGATGCCTAAGCATGGTAACATCAACAACTTCGATTCCGAGGTGGAAGATTGGGCCATGTACGTAGAACGTATCGAGATATATTGTGAGGCCAATAAGATAGCAGATGATGATAAAGCTCTCACCTTATTAAACGCAATTGGGGCAAAGACATACGGGCTATTGAAGCATCTTCTATCACCAGCTAAACCGACGGATCAGACTTTCGCTAATATTGTTGCTGTCCTGAAGGATCATTTGAACCCCACACCACTGATGTTGGCGGAACGATTCAAATTCTATGCGAGAACGCAATGGAAAGAGGAAAGCAACGCGGAATACTTGGTCGAACTGCGTAGACTAGCGAAATACTGCCAGTTTGGGGAAAATCTGACAGAGGCATTGAGACAAGTTCGTGTGCGGGTTGTCGAAGGAAGGAACACAAAAGCGTCTGCTAGAAGAGAACGATCTCACACTTGATAAGGCTGTCCTTATTGCAGCATCGCACGAAGCCGCAGCGAGAGGCACAGCGGAAATGCAGCTGAAGGCAGCGGTACTCAGTGTGGATCAAATTACTTCGGGTACATCGAAATGTTATCGTTGTGGGAAGACAACACACGACCAGAACCAATGCTGGTTTAAAAACCAGGAATGTAGAAAATGTGGCAAACTTGGTCACATAGCTAAGGTATGCCGGTCAGGAAAGAAGACCAACAACAACAAAAAAAAGTCACTGCAGGAAAAGTACAATAAGGTACACAAGGTGGCTGAGAAGAGTTCAGATGAACAGAATTCGGATTCAGACCCAACCGTTCAGGAACTGGGCAGTCTGAGAATTCACAATGTGAGTAAGGAAGCTGACCTGCAAACTATCTGGGTCATGCTAAAAATAGCCGGAGTCCAAGTGAAAATGGAATTGGACACAGGATCAGCCCTATCAGTCATAAATCGAAGGGATTACAACCGGCTATTCTCACACATACCCTTGAGAGATACCAAGATCGTATTGCAGACATACACGGGGCAGAAAGTATACCCCATGGGAAAGATAAAAGTCAAGGTGAGAGACAGGGGCAAAGAACACCAAGGAATGTATTTATATGTACTACCTGAGGGAGGTCCACCACTTCTGGGACGGGAGTGGATCTGGGAAATAAACATGGAATGGCACTATTTAAAAGCAATAATGAGTGAGAACTCGGTGAAGACAATCAGCTCAGACTCTGAAACGGATGACGATAAGACCAGCCCAGGTGCGAAAGACAAGTTTAAAATGGACTTGCTGACTAAGGTTGGAAAAACGAAAGAGTGCATAAATGCTTATGCTTCAGAGGCGAACAAAGTTTCAGAACAGAATTCCACTGAACAACAACAACATAGTTTGACAGAGAATTCTGAATCTGTCCAGTTTACAGATATGCACAATTCTGAGGAACACCGGGCTCGAACTCAACTCCATTTCAAATTACAACAGCAATTAGAACAATTGAGTTGCCGTCTCGAACAAGAGATGAAAGCAATGAAAAAGTTCTGTGACATAGAGTGGGAGAACCTGGAAAGACAACAGAAACAGCTGATGGAGAAAAAGGAGCAGGAGCACACAAACCGTCGGGGCAAGGAGGCCAAACGAATCAAAGCTGATTCGGGTTCAGAAGGTGCGTGCTTTAATCTGGTGGAGCAAGAGGTTCAGCAACTGAAAGCGCTTGTTAGCGGATTGCAGGCAGAAAAGACTGATTTGGTCGCCATGAACTCCGAGCTCCTACTGAAGCTGGGTGCAGCATCACCGGACGATTCAAGTGGGGAAATTCGAATGGTGGAGGTTGTGGATGATGGCGAAGTAGAAACAGCAAAGGAGCCCCAGGGCAAGGTTATAAACAGCCCTGCAGCTACTGGGAAACGTATGAGGTCAGAAGAGTTAACGGTCAGCCAACTCTTTCATATGCTGAAGGACAAGACTCTGAAATGGGAACAAATTGAACATGAGTTTAAATCTTCAAAGGAGAGGGGTTTGGAGTTAACGGTCAGCCAACTCCTTCATATGCTGAAGGACAAGACTCTGAAATGGGAACAAATTGAACAGGAGTTTAAATCTTCAAAGGAGAGGGGTTTGGAGCTCCCAAAAGTTATTGAAATAGCTGAGGTTGCAACACAGACTGAGAAGATGGCAGCAGAGCAACCCTTGGATGCCAAAAGTACGCTGACTCACGTCAATGTTGAACAACAGAAGGTTGAAACAGCTGCTGCAGTAGAGGGATTGAATAGTCCGATCAACCAATCTCCGAATGAAGTTGAAGTATTGAAATCACAAATGACGTCATTAGTAAAAGACTTGCAGGAAGCCCAGAAAAAGCTGGATGAAGCTGAACGCCTGAAGAAGTCTCTTCAGGAAAGATGTCTGGATTTGGAACAAAAGCTGGCTAATGTCCAGCTGGGTATGGAGGAAATAGAAGACCCTCTCACTGGCCTAGCTCAAGATGACACCGAATATTACCATGACCTGTTGGACGACATCGAATATTACGATGACCTGTTCTGCCCAGCTTGTGATGAAAACTCCCAAAGTGCAGAAACCATGAAGAATCACAAAAAGTCTAAGGAACATCAGGAGATGGTGGCGCTACTACGGAAAAAGGAGGACGAGAAGGAGGAACTGTGCATGCAGCTGGCAGCTGACAGTGGAGCCCAGAGAGTCTCCAAGAAGCAGAAAAGGAAAAGACGAAGCAGAAGATGATGATCATCTGGACCATCATCATCACTACTAGATCACGCACGGGGTCCCTTCGAACGGAGCCAAATCAGTTTGGAAGTAGAAAAACTTCCCAAGGTACTCAAGTTTTTACAAGCCAACAATGCTGGTTCAGAAGGACGGAAGTTCAAGCTGTTAAGTCCAGTGAAGGACTATTGGATGAGTCACTCCAGCAACATGAACCGACTACACCACAGGGAACTGCTACACCACTGAGGTGTTGTCAGGACCGAGTCAAGAAGCACGGAAGGCGCATCCACCGAGATTGAATCTGTGAACTGTTTTCCGCAGAGACTGAATCTATGAACTGTTTCCCGCAGAGACTGAATCTGTGAACTGTTTCCGCAGAGACTACATCTGTGAACTGTTTTAACATGAAGTTGGATATATGTTATGATGTTATGTTTAATGGGGAATAAGTATGTTGTAAGCTAAAAAGGGAGGATTGTAGTGTATGTAACTGTTCTACCTTTAAGAGAACTATTGTATGTAACCGTTCACCTTTAAGAGAACTATTTTAGGTGTGGCACTACTTTATCTTGGCTGCTGTATACTGTAATACCGACGGTGACCACACCGGTATATAAGTGCTGTGTCAGGATTTATTGGGCAGATTCGCCCTGACCTTCGAATAGTAAAGTCCTGTTAAAGTTACTCTTGTAGTCTGTGTATTAATTCGCCATAATACCAACAGACTTTACATAACCCGTGCTGTACCTGCCCTGGGAGTGTTTGATGGGACAGTGTAGAGGGAGCTTTACTCTGTATCTAACCCGTGCTGTACCTGCCCTGGGAGTGTTTGATGGGACAGTGTAGAAGGAGCTTTACTCAATATCTAACCCATGCTGCACCTGCCCTGGGAGTGTTTGATGGGTCAGTGTAGAGGGAGCTTTTCTCTGTATCTAACCCATGCTGTACCTGCCCTGGGAGTGTTTGATGGGACAGTGAAGAGGGAGCTTTACTCTGTATCTAACCCGCGCTGTACCTGCCCTGGGAGTGTTTGATGGGACAGTGTAGAGGGAGCTTTACTCTGTATCTAACCTGTGCTGTACCTGCCCTGGGAGTGTTTGATGGGACAGTGTAGAGGGAGCTTTGCTCTGCATCTAACGCGTGCTGTAACAGCCCTGGGAGTGTTTGATGCGACAGTGTAGAGGGAGCCTTACTCTGTATCTAACCCATGCTGTAACTGCCCTGGGAGTGTTTGATTGGACAGTGTAGAGGGAGATTTTCTCTGGATCTAACCCATGCTGTACCTGCCCTGGGAATCTTTGATGGGACAGTGTAGAGGGAGCTTTCCTCTGTATCTAACCTGTGCTGTACCTGCCCTGGGAGTATTTGATGGGACAGTGTAGAGGGAGCTTTACTCTGTATCTAACCCGTGCTGTACCTGCCCTGGGAGTGTTTGATGGGGACAGTGTTGAGGGAGCTTTACTCTGTATCTAACCCGTGCTGTACCTGCCCTGGGAGTGTTTGATGGGACAGTGCAGAGGGGGCTCTCCTCTGTATCTAACCCATGCTTTACCTGCCCTGGGAGTGTTTGATGGGACAGCCTAGAGGGAGTTTTTCTCTGTAACTAACCCGGGCTGTACCTGCCCTGGGTGTGTTTGATGGGACAGTGTAGAGGGAGCTTTCCTCTGTATCTAACCCGTGCTGTACCTGCCCTGGGAGAGTTTGATGGGACAGTGTAGAGGGAGCTTTACTCTGTATCTAACCCGTGCTGTACCTGCCCTGGGAGTGTTTGATGCTACAGTGTAGAGGGGGCTTTACTCTGTATCTAACCCGTACTGTACCTGCCCTGGGAGTGTTTGATGGGACAGTGTAGAGGGGGCTTTACTCTGTATCTAACCCGTGCTCTACCTGCCCTGGGAGTGTTTGATGCGACAGTGTAGAGGGAGATTTACTCTGTATCTAACCCGTGCTGTACCTGCCCTGGGAGTGCTGATGGGACAGTGTAGAGGGAGCTTTACTCTGTATCTAACCCTTGCTGTACCTGCCCTCGGAGTGTTTGATGGGGCAGTGTAGAGGGAGCTTTACTCTGTATCTAACCTGTGCTGTACCTGCCCTGGCAGTGTTTGATGGGACAGTGTCGAGGGAGCTTTGCTCTGCATCTAACCCGTGCTGTACCAGCCCTGGGAATGTTTGATGCGACAGTGTAGAGGGAGCCTTACTCTGTATCTAACCCATGCTGTACCTGCCCTGGGAGTGTTTGATTGGACAGTGTAGAGGGAGATTTTCTCTGTATCTAACCCATGCTGTACCTGCCCTGGGAATCTTTGATGGGACAGTGTAGAGGGAGCTTTCCTCTGTATCTAACCTGTGCCGTACCTGCCCTGCGAGTATTTGATGGGACAGTGTAGAGGGGGCTTTCCTCTGTATCTAACCCGGGCTGTACCTGCCCTGGGTGTGTTTGATGGGACAGTGTAGAGGAAGCTTTCCTCTGTATCTAACCCGTGCTGTACCTGCCCTGGGAGTGTTTGATGGGGCAGTGTAGAGGGAGCTTTGCTCTGCATCTAACCCGTGCTGTACCAGCCCTGGGAGTGTTTGATGCGACAGTGTAGAGGGAGCTTTACTCTGTATCTAACCCGTGCTGTATCTGCCCTGGGAGTGTTTGATGGGTCAGTGTAGAGGGAGCTTCACTCTGTATCTAACCCGTGCTGTACCAGCCCTGGGAGTGTTTGATGGGACAGTGTAGAGGGAGCTTTACTCTGTATCTAACCCGTGCTGTACCTGCCCTGGGAGTGTTTGATGGGACAGTGTAGAGGGAGCTTTACTCTGTATCTAACCCGTGCTGTACCAGCCCTGGGAGTGTTTGATGCGACAGTGTAGAGGGAGCTTTACTCTGTATCTAACCCGTGCTGTACCTGCCCTGGGAGTGTTTGATGGGTCAGTGTAGAGGGAGCTTCACTCTGTATCTAACCCGTGCTGTACCTGCCCTGGGAGTGTTTGATGGGACAGTGTAGAGGGAGCTTTACTCTGTATCTAACCCGTGCTGTACCAGCCCTGGGAGTGTTTGATGCGACAGTGTAGAGGGAGCTTTACTCTGTATCTAACCCGTGCTGTACCTGCCCTGGGAGTGTTTGATGGGTCAGTGTAGAGGGAGCTTCACTCTGTATCTAACCCGTGCTGTACCTGCCCTGGGATTGTTTGATGGGACAGAGGACACACATTTTCCCACTTTTATGAGCTAATCATTCATGAATCTAAATGGGAATATAAAGAAGGATTTGCTGCAGGATTGCAAACAAACTGAAAGCCTTCGACGCTGGGCAAATGTTTATAAACAATTTTAGAAAATGCATCCTTTCACTGCTAGGCGTTGGCAACCTTACCTTGGCAGCCAGTGCAGGCCTGAACACAGTCCGAGACTCTTTCATACACTGGCAATCCTTCATTAATGAGTTGGGACCGAATTTTAAATTACCGGCAATCCCAGGAAAGAACAGGGAGCGCTCTCTCTAAAGGAATAACGCTCACTTTCCATCTCTCCATCAAGGAACATTCCAGACTTGGTGCGCACGGAAGCTGTCAGAAGACTGGGAATAATTGAGCTGATCATAATGTGTTCAGCGAGAAACAGGCCTGAGTTAAACGCTCTGGGTGAACTATCTCTCTCTATGTCTCTGTCTCTCTCTGTCTCTCTCTCTGTCTCTCTCTCTCTCTCTCTGTCTCTCTCTCGCTGTCTCTCTCACTCTCTCTCTCTCTCTGTCTCTCTCTCTCTTTCTCTGTCTCTCTCTCTCTCTCTGTCTCTCTCTCTCTCTCTCTCTTGAAGTGCTCCGATTATCACCAATTGTTTCAATCCCTGTATCTAATTTGCTGGGGTTTAAACAGGAAACGGGATGAATTGCTAATCTTTAATTTATTGGGGAAGTTCCAGTAATTTTCAAACTATTAACTTTTAATTTGTTTCAATACTGTGAAGCATCTCACAGTCTGAAACCCGGAGTTCACCAGGCATGAAGGGCAGGATCAGCACATCGAGAGAGCTGGGTTTTGTAGTGTCCGTGTGTTGATAAAGACACTGAAGACAGGAGTTGGTTCATAGGTGTTTACTAAGCAAAGTCTGGGGGGGGTTCTAACGGATATACACAATATACAGGCTTATATAGCCCGAGTGGCAATTACCGGCATTACAGCACACCTGGGGCTCTTAAAGGCACATACACCACAATTCCTCCCCTTTTAGCTAACCAGTACATCATATTTTAAGTAATTATTAATTACATGTTATAAGCAAAATAATATACATTGCTGTAGTTAATTAATTATAAGTTAGTCTCTCAGGAGGCTTCCTGACTCGGTCCGGATAACGCCTCGGGGGTGTAGTCGTTTCTTGTGGTGTAGTAGGTTCTTCTGGCAAGGCTGATTCGGCTTGAATGCCAGTGTCGGGTTCATCGGGTTCCAGTATCACCGGATCGGAGGTAGATATGGGTATCTCTACTTCATCGTTAGATGTATAGAGTTGTGGTGTAGGTTGTCCCTTTTCGGATGACTTTATGATTTGGTCAGCATGGCGCCTTATTATGCTTTCTCCGATGTCCACGGTATACATCAGTGGTCCTAGTCGTGTGCAGATAGTTCCAGGCTGCCATTTCTCGGTACGGTAGTCCCGGGCCAAAACCTGTTGACCTATCTGGAAGGCCCTAGTTGGCCTTTCATTCATGCCTTGAAACTGCCGGTTCTCCACGTCCCTTCTGATGTTGGGCTTGACCAAATCCAGCCGGCATCTTAGGTTTCTATTGAAGAACATCATGGCGGGAGTTTGGTTGGTAACCATATGTGTTGCATTCCTGTATGCGAATAAGAAGTTATCCACCTTGTGCTGAAGTTTTATGTCTTCATTACCCATGGCCTTTATGGCCTTCTTGAAGGCCTGGACAAACCTTTCAGCCAATCCATTGGTGGCGGGATGGTATGGGGCGGACGTGTAGTGCTTAACCCCATTGTTTTTAAAGAACTTTCTGAATTCTTCGGACACAAATTACGGTCCATTATCAGAACATATCTGTTCCGGCAGCCCATTCCTGGCAAATATGGTCCTTAATACTGTGATGGTTTTTTCCGTGGTGGTGGAGGACATCTTTATTACCTCCGGTCACTTGGAGTGTGCATCAATCGCGATTAAGAACATTGAGTCCATAAATGGACCAGCAAAGTCGATGTGCACCCTTTGCCAGGGAGATGAGGGCCACTCCCATGGATGTAGAGGGGCTTGTGGTGGAGCGTTTTGGACCTTCTGGCATCCTAGGCAGCTCTTGGTCATTTCTTCGATGTCTCCATCGAATACCTGGCCACCATACAAACGCCCTAGCTAGGTTCTTCATTTTCACTCCACCCAGCTGCCCCTCGTGAAGCTCCTTTAGCACTTTATCCTGGAGTTTGGGTGGAATCACCACTCTGGATCCACACATCAAGGTTCCTCGGCACACTGACAGCTGTTCCCTTCTTTGCAAGAATGCTGGCAACAGTGGTTCGCCATGTGCTGGCCATCCCTTCACTGTTAAATCGTAGACCCGTGAGAGAGTCGGGTCATTTCTCGTCTCCCTTTCAATGGCAGAATTTGTCACTGGTAGACATTCCACTATGGTAGAGTGGAACATCTCTACTGGGTCTATTGTAGGTGCCTCTTCTACCGTTGGCAACGGTAGGCGCAATAAACCGTCAGCATTACCATGCTGTTTTGACCCTTTGTATTCTATGTTGTATTGGTGTGCCCCTAGAAAAAGGGACCACCTCTGTAGCCTTTGTGCTGTCATAAAGGGAACACCTTTTTTAGGGTTGAATATGGAGATGAGGGGTTGATGGTCAGTCAACAAGGTAAATTTTTGTCCGTGTAGGTAATGGTTGAATTTCTTCACTCCCCATACCAGGCTGAATGCTTCCCTGTCGATTTGGGCATAGTTACGCTCAGCTGAGTTTAATGAGCGTGACGCAAAAGCTATCGGCCGTTCTGTGCCATCAGGGAATTTATGGGATAATACTGCTCCTATGCCGTAAGGGGATGCATCGCACGCCAGTCTGATTGGCAGTGACGGGTTGTAATGAGCCAAAACTTCTTCGGATGTGTTTAAGTCTTTGCATTTATGGAAGGCACGTTTACAGTCTTCGTTCCATTTCCAAATCATTCCTGTTTGTAGAAGTTCATTAAGAGGGTGTAGAAGAGTTGATAAGTTCGGTAAAAATTTATGATAGTAATTTATTAATCCCAGGAACGACCTTAATTGTGAAACATTTTCAGGTGCTGGGGCATTTATAACCACTTCAATTTTTTCAGGTGACTTATGCAACCCTTCCTTATTAATTATGTGGCCACAATATGATATCTGATTTTGGAAAAATTCGCACTTGGGGCGATTCGCTCGTTGGCCCCGTTCTTTCAGCCTAGTGAGCACCTGCTCCAAATTGGCAAGGTGCTCGTTGTCATTTTCTCCTCTTATAAGGATGTCATCTAGGTAGCATTGAGTCCCCGGAATCCCTTGCAGGACTTGCTCCATAGTTCTTTGCCAGATAGCTGGAGCTGATGCTACTCCAAAAACCAGTCGATTGTACTGGTACAGGCCTTTGTGTGTGTTTATCGTGAGAACTTTTTAGAGGCCTCCTCAACCTCCATCTGTAGATATGCCTGTGCCAAGTCAATTTTGGTGAAACGTTTCCCTCCGGATAGTGAGGCGAAAATATCTTCTATCCTCGGAAGAGGATACTGTACTGTGTGAAGGACCGGGTTTACAGTCACCTTGAAGTCACCACAGATGCGAATTTTTCTCTGTTCTTCAGATTTATCTTTATTCAATGCTTTTTTCATGACTGGAACGATGGGTGTTGCCCACTCGCTCCAATCTATTTTGGATAATACGCCTGCTTTTTCCAAATTCTCCAGCTCTGCCTCGACTGCCGGACGTATTGCGTATGGCACCGGTCTTGCCTTAAAAAATTTGGGAATTGCTGTATCTTCCACTTTTATTGAGGCGGTGATGCCTTTCAAGGTTCCTAGTTTCTCTTGAAACACTTCTTTGGCGTTGGCCAAGATGTCTTTTAATCGTTCAGGTATGATGTCATCATTGTTTTTTTTCCTTACTGGTCACCGTCAGTGCCTGAATGGAGTGCCAGTCTAAACGTATCTTCCTGATCCATTCACGTCCCAACAACGGTGGACCACCATCTTGTAGAATGTATAAATACAACTTTTGTATTTCTTTGCCGTTGTATACAACAGGCACCCTTATTTTTCCTTTGGGGTATACTTTCTGCCCCGTATATGTTTTTAAGATAATGGATGTGTCTTTTAGAGGTATATGCGAAAATAGCCTCTCGTAATCCCGTCGATTTATTACGGTTAGAGCTGATCCTGTATCTAGCTCCATTTTAACTGGGGACCCTGCTATTGTGAGGTTAACCCAAATGGTTTGGTAATCATCTTTGGCAAGTACATTATGTAATTTGAGACAGCTTAGTCTCTTGTTTTCGAAGTCGCTATCGCTCTTCTGGTCTTCGGAGCTACTGTCCGTCATCATTTGTACCTTCCTGTACTTTTCTTTATTGATTTTTTTTTTCCTGTCAGTGGATTTATTTTGTCCAGATCGGCATACCCGTGCAATGTGTCCAATCTTCCCGCATTGCCTGCATGCTTTGTCCTTGAACCAGCAGTCCCTCTGGTTATGGGTGGATCTGCCGCAGCGATAACATCTTTCTAAACCCTGTGTCATTTCATGGGTGCCGAAGTCCTGTGTCTTTTGTTGTATCTCTGCAGCTCCTTTTGCTGCTGCTTCGTATGATACAGCCATACTGAAAGCTTTGTCCAATGTTAAATCTTTTTCAGAAAGCAGTCTTTTTTGTGTTCCTTCACTTAAGAGACCACAAACGAATTTGTCTCGAAGATAATCTGATAGTCCTGCCCCGAATTGGCAGTACTTTGATAGCTTTCTTAATTCGGTTAGGTAATCAGCGTTACTTTCATTCTTGTGTTGATTTCTCTTGAAGAACTTGAATCGTTCCGCTATCAGCAGCGGTGTTGGGTTTAAGTGCTCCTGCAGGGTATCAACAATTTCTTTAAAATTCTTGTCCTTTGGTTTGGCTGGAGTGATTAAATTTTGTAACAGCCCGTATGTCTTTGCGCCCATTAAGTTCAGAAGTACGGAAGCTTTTTTTTCATCTTCTATTCCATTTGCAGTGCAATATACCTCTACTCTTTCCACGTATGTGGTCCAATCCTCTATTTCGCTATCAAAAGCATCAATATTACCAGATTTAGGCATTTCAGAAAAGATATGGCGCTTCCCGCGCTTTCCCGCCGCTGCTGTCGATAACAACGCTGTTCACTGCGGTTTCCGTAATTTTTTTTTAATTTACTGTTGGAGACTAGTTCCTGCCGGAGGTCTGAACGCTGACCTGCTTGCCGCGCCGGCCGTCTCCCGAGTGCTCCCTCCCAGTCCGTTATTGCTTGCCTCCGATTTCGTGTCTGTCTCAGCTGTAGAGCCAGCCGCTTGAGCCCCAGCCTGACGCCCAGTAAGGGTTAGCGCCGTACCTGCCACCAGCTTGGCCAGTTGGTGAAACCACAGCTTCTCTCACTTCCTTGAGTCTTCTGGACGCCCGAGGAATCGATGTCCTTGAGGTGCTGCCGAATTGCAGGTAAGTCCGTTTCCACTTCGTCGCCACTGTCGTGTCCGTGTGTTGATAAAGACACTGAAGACAGGAGTTGGTTCATAGGTATTTGCTAAGCAAAGTCTGGTGGGGGGTTCTAACGGATATACACAATATACAGGCTTATATAGCCCGAGTGGCAATTACCGGCATTACAGCACACCTGGGGCTCTTAAAGGCACATACACCACAATTTTAAGCTGAGATTGAGCTGGGATTGAGCTGGGAGCGAGCTGGTATTGAGCTGGGATTGAGCTGGGAGCATAGAAACATAGAAACATAGAAGATAGGAGCAGGAGTAGGCCATTCGGCCCCTTGAGCCTGCTCCGCCATTTAATGAGATCATGGCTGATCATCCAAATTCAGTACCCTGTCCCTGCCTTCTCCCCATATCCCTTGATCCCTTTAGCCTTAAGAAATATATCTAACTCCTTCTTGAATATATTTAATGAATTGGCCTCAACTGCCTTCTGTGGTAGAGAATTCCACAGGTTCACCACTCTCTGAGTGAAGAAATTCCTCCTCATCTCAGTCCTAAATGGTTTACCCCTTATCCTTAGACTGTGACCCCTGGTTCTGGACTCGCCCGCCATCGGGAACATCCTTCCTGCATCTAGTCTGTCTGGTCCTGTTAGAATTTTATAAGTTTCAATGAGATCCCCTCTCATTCTTCTAAACCCTAGCGAATATAAGCCTAATCGACCCAATCTTTCCTCATACGTCATTCCTGCCATCCCAGGTATCAGCCTGGTGAATCTTCGCTGCACTCTCTCCATGGCAAGAACATCCTTCCTCAGATAAGGTGGCCAAAACTGCACACAATACTCAAGGTGTGGTCTCACCAAGGCCCTGTACAACTGCAGCAAGACATCCTTGCTCCTGTACGCAAATCCTCTCGCTATGAAGGCCAACATACCATTTGCCTTCTTAACCGCCTGCTGCACCTGCATGCTTACCTTCAGCGACTGGTGCACAAGGACACCCAGGTCTCGTTGCACTTCCCCTTTTCCCAATCTATTGCCGTTCAGGTAATAATCTGTCTTCCTGTTTTTGCCACCGAAGTGGATAACCTCGCATTTATCCACATTATACTGCATTTGCCATGCATCTGCCCAAACACCCAACCTGTCCAAATCGTACTGGAGTTTCTCTGCATCCTCCTCACAGCACACACGCCCACCCAGCTTTGTGTCATCTGCAAACTTGGAGATATTACATCTAGTTCCCTTATCTAGATCATGTATATATATTGTGAATAGCTGGGATCCTAGCACCGATCCCTGCGGTACCCCACTAGTCACTGCCTGCCACTCGGAAAAAGACCCGTTTATTCCAACTCTTTGCTTCCTGTCTGCCAACCAGTTCTCTATCCAAGTCAGTACCTTGCCCCCAATCCCATGTGCTTTAACTTTACACGCTATTCTCTTATGCGGGACCTTATCGAAAGCCTTCTGAAAGTCCAAATACACCACATCCACTTGTTCTCCCTTATCTATTCTACCAGTTACATCCTCAAAAAATTCCAGTAGATTAGTCAAGCATGATTTACCATTTGTAAATCCATGTTGACTTTGTCCGATCCTGTCACTGTTTTCCAAGTGCTCTGCTATTACATCTTTTATAATGGACTCTAGCATTTTCCCCACTACCGATGTCAGGCTTACCGGTCTATAATTCCCCGTTTTCTCTCTACCACCCTTTTTAAATAGTGGGGTTACATTAGCTACCCTCCAATCCATGGGAACTGTTCCAGAGTCTATAGAATTTTGGAAGATGACCAGCAATGCATCTACTATTTCTAGGGCCACTTCCTTAAGTACCCTAGGATGTAGATTATCAGGCCCTGGGGATTTATCGGCCTTTAATCCCATCAATTTCCCTAACACCATTTCCCTACAAATACTGATTTCATTCAATTCCTCCCTCTCATTAGACCTTATGTTCCCTGATATCTCTGGGAGGTTATTTGTGTCCTCCTTTGTGAAGACAGAACTAAAGTATGCATTTAATTGGTCAGCCATTTCTTTGTTCCCCATTATAAATTCCCCTAGTTCTGACTGCAAGGGACCTACGCTTTACTTCACCAATCGTTTTCTCTTCACATATCTATAGAAGCTTTTACAGTCAGTTTTTATGTTCCCTGCAGGCTTACTCTCCTCATTCCTCCTCATCTCAGTCCTAAATGGCTTACCCCTTATCCTTAGACTGTGAGCGAGTTGGGATTGAGCTGAGATTGAGCTGGGAGCGAGCTGGGATTGAGCTGGGAGCGAGCTGGCATTGAGCTGGGAGCGAGCTGGGATTGAGCTGAGATTGAGCTCGGATTGAGCTGGAAGCGGACTGGGATTGAGCTGGGAGTGAGCTGGGATTGAGCTGGGATTGAGCTCAGATTGAGCTGGAAGCGGACTGGGATTGAACTGGGAGTGAGCTGGCATTGAGCTGGCATTGAGCTGGGATTGAGCTGGGATTGAGCTGGGATTGAGCTGGAAGTGGACTGGGATTGAGCTGGGAGTGAGCTGGAATTGAGCTGGAAGTGAGCTGGGATTGAACTGGGAGCGAGCTGGGAGTGAGTTGGGAGTGAGCTGAGATTGAACTGGGAGCGAGCTGGGATTGAGCTGGAAGCGAGCTGGGATAGAGCTGGGAGTGAGCTAGGATTGAGCTGGGAGCGAGCTGGGATGGAGCTGGGATTGAACTGGGAGCGAGCTGGGATTGAGCTGGGAGCGAGCTGGGATAGAGCTGGGAGAGAGCTGGGATTGAGCAGGGGGTGTTGGGTTGCTGTGTTTATTTACTGAGGTTAGAGGGCAATCGGAGGCTGAGGACAGAGTGATCGGGGTCAGCGGATATTTCAGAGTTAATACTCCGCACGGCCCCTGACCTCAGGATCTGAGGTCATGATCCCTGTCACTCAGCAGGGGGATAACCTCACAGGAATTATTCAGCATCTCTCAGAATAACCTCAGTGTAATCCTGTGGGAGGGGGTCTCGGTCTCAGTGGAGCCCCACAAGAGGGGGTCAATTTAAAGTAGGTTTAACCCCTCGCTCAGGCGATCGGGGAGGGGAGGGGAGGCCCAAGGTTTGTTTCTGGGCAGGTGGGGGGGGAGGTTCCCACGGTGACCGTGAGCTCCTCCCGGCCCATCAGGAATCCAAACAAATAATCAGAACCTCGCTCCGGCCTCACTCCGTCCTCCCTCCGTCCTCCCTCCGCCCACCCTCCGTCCTCCGTCCTCCCTCCGTCCTCCGTCCTCCCTCCGTCCTCCCTCCGCCCTCCCTCCGTCCTCCCTCCGGCCTCCCTCCGGCCTCCCTCCGCCCTCCCTCCGCCCTCCCTCCGTCCTCCTTCCGTCCTCCCTCCGCCCTCCCTCCGTCCTCCTTCCGGCCTCCCTCCCTCCGCCCTCCCTCCGCCCTCCCTCCGTCCTCCCTCCGCCCTCCCTCCGCCCTCCCTCCGCCCACCCTTCGTCCTCCCTCCGTCCTCCCTCCGTCCTCCCTCCGCCCTCCCTCCGCCCTCCCTCCGTCCTCCCTCCGCCCTCCCTCCGTCCTCCCTCCGCCCTCCCTCCGTCCTCCGCCCTCCCTCCGCCCTCCCTCCGTCCTCCCTCCGTCCTCCTTCCGTCCTCCCTCCGCCCTCCCTCCGTCCTCCTTCCGGCCTCCCTCCCTCCGCCCTCCCTCCGTCCTCCTTCCGCCCTCCCTCCGCCCTCCCTCCGCCCACCCTCCGCCCTCCCTCCGCCCTCCCTCCGCCTTCCCTCCGCCCTCCCTCCGCCCTCCCTCCGTCCTCCCTCCGCCCTCCCTCCGGCCTCACTCCGGCCTCACTCCGGCCTCCCTCCGCCCTCCCTCCCTCCGCCCGCCCTCCGGCCTCCCTCCGGCCACACTCCGGCCACACTCCGGCCACACTCCGGCCACACTCCGGCCACACTCCGGCCACACTCTGGCCTCACTCCGGCCACCCGGCCACTGGGATGTTCTGCCACGATCAGCAGGTGGGAACAGCCAGGACGGCGAGCACCCTTGCCCGTTCTTAAGCCACTCACATACTTTGATCTCACCCGGCCAAAGTTCCTGCGACCAGGACACACTTGGCCCTTTCAGCCATAAAAGATAACCAAAACCCGCTAGACGCCATAATAACAGAAAAAGAACTTCTTGAAAAACTCAAGGACCTGTGACCAGGAAAAGCTTGCGGGACAGACGGCATACTAAACGAGATGATTAAACACGCAGACGACAAACTGAAACTGGCTATCCTAAAACTCTTCAACTTGGTTCTGAGTGTCGGTTATTTCCCTGACATCTGGAACAAAGGACTCATAACACCCATATACAAAAGTGGTGACAAAATCGACCCAAACAACTATCGAGGCATCTGTGTAAACAGTAACCTGGGGAAGGTATTCTGTAGCATCATAAACAAAAGACTTATAAACTTCCTTGAAGAGCACAATGTCTTGAGTAAAAGCCAAATTGGATTCCTGCCAAACTATAGAACATCCGATCATATCTTCACCCTACAGACCCTAATTGACAAACACGTTCACCATAACAAAAGCAAAATCTACGCATGCTTTGTAGATTTCCAGAAGGCTTTCGACTCCATCTGGCATGACGGTTTATTCCTGAAACTTATCGAAAGCGGGGTAGGAGGGAAAACATATGATGTAATTAAATCAATGTATACAAACAATAAATGTGCAGTTAAAATTGGAGACAAACAAACAAAATACTTCCCACAGGGGCGGGGGGTGATGCAGGGCTCGCCAATCTCACCGACACTCTTTAATATTTACATTAATGGATTGGCAAAACTACTTGAACAATCTACAGCACCCGGCCTCACCCTATATGAATCCAAGGTTAAATTCCTCCTCTATGCCGACGACCTGGTTCTGCTGTCACCAACTAAGGAGGGTCTACAGCAGAACCTGGACCTGCTGGAGTCGTACTGCCAGACTTGGGCCCTGACAATAAATCCCCAAAAAACCAAAGTCCTTGTGTTCCAGCAAAGATCCAAACAACATGGACCCACAATAAATTTCACAGTAGGAACAACCAAAATTGAAGAAACCACTCACTACACATACTTGGGCTTAAAAATCAGTTCTACGGGAAACTTCAAACTGGCTGTGAATGAACTGAAAGAGAAAGCAAGAAGGGCTTTCTATGCCATCAAAAAATCAATCCAAATAGAAATCCCAATTAGCATTTGGCTCAAAATTTTCAAATCAGTAATTGAACCAATTGCACTCTATGGCAGTGAGGTCTGGGGACCACTAACACAACAAGATTTTGCAAAATGGGACAAACACCCAATTGAGATCCTACATGCGGAATTCTGTAAAAGTATCCTCCGGACTCAAAGGAAAACAGTAAACAATGCATGCAGGGCAGAACTAGGCCAATACCCATTAATAATCACTATCCAAAAAAGAGCCACCAAATTTTGGAATCACCTACAAATGAGCAACCCCCAATGCTATCACTACGACGCCCTGAAATGCCAAGAGCTGACCATAAAGAAGAATACCCTCAGTCAACTAGTCCTGGGACTCAATAAAGTAACTAATAACAATACTAACAATAACCAGTCCCAGGACAGTGACAGGGTAACACAAAGAATTCGACCCAACACAATCGTCGCTAAGCAAAAGGAAAAATATCTGTCATATTGGGCAGAAACAACAAAAACCCAAAGCAAACTCAATTGCTACTTGGCCCTAAACAGACAATACAACATAGCTGATTACCTGACCATGGTAAAGGATAACAAACTGAGAAGAACCTTGACAAGGTACAGACTTAGCGAACATAGCCTAGCAATCGAAAAAGGCAGACACAGGCAGACCAGGCTGCCAAGAGAAGACAGGATATGCTCTCACTGCAGTCAGGGAGTAGTTGAGACAGAGATGCACTTCCTCACAGCCTGCGGAAAATATCAGGGCATCAGAGAGAATTTCTACCAAAAATTCAACAAATATGCCCTGATTCAGAAATCTGACTGACAACCAAAAACTCCCATTCCTACTGGGGGAGGAGAGAAGCTGTGTAACACTGGCGGCACACTATGTTACAGCTTGCCATGAACAGAGGGACAACCAGTAAACTAAGACAAGAGTATATATAAACAAGGCGAATGTATATTTATAAACTCAGGGATATACCTGTTTATACACTGTATGAATGGAACCGCGTTTATGTGTTCAACCATAAATGTATTTTGATGCTTTGGCAACATAAGATGTACCTTATCATGCCAATAAAGCGATTTGTATTGTATTGTATTGTATTGTGTGCAGTGGTGCAATGGCACCCTCTAGAGAGACAGGTGCTTATTTACATCAGATTAAATGAGTGCTACCTCAGGTCCAGCCCAGGCAGCTCCTGCTCGCTCTCAGAGCTACACAATTTCTTCCTTTCTTCCGTTCTCTCTATCACTTCTCCACCTCCTCTCCTGAAGGTGCGGACTCTCACTGGGGTACAGTTCCTGAAGGTGCGGACTCTCACTGGGGTACAGTTCCTGAAGGTGCTGACTCTCACTGGGGGTACAGATCCTGAAGGTGCTGACTCTCACTGGGGTACAGTTCCTGAAGGTGCGGACTCTCACTGGGGTACAGTTCCTGAAGGTGCTGACTCTCACTGGGGTGCAGTTCCTGAAGGTGCGGACACTCACTGGGGTACAGTTCCTGAAGGTGCGGACTCTCACTGGGTACAGTTCCTGAAGGTGCTGACTCTCACTGGGGTGCAGTTCCTGAAGGTGCTGACTCTCACTGGGGTACAGTTCCTGAAGGTGCTGACTCTCACTGGGGTACAGTTCCTGAAGGTGCGGACTCTCACTGGGGTGCAGTTCCTGAAGGTGCTGACTCTCACTGGGGTGCAGTTCCTGAAGGTGCGGACACTCACTGGGGTACAGTTCCTGAAGGTGCGGACTCTCACTGGGGTACAGTTCCTGAAGGTGCTGACTCTCACTGGGGTACAGTTCCTGAAGGTGCTGACTCTCACTGGGGTACGTTCCTGAAGGTGCTGACTCTCACTGGGGTACAGTTCCTGAAGGTGCTGACTCTCACTGGGGTTACAGTTCCTGAAGGTGCGGACACTCACTGGGGTACAGTTCCTGAAGGTGCGGACTCTCACTGGGGTACAGTTCCTGAAGGTGCTGACTCTCACTGGGGTACAGTTCCTGAAGGTGCTGACTCTCACTGGGGTACAGTTCCTGAAGGTGCTGACTCTCACTGGGGTACAGTTCCTGAAGGTGCTGACTCTCACTGGGGTACGTTTCCTGAAGGTGCTGACTCTCACTGGGGTACAGTTCCTGAAGGTGCTGACTCTCACTGGGGTACAGTTCCTGAAGGTGCCGACTCTCACTGGGGTACAGTTCCTGAAGGTGCTGACTCTCACTGGGGTACAGTTCCTGAAGGTGCTGACTCTCACTGGGGTACAGATCCTGAAGGTGCTGACTCTCACTGGGGTACAGTTCCTGAAGGTGCTGACTCTCACTGGGGTACAGTTCCTGAAGGTGCTGACTCTCACTGGGGTACAGTTCCTGAAGGTGCCGACTCTCACTGGGGTACAGTTCCTGAAGGTGCCGACTCTCGCTGGGGTACAGTTCCTGAAGGTGCCGACTCTCGCTGGGGTACAGTTCCTGAAGGTGCTGACTCTCGCTGGGGTACAGTTCCTGAAGGTGCTGACTCTCACAGGGGTACAGTCTCTGAAGGTGCTGACTCTCACTGGGGTACAGTTCCTGAAGGTGCCGACTCTCACTGGGGTACAGTTCCTGAAGGTGCTGACTCTCGCTGGGGTACAGTTCCTGAAGGTGTGGACACTCACTGGGGTACAGTTCCTGAAGGTGCTGACTCTCACTGGGGTACAGTTTCTGAAGGTGCTGACTCTCACTGGGGTACAGTTCCTGAAGGTGCTGACTCTCACTGGGGTACAGTCCCTGAAGATGCTGACTCTCACTGGGGTACAGTTCCTGAAGGTGCGGACACTCACTGGGGTACAGTTCCTGAAGGTGCTGACTCTCACTGGGGTACAGTTCCTGAAGGTGCCGACTCTCACTGGGGTACAGTTCCTGAAGGTGCGGACACTCACCGGGGTACAGTTCCTGAAGGTGCTGACTCTCACTGGGGTACAGTTCCTGAAGGTGCTGACTCTCACTGGGGTACAGTTCCTGAAGGTGCGGACACTCACTGGGGTACAGTTCCTGAAGGTGCTGACTCTCACTGGGGTACAGTTCCTGAAGGTGCTGACTCTCACTGGGGTACAGTTCCTGAAGGTGCCGACTCTCACTGGGGCACAGTTCCTGAAGGTGCTGACTCTCACTGGGGTACAGTTCCTGAAGGTGCGGACACTCACTGGGGTACAGTTCCTGAAGGTGCTGACTCTCACTGGGGTACAGTTCCTGAAGGTGCTGACTCTCACTGGGGTACAGTTCCTGAAGGTGCTGACTCTCACTGGGGTACAGTTCTGAAGGTGCTGACTCTCACTGGGGTACAGTTCCTGAAGGTGCGGACACTCACTGGGGTACAGTTCCTGAAGGTGCTGACTCTCACTGGGGTACAGTTCCTGAAGGTGCTGACTCTCACTGGGGTACAGTTCCTGAAGGTGCTGACTCTCACTGGGGTACAGTTCCTGAAGGTGCTGACTCTCACTGGGGTACAGTTCCTGAAGCTGCTGACTCTCACTGGGGTACAGTTCCTGAAGGTGCTGACTCTCACTGGGGTACAGTTCCTGAAGATGCTGACTCTCACTGGGGTACAGTTCCTGAAGGTGCTGACTCTCACTGGGGTACAGTTCCTGAAGGTGCTGACTCTCACTGGGGAGGGATGCAGGAGGGGGATGGGGAGGGAAGGGGAGGGGGAGGGGAGGAGGGCTGGAGGGGGAGGGGAGGAGGGTGGGAGGGGTGGGAGGGGGAGGGGGAGGGGGGAGGGGGAGGGGGAGGGGAAGGGGGGCGGGAGGGGAGGAAGGGGTTCGGGAGGGGGTCGGGAGGGGGTGGGGCGCGGGAGGGGGAGGGGAGGGAGGGGAGGAGGGCTGGAGGGGGAGGGGAGGAGGGTGGGAGGGGGAGGGGAAGGGGAGGGGGAGGGGAAGGGGGTGAAGAGGTTCGGGAGGAGGTGGGGCGCGGGAGGGGGAGGGGAGGGAGGGGAGGGGAGGAGAGCTGGAGGGGGAGGGGAAGTGGAGGGGGAGGGGGCGGGAGGGGAGAAAGGGGTTCGGGAGGGGGGTCGGGAGAGGGTGGGGCGCGGGAGGGGGAGGGGAGGGAGGGGAGGGGAGGAGGGCTGGGGAGGGAGGGGAGGAGGGTGGGAGGGGGAGGGGTGCGGGGGGGAAGGGGTTTGGGAGGAGGTGGGGCGCGGGAGGGGGAAGGGAGGGAGGGGAGGGGAGGAGGGCTGGAGGGGGAGGGGAAGTGCAGGGGCAGGAGGGGGAGGGGAGGAGGGCTGGAGGGGGAGGGGAAGTGGAGCGGGAGGTGGCGGGAGGGGAGGAAGGGGTTCGGGAGGGGGTCGGGAGGTGGTGGGGCGCGGGAGCGGGAGGGGAGGGAGGGGAGGGGAGGAGGGCTGGAGGGGGAGGGGAGGAGGGCTGGAGGGGGAGGGGAGGAGGGCGGGAGGGGGAGGAGGCAGGGGGGAAGGGGTTCGGGAGGAGGTGGGGCACGGGAGGGGGAGGGGAGGGAGGGGTTCGGGAGGGGGTCGGGAGGGGGAGGGGAGGAGGGTGGGGGGGAGGGGGTCGGGAGGTGGGGGGACGCGGGAGGGGGAGGGGAGGAGGGCGGGAGGGGGAGGGGGAGGGGAGGGAGGGGGTGGGGTGCGGGAGGGGGAGGGGAGGGAGGGGAGGAGAGGAGGGCGGGAGGGGAGGGAGGGGAGGAGAGGAGGGCTGGAGGGGGAGGGGAGGAGGGCGGGAGGGGAGGAGAGGAGGGCGGGAGGGGAGGGAGGGGAGGAGAGGAGGGCTGGAGGGGGAGGGGAGGAGGGCGGGAGCCTGATCCTGAGCATGTCTGGGCAGTGCGGAATTCCTCAGTCAATGCTGGCCGGATCTCGGTGATCTGCGATTATTCAGCGGGCATTGCTGGAATGTGTGTGAGGAACCCCAGCTGGAGCCCTTCACAGCTGCTGCCAGATGCCTGGAATGCCTTTGTCGCAGATGTTGCAGCATCTGTAACGAGACGAGTTGTGATGTGGCATTTGTTGTAAGGTTGGGCGGTCATAGGGTTTGGGGTCACAGGGTGGGGGGTCATATGGTCGGGGATCAAAGGGTGGGCTGTCACAGGGTCAGGGTCACAGGGTCGGGGGGTCACAGAGTGGGGATCACAGGAAACTTTGAAATTATGCCCTGTATGCCCAAGTCCAGGTCATTAATATATTTTAAAAAGAGCAGTGGTGCTAATACCAACCCCAGGGGACACCACTGTAAACCTCCCTCCAGTCTGAAAACCAACCATTCAGCACGACTCTCTGCCTTCTGTCCCTTAGCCAGTTTTGTAACCATGCTGTCGCTGCCCCTTTAATCCCAAGGACTTTAATCTTGTTAACAAGCCTAATAAGTTGCACTTTATCAAACGCCTTATGAAAGTCCATATACACAGCATCAACCGTACTCCCCTCACCAGCCCTCTCCGTTAGTTCATCAAAGAACTCAAACAAGTTAGTCAGACACGGTTTGTCTTTAACAAATCTGTGCTGACTTACATTTACTGGACCATATTTTTCCAAACGTCAATTAATTTGGTCCCGAAATATCGGCCTAGAAATTCATCTTGGGCGGTGAGGTAAAACGAGCGGTATTGGATCGTCCGACCTTTATACACAGTGTCTGATACACAGTGTCTGACACACGGTGCCTGATACACGGTGCCTGATACACGGCGCCTGATATACGGCGTCTGATACACGGCGTCTGATACACGGCGTCTGATACACGGCGTCTGATACACGGCGCCTGATACACGGCGTCTGATACACGCCGTCTGATACACGGCGTCTGATACACGGCGCCTGATACACGGCGTCTGATACACAGCGCCTGATACACAGCGCCTGATACACAGCGTCTGATACACAGTGTCTGATACACAGTGCCTGATACACAGTGTGCCTGATACACAGTGTCTGATACACAGTGTGCCTGATACACAGTGCCTGATACACAGTGTGCCTGACACACAGTGCCTGATACACAGTGCCTGATACACAGTGTCTGATACACAGCGTCTGATACACAGCGCCTGAGACACAGTGTCTGAAACACAGTGTCTGATACACAGTGCCTGATACACAGTGTCTGATACACAGTGCCTGATACACAGTGTCTGAAACAGTGTCTGATAACCAGTGCCTGACAGTGTCTGATACACAGCGTCTGATACACAGTGCCTGATACACAGTGTCTGATACACAGCGTCTGATACACAGCGCCTGAGACACAGTGTCTGATACACAGTGTCTGATACACAGTGTCTGATACACAGTGTCTGATACACAGGCCTAGAAATTCAGTATAGCCACTTTTGGGGCGCTAAAGTCGGGCGGCCGCTAAAGTTTGCGCCCGGCGCAAAGTCGCGCCCCCTTCGCCGATATTCAGTCGCATCGCCCCAAGAGGTTGCTGCTGCGCTAAAACAGGCGATGCACGACTATCTTTAGGCGCTAAGCCGGCGGTGCTGAGCGATACCCCCGAGGCCGGGCGCAGCGCCGGTGCGGCGAGTTCTTGATTGACGGCAGACACTCTGGCGCCGGTCAGCTCTTAAAGGGGGAGTGTCGATTTGTTTGCCTGCCACGCCCTGCACACTGCAGCCCTCAACCTAGGCCTGACCATTTCAGCTTCACCTGCACAACGCCCAGGGCTATGGAGAAGGCCAGGGAGAGAGCGCAGCGCTTCAGCGACGGTGACCTGAGGCTGCTGGTTGGCGGAGTGGAGCGCAGGCGCCATGTTCTGTTCCCAGAAGGTGGCAAGAGGCCGCTGCCCAGCGCCTACCGGAAAGCCTGGAGGGAGGTCTCCAACAGGGTGTCTTCCAACAGCGTGGTTGCCAGGACTCCTGTGCAATGCCGGAAGAAGTTCAACGACCTCACTCGGGTTGTCAGGGTGAGTACCCTTTCCAGTGTCCTCCTCATCCTTGCATGTGCACCTCACTTTATGGGCAAAGGGACCTGAAAGCCCTAATGGCCAGCCCTCATCCAGCAGCTATGGGACTGGCATGAAAATCACTTGCACATTCAGCACTTTACACACTGTACAAGCTATTCGACCATGGGAGGCGGTGCAGACAAGATCAGGGCTACACACTGTAGAGTCATAGAGTCATAGAGTTTTACAGCACAGAAAGAGGC
Source organism: Somniosus microcephalus (assembly GCF_052327205.1). NCBI lineage: Eukaryota > Metazoa > Chordata > Chondrichthyes > Squaliformes > Somniosidae > Somniosus > Somniosus microcephalus. The sequence goes on along the minus strand of NC_141009.1, from coordinate 2,153,791 downwards.
CCTTCGGCCCATCGTGTCCGCGCCGCCCATCCACCCCTGTCCTGTCTAATCCCATTTTCCAGCATTTGGTCCATAGCCTTGTATGCAATGGCATTTCAAGTGCTCATCCAAATGCTTCTTGAATGTTGTGAGGGTTCCTGCCTCTACCACCCTTTCAGGCAGTGAGTTCCAGATTCCAACCACCCTCTGGGTGAAAAAGTTCCTCCTCAAATCCCCTCTAAATCTCCTGCCCCTTACCCTGAATCTATGCCCCCTTGTTATTGACCCCCCTACTAAGGGGAAAAGTTCCTCTTTATCTACCCTATCTATGCCCCTCATCATTTTGTACACCTCAATCAGGTCCCCCCTCAGCCTTCTTTGCTCCAAGGAAAACAACCCCAGCCTGTTTAGTCTTTCTTCATAGCTGAGGCGCTCCATCCCAGGTAACATCCTGGTGAATCTTCTCTGCACCCTCTCCAAAGCAATCACATCCTTCCTATAGTGAGGCGACCAGAACTGCACACAGTACTCCAGCTGTGGCCTCACCAGCGTTTTGTACAGCTCCATCATAACCTCCCTGCTCTTATATTCTATGCCTCGGCTAATGAAGGCAAGTATCCCATATGCCTTTTTAACCACCTTATCTACCTGTTCCGCTGCCTTCAGAGATCTATGTACATGTACACCAAGGTCCCTCTGACCCTCTGTACTTCCTAGGGTCCTACCACTCATTGTGTATTCCCTTGCCTTATTTGTCCGTCCAAAATGCATCACCTCGCACTTTTCAGGGTTAAATTCCATTTGCCACTTTTCCGCCCATCTGACCAACCCGTTTATATCGTCCTGTAGCCTGAGGCTTTCCTCCTCGCAATTTACCACCCCACCAATTTTCGTGTCATCTGCGAACTTACTGATCATACCTTTTACATTCTCATCCAAATCATTTATGTAGATCACAAACAACAAGGGACCCAGCACCGATCCCTGAGGTACCCCACTGGACACAGGCTTCCAGTCACAAAAGCATCCTTCGACCATCACCCTCTGCCTCCTGCCACTCAGCCAGTTTAGGATCCAACGCGCCAAGGAGGCCGTACTTAGAGGCCGTCCTTTCTCTTGCAGGCCAAGGTGGCGCACAACCGGCGCAACCGAACTGAGACCGGGGGAGGCCGTCCTGACCTCAAAGAGCTCTCCGACCTCGACCAGCGTGTGGAGCGCATTATGGCAGGCCGGCTGATTGGCCCCGTCGCCAGTGGAGATGCCGACCCTGTTCTGGGCACCAATGGTAAGGGCATCACCTTTTGGACCTCTCTCGTTCCACTTGCGCATGAGATCAGCATTCTTTGCCACTGTCCGACCAATGCGGTGAATGGCAGCACTCATGCCTCCCTCGCTGCCGCCCTGTCCTCACTCTAAAGCTACTCTTGTGCCTTCCTGCTTTCAGATGGTGAATCGCCAGGCGAGGAGGCGGGCCCTCAAGCTGCCACTGTCAGCGCTTCAGAAGACGAGGAGGAGGAAGAGGAAGCCGGCCCATCAGTGCCACCCTCAGCCGCACCAGCCCATGGCGATGTAGGGGACACGTCTTCCCTGGAGGGGAGCCGGGGGGAAGGGTCGGAGGAGAGTGAAGCTCCGGGGCCCAGCAGCCTGCAGCAACGCGGGAGGGGTGGGGAAGCTTGGCGGACTTCTCCCCAGAGGGTGAGTGCGGCCTCCAGTCCTGCGACGGTGAGCGCAGAGGAGGTGTGCCTCCTAGAGGAAATGGCCGTCCAGGCTGAGCGCAGGCACACTGAGCTCATGGCTGCAGTGGCAAGGATGCCTGACTCCATAGAGTCTCTGTCAAGGAGTGTGCAGCAATTCGGAGCAGCACAGGCCAGGAGTCTGCAACAATTCAGTGCAGCACAGGCCAGGAGTCTGGAACAATTCAGTGCAGCACAGGCAGGAGTCTGCAGGACATCGCGGCAGCACAGTCGGCTTCTAGCCAAGTGCTCAGTCGTGCCGTCCATTCACTGGCTGGTGTCATGCGGACACAGACCAGGGCCACACGGGCACTAACTGCTGCCACCCTCGCTGGATCAGCCAGGCATCGCCAGGGCACTCGCCGCGCAGCAGCAGCCCAGCAGTCTGTTCTTCAGCTGTTTGCTGCGCATGCTGCAGTGCTGGCCCGTGCGAGTGCCAATGTCTCAGGCGACCAGCGAGCACCTGCGATCTGCCAGGTTGCCACCATTCCTGCAGCCGACACTGCCACTCCGCCATTACAGCTGCCACGAGCCGCTGGACAGACTGCTGCCGCCCAGCCAAAGTTGGAGCAGTCAGCAGCCGGCCACTCCAAGGCCAGAGCTGGTGCAGGCCGACCCCCAAGGGCATCTGCCGTCTCACCATCTGCCCCTCAGCAGCCTTCCCCCAGCCTTGCTGCAGCCACTGGGCTCCCATTGAGGAGGAGCTGCAGGGCGGGCAGGGGCCAGGCAAGGATGCGCAAGGCATCGCCCTCGCAGGGCAAAAAGTAGAGGTATGCACAAATGCCTGGTGCTTGTTGTAAGGCCGAGACTGGTGTCTTTCTTTCTTTTTGTAAGGCCGAGACTGGTAGTTTTGTGTTTTTGGAGGGGGCTTCTCCACATGAGGATGTAATGTGGGAAGGGCAGAGGTTTGCAATAAATTATTGTTGTTAAATTGCACTGTGCATGGTTTTTTGGTTAAGTCCTGGTTGCCCTGCTCGGCTGAGGGCTTGTGGAGCGGCTACATTCATCTGCTGACATTGGCACAAGCCATTCCCTGAGAGGGGGCCGAGAACCGACGTTCAATAAGCCGGCGACGGGCGGCCCTTGCACTTTGTGCCTCCCTCCTGTGCTGGTCCTCCTCCTCCTCCTCCCCCTCCTCCTCCTGAGGTGGTCCTCCAAGCTCTGGTGGCAGTGCCTGAGTCCTGCGGATAGCCAGGTTGTGCAGCATGCAGCAAACGACCACGAAATGGGAGACTCGCTCCGGCGAATACTGTAGGGCTCCACCGGAACGATCCAGACAGCGGAACCGTTGCTTCAGGACACCGATTGTTTGTTCGATGATGTTCCTGGTCGCTTGATGGGTCTCGTTGTATCCCTCTTCAGCGGGGGTGCTGGGCGCACGGAGCGGGGTCATCAGCCAGGTACACAAAGGATAGCCTTTGTCCCCGATAAGCCATCCTCGTGGGTGAGGCTGTGCCTGGAACATGTCTGCCACAGAAGTCTGTCGCAGGATGAAGGCATCGTGGCTGCTGCCTGGAAAGTGGGCATTGACAGCTAGGATGAGCTGCCTGTGGTCACACACCAGCTGAACGTTCAGCGAATGGTAGCCCTTCCGGTTGCGGTAATCCTCGGCATTCTCCAGAGGTGCCCGCAAAGCCACATGCGTGCAGTCAATGGCGCCCTGCACCATGGGGAAGCCCACGAATGCTGCAAAGCCCATTGCACGCTGTTGCTGCTTGGCAAGGGCCATGGAGAAGGAGATGAACTGACGTCTCCTTTGGAAAAGGGCATTGGTGACCTGGCGGATGCAGCAATGCATGGCGAACTGGGAGATGTTGGCAATGTCCCCAGCAGCGGATTGGAAGGAGCCGGTGGCATAGAAGTTGAGAGCCACCGTCACCTTCACTGCCACCGACAGAGACGTCCTGCACCTCAGCTGTGGCTGCAGATCACCGCCAAGCAGGTGGCAGATCTCTGTGACCACCTCCCTTCGGAATCGCAGCCTCCGAACACACTACTCTTCAGACATGTTGAGATAGGAGAACTGCTGGCGGTATTCCCTGGGTGGGTAAGGCCTCCTTTGCCCCCTCTCCATCTAGCCAGGGCTGCCACTCTCTCACGGCGTCTGTGAGCCCTTTGGATGTAATTGAGAAAGCCAGCATTGACACCCATTGCAGCCCCCATAATATGCTGGCAAACAATGAGATGTCAATGAAGGCAAAGACCAGTGGAAAGCTGTGGCCTGAAGCCAGAAATACCTGTCCGAGTGTTGGGCCAAAGCAGAAAGCTATCTACCTTGGTCTCTCTCCAAAGATCCGTTTCTCAAGAAGGAGTGCTGCGAAATGGCAGCCTTTTATAGTGCAGGAGGAGTGCCCTTTAATTTGCGCCCCCCGCGCCCCGCATCGGCTGAGCACCGTTCCAGTCTAACAGTCGCTAGGGGCGCCAGGCGCACAATGGGGCGTCGCCACTGAAGTTCCGGTTTGGGGCGCACAAAGGGCGTTGCACGAGGAAATGACGTCATGATCTGCGCGCACAGCTGAGCGCGCACAAAGACTTTGTGCCGCCGCTAAATCTCTAGTGAAGTTGGGGCGAGGCGCAGATCGCGCTGCGCCCGGGCGCTAGCCGCCTAGCGCCCGACATCTACTCCTCCTAAGGCGCTAACGTCTGGCGCAACCAACTGAATTTCTAGGCCACAGTGTCTGATACACAGTGTCTGATACGCGGCGCCTGATACGCGGCGTCTGATACGCGGCGCCTGATACGCGGCGCCTGATACACGGCGCCTGATACACGGCGCCTGATACACGGCGCCTGATACACGGCGCCTGATACACGGCGCCTGATACACGGCGCCTGATACACGGCGCCTGATACACGGCGCCTGATACACGGCGCCTGATACACGGCGTCTGATACACGGCGTCTGATACACGGCGTCTGATACACGGCGTCTGATACACGGCGTCTGATACACAGTGTCTGATTCACAGTGTCTGATACACAGTGTCTGATACACAGTGTCTGACACACAGTGTCTGACTCACAGTGTCTGACACACAGTGTCTGACACACAGTGTCTGACTCACAGTGTCTGACACACTGTGTCTGATACACGGTGTCTGATACACAGTGCCTAATACACAGTGCCTGATACACAGAGTCCGATACACAGTGTCTGATAAACAGTGTCTGATACACAGCGTCTGAGACACAGTGCCTGATACACAGTGTCTGATACACAGCATCTGATACACAATGTCTGATACACAGGGCTAGATTTTCAGGGAGCCATCAGGCAGGGTTTCAGGCGTGTGGGAGGGAAAAATCCCGAATTTGGGGGTCCCGACCCCATCCCGCCCAAAACCCCACCTCACGCCAGGTTAGAGCAGCGGGCCGTCAGGTTGAATGAGTTGGAGGGGTCGTGATGTCGGCGCTCAGGTGAGTGATGGGTGCATGAGTGTAAAGGTAAGTGTGTTTGGTGTGTCTAAAGTGTGTAAAGAACTTTTACTTACCTTTACTTACCTTAACAGCCTCTCTTCCTGTAGCCGTCGGGAGCGCAGCACTCAGCCGGCACTTAAAGCTGAACGGCTGCGATCTGTCAAAAGTGACAGCCTTCAGATTTTAGTGCTGCTGAAATTTCTAAATGAGTCTGCGCAGAAGGTACTCATCTTAGAAATCAGACTGTCAGTGTTTGACAGCTTCAAACAGCTGTAAAACACTGATATTTCATCTGTCAGAAATCTCGACAGATGAAATTTCAGTCTGTGATGTCACCTGTTGCCGGGTGGCCCTTAATTGGCCTGCTGAGCCCGCTGGGCGGGCTCAACAAGGTCAATCAAGGGAAAATCACATGGATTGGCCGGACGTCGAAGTAGGCGGGTCAGAAACCCGAAAGGGGAAGTCCCGCCTTCTTCCCGACAGGTTCGACAAAGTCGACCCCACACTGTCTGATACACGGTGCCTGATACACGGTGCCTGATACACAGGGCTGGATTTTGCTACGGGGGCGGGTTGGAAGTGGGAAACCCACATTCGGGCTTGTTGTCCCGCCTCCATGGAGATGTGGCCAACCCACTGGATTTTCCTCTGATTGACCATGTTGAGCCCGCCCTGTGGGCTCAGCAGGCCAATTAAGGGCCACCCGGCAACAGGTGACGTCAGAGATTGACATTTCTTCTGTCAAAAGCTTTTGGCACATGAAATATCAGTGTTTAACAGCTGTTTGAAGCTGTCAAGCACTGAAAAACTGCTAATTCAGCCTCAGTCCTTTCTCAGGTTAACTTTAAAATCATTTTGCTGTAGAAACAAAGAAGCTGATTTTTTTTTAAAAGTCGGAGCTTCTGTGGTTCTTGCAGCCGACTCCCGACACCGGAATGCAGGACTCCTGTAAAGGTAAGTAAAAGTAAGTTAAACTTATTTAAACACTTGCAAAACACTTACCTTTGCACTCCTGCACCCCTCACTCACCTGAACACTGGGCATCTCGACCCCTCCAAGACCTCAGACCCATGTCCCGCCTCGAAAACTTTTCGTGGTTTGGAGCTGTCGGGAAGCCCACAAACCAGCAATAAAAATCGCGAATAGGCAAAAAACTACCTGTTAACTACCTGTTAACAGGCAGTTTAATTGCCTTTAATCCCTTCCCGCCTCTAGGAGTCGGGTTCCAGCACTTGTCGGGAACCCGACTCCTATGAAATTGACATGGAGGCGGGTTGGAGGCGGGATGGGGTCCGGACCCCCGGATCTCCGATTTTTATCGCCCGCACGCCTCCAACCCGACTCCAGGGGCTTAGGAAAATCCAGCCCACAGTCTCTGATACACAGTGTCTGATACGCGGTGTCTGATACGCGGTGCCTGATACGCAGTGTCTGAGACACAGGGCTGGATTTTGCTACGGGGGCGGGTTGGGGTCGTGTTCCCCACACGAATCCTGAACGATGTGGGAAATTGATGCAATTTTGATTTTATAGCCCAATTGATTCCCCACGTGTGGGAGCCCCTAGCCGGAGAGCTTTTCAGGTGGGAAGCTCGCCTCCGATGACATCATCACTGCTGCTTCATTTAAGGGCTTCCACAAGCCTTGCTCACTTCAGCAGACTGCCAAGCTTCTGGCCCTGGCAGCTGCTGCTACCATCATCAATCATGGCGACACATCGGAGTAAGGCATCCCCCAGATTTGACGAGGCAGCCCTCCAGGCATTGGTGGAGGGAGCGACAGAGAGCAGGGAGGTGCTCTTCCCCTCCTCGGGGAGGAAGAAGCCACCCCAGCAAACCAAGGCTGTGTGGCTGAGGGTGGCAGAGCAGGTGAACGCCAGCTCGAATACCAGCAGAACATGGATCCAGTGTCGGAAACGCTTCCATGACCTTCTGCGCACTGGAAAAGTGAGTATGATGTTCCCATCACTCTTAATCTGATCCCCATTGCCTTTCCTCACCAGCTCTCAGCTTTACCAATCTCTTCCTCCACATCCCACTTGACACTGACATCCATGCACCCTTTCCCACTCCCTCTCTCTCTATGGTCACATTCACCTAACTAATGGACTATGCAGCCCTCACACTCCCTATCACTGTCATGCTATGAAAACAACTTACATCACATAGGGAGGGCCCGTGGTCTTGCCATCTCACTCCATCTTTCCCTCCTTCTAAGCATCTATGCCATCGATTCTCTACACTCACTCCTTCATTCTCGCTCAAACTCCACTTGTCTCCCCCATTGCAGGAAAAGAGAGCTCACAACCGAAGAGAGCGAGCCAGGACAGGGGGAGGGGCAGCCTCCTTAGCCCAGCTGACCCCATGGGAGGAGGCGATCCCGGAGATCGTCGGCATCCAGGACGACACACAAGTGGGGGACGGAGAGACCGGTGCAGCAGAGCAAGCTGGTGACAGAAGAGTTTTCCAACTCTCTCAATTGCATTGCATGACTCGCTGATAATGACTTGGAAGCTCTAGCAGATGGACCTCTGATCATCTGCAATAAGCACTGTGCAGGTAACCCTGGCCTCTCATCTCTGACACTTTCCTTTACTCCCCCACAGGACCATCGCAAGCTCCCGTCTCCAGGACGCAGGAGGAGGTTCAGCCTCAGCATCCAGACTCCTCAGAGGAAGCTGCAACCTCTGAGGGCGCAGCGTCAGCAGAAGGCAACGCACCCAGCACCAGCGCAGACACTCACACCTCGGTGGGACCTTCGGGACATAGAGTAGTGTTGTCACCTGGTGTATCACAGCTCACAAGTGAGCCTCAGCAGATGGTGGAGACAGGGACAGCAGTGGAGAGTCCTAGTCGGAGGGCGCAGCACTCTCCCAGCTCGGCTCAGCTGCATGTCGACCCTCTGCCTCTGGGTCCATCCACAGTATCAGCGGTGATGGCACTCCAGGAAAATATGCAGGAGTCTCTGGCAGGTTTTGTCTCCAGGGTTGCTGCGAGTGTGGAGCAAATGGAGGAGTCCGTCGCTAACATGAGCAGAGCCTTTGTGGAGTCATTGGCGCATCAAGGCATTACCACGGAAAGGATGGCAACCTCCGTGGAAAGGCTGGCTACGGCCATGGAGGAGATAAGTCGCGCGAGTGTTGGAAACATGGTGAGTGTTCAGACTAGACTGACATCTCTGGAGGAGCGATGGGCAGCTATTGAACAGAGAAACCAGACCTTCATGGCAGTCCCTCTGAGAAGGACTGCCAGTCCCGACACGGGTCCCCATGGCTCCCCTGATGTGCAGCAAGGTGCTCTCTCGCCACTTGCAAGCGCTGAGAGGGACCTGACCCATGAGAGGGATGATGGTGGCAGAGAACAAGGAGGTGGGGGCTCCTCTCCAAGCGCTCAAACTTCCATGCCACTGACAAGTCCTCGGTCAGAGCCCCACCTGAGTCAGCACCCAAGTGAGATTGGCGTCTCAACCCCTGCACAGCCGCAGGAGCAGCAGACTGTTGCGCAGCCCTTACAGGCTCGCAACCCCAGAGGACGCCCGCCAAAGGTGTCCAGACAGGAGCAGCAAGGAAGTGAGCAAGGGGCCTCCACATCTGCTGATGCCACTGGGGAACCACTACGTAGGAGCACGCGTAAGAGAAAGGAACTGCACAAATAGTCACAAGGGTAGTCACTTGGGTGGAATTTAATGTGTTATGGTTGAAAGCCATCAGAATAATGGTAATAAATCATCTGTTGGCTACTGCTGTAGTTGTGGCGTGTGTCATTTCGCGAATGGGACTTTCACTTTGAGGTCAGTATGGTGGTCACATCGCTAGAAGTCAGCTGGTTCCTGGCTATTGTCAGTGCTCAGGTAAAAGGATGCGAGGCAATAGTCCCTCATGGGCGAGGCTCAGCAAATCTGCCCAATATGAGCGCGTTCCTTGCATGCCGGCCACCAATGTTCTCGTGCACTGCTGCCGCTGGTTGATGAGCCTCTGCAAGATGTTCGTCTTCGCTCTCCTCCTCCCCCTCCTCCTCCTCCTCATCTGAGGAGGATATGTCAGGAGCCACTTGGTCCTCGGCCATCTGCAAGCCACGACGCTGTGCCATGTTGTGAAGCACACAGCAAACCACAACGATTCTGGAGATCCTGGCTGCTGAGTATTGCAGGGCTCCACCTGATCTATCCAGGCACCTGAAGCGCATCTTCAGCAGACCAATGGTCTGCTCGATCATGGCTCTGGTGGAAAGGTGGCTGGAGTTGTAGCTCTCCTCAGCTGCGTTGGCTGGCCTCCTCAGTGGCGTCAAGAGCCACGTCCTCAAGGGATAGCCCTTGTCTCCAAGTAGCCATCCGTTAAGTTGGTGTGGCGGACTGAATAGCGGAGGCACAGTAGACTGGCGCAGTATGAAGGAGTCATGGCAACTGCCAGGGTACTTGGCACAAACATGCAAAATTTCCTTCTTGTGGTCACACACCAGCTGAACGTTGAGGGAGTGGAAGCCCTTGCGGTTGACAAAAATACCAGGATTGCGATGGGGAGCCTTAAGGGCCACATGTGTGCAATCAATCATACTGACCTCAAAGTGAAAGTCCCATTCGCGAAATGACACACGCCACAACTACAGCAGTAGCCAACAGATGATTTATTACCATTATTCTGATGGCTTTCAACCATAACACATTAAATTCCACCCAAGTGACTACCCTTGTGACTATTTGTGCAGTTCCTTTCTCTTACGCGTGCTCCTACGTAGTGGTTCCCCAGTGGCATCAGCAGATGTGGAGGCCCCTTGCTCACTTCCTTGCTGCTCCTGTCTGGACACCTTTGGCGGGCGTCCTCTGGGGTTGCGAGCCTGTAAGGGCTGCGCAACAGTCTGCTGCTCCTGCGGCTGTGCAGGGGTTGAGACGCCAATCTCACTTGGGTGCTGACTCAGGTGGGGCTCTGACCGAGGACTTGTCAGTGGCATGGAAGTTTGAGCGTTTGGAGAGGAGCCCCCACCTCCTTGTTCTCTGCCACCATCATCCCTCTCATGGGTCAGGTCCCTCTCAGCGCTTGCAAGTGGCGAGAGAGCACCTTGCTGCACATCAGGGGAGCCATGGGGACCCGTGTCGGGACTGGCAGTCCTTCTCAGAGGGACTGCCATGAAGGTCTGGTTTCTCTGTTCAATAGCTGCCCATCGCTCCTCCAGAGATGTCAGTCTAGTCTGAACACTCACCATGTTTCCAACACTCGCGCGACTTATCTCCTCCATGGCCGTAGCCAGCCTTTCCACGGAGGTTGCCATCCTTTCCGTGGTAATGCCTTGATGCGCCAATGACTCCACAAAGGCTCTGCTCATGTTAGCGACGGACTCCTCCATTTGCTCCACACTCGCAGCAACCCTGGAGACAAAACCTGCCAGAGACTCCTGCATATTTTCCTGGAGTGCCATCACCGCTGATACTGTGGATGGACCCAGAGGCAGAGGGTCGACATGCAGCTGAGCCGAGCTGGGAGAGTGCTGCGCCCTCCGACTAGGACTCTCCACTGCTGTCCCTGTCTCCACCATCTGCTGAGGCTCACTTGTGAGCTGTGATACACCAGGTGACAACACTACTCTATGTCCCGAAGGTCCCACCGAGGTGTGAGTGTCTGCGCTGGTGCTGGGTGCGTTGCCTTCTGCTGACGCTGCGCCCTCAGAGGTTGCAGCTTCCTCTGAGGAGTCTGGATGCTGAGGCTGAACCTCCTCCTGCGTCCTGGAGACGGGAGCTTGCGATGGTCCTGTGGGGGAGTAAAGGAAAGTGTCAGAGATGAGAGGCCAGGGTTACCTGCACAGTGCTTATTGCAGATGATCAGAGGTCCATCTGCTAGAGCTTCCAAGTCATTATCAGCGAGTCATGCAATGCAATTGAGAGAGTTGGAAAACTCTTCTGTCACCAGCTTGCTCTGCTGCACCGGTCTCTCCGTCCCCCACTTGTGTGTCGTCCTGGATGCCGACGATCTCCGGGATCGCCTCCTCCCATGGGGTCAGCTGGGCTAAGGAGGCTGCCCCTCCCCCTGTCCTGGCTCGCTCTCTTCGGTTGTGAGCTCTCTTTTCCTGCAATGGGGGAGACAAGTGGAGTTTGAGCGAGAATGAAGGAGTGAGTGTAGAGAATCGATGGCATAGATGCTTAGAAGGAGGGAAAGATGGAGTGAGATGGCAAGACCACGGGCCCTCCCTATGTGATGTAAGTTGTTTTCATAGCATGACAGTGATAGGGAGTGTGAGGGCTGCATAGTCCATTAGTTAGGTGAATGTGACCATAGAGAGAGAGGGAGTGGGAAAGGGTGCATGGATGTCAGTGTCAAGTGGGATGTGGAGGAAGAGATTGGTAAAGCTGAGAGCTGGTGAGGAAAGGCAATGGGGATCAGATTAAGAGTGATGGGAACATCATACTCACTTTTCCAGTGCGCAGAAGGTCATGGAAGCGTTTCCGACACTGGATCCATGTTCTGCTGGTATTCGAGCTGGCGTTCACCTGCTCTGCCACCCTCAGCCACACAGCCTTGGTTTGCTGGGGTGGCTTCTTCCTCCCCGAGGAGGGGAAGAGCACCTCCCTGCTCTCTGTCGCTCCCTCCACCAATGCCTGGAGGGCTGCCTCGTCAAATCTGGGGGATGCCTTACTCCGATGTGTCGCCATGATTGATGATGGTAGCAGCAGCTGCCAGGGCCAGAAGCTTGGCAGTCTGCTGAAGTGAGCAAGGCTTGTGGAAGCCCTTAAATGAAGCAGCAGTGATGATGTCATCGGAGGCGAGCTTCCCACCTGAAAAGCTCTCCGGCTAGGGGCTCCCACACGTGGGGAATCAATTGGGCTATAAAATCAAAATTGCATCAATTTCCCACATCGTTCAGGATTCGTGTGGGGAACACGAAATGTGGGGAACACGACCCCAACCCGCCCCCGTAGCAAAATCCAGCCCATGGTGTCTGATACACAGTGTCTGATACACAGAGCCTGCTACACAGTATCTGATACACAGTGTCCGATACACTGTGTCTGATACACAGTGCCTGATACACAGTGCGAGGTACACAGTGTCTGATACACAGTGCCTGATACAGTGCCTGATACACAGTGTCTGATACACAACCCCTGATACACAGTGTCTGATACGCAGTGCCTGATACACAGTGCCTTATACACAGTGTCCGATACACAGTGTCCGATACACAGTGTCCGATACACAGTGTCCGATACTCAGTGTCCGATACACTGTGTCTGATACACAGTGCCTGATACACAGTGCGAGGTACACAGTGTCTGATACACAGTGCCTGATACACAGTGCCTGATACAGTGCCTGATACACAGTGTCTGATACACAGCCTCTGATACACAGTGCCTGATACACAGTGTCCGATACACCGTGTCCGATACACCGTGTCCGATACACAGTGCCTGATACACAGTGCCTGATACACAGTGTCTGATTCACAGTGTCTGATACACAGTGTCTGATACACAGTGTCTGATACACAGCGCCTGATACACAGCGCCTGATACACAGCGTCTGATACACAGTGTCTGTATAACAGGCGGGTGTATAACAGGCGGGTGTCGTTCTGCCAGACCTGGGCCCTGACAATAAACCCCCAAAAAACCAAAGTCCTTGTGTTCCAGCAAAGATCCAGACATCAGGGACCCAAAATAAATTTCACACTAGGAACAACTAAAATTGAACAAACCACTAACTACACATACTTGGGCTTAAAAATCAGTTCTACGGGAAATTTTCATCTGGCTGTGAATGAACTGAAAGAGAAAGCAAGAAGGGCTTTCTATGCCATTAAAAAATCAATCCAAGTAGAAATCCCAATTAGCATTTGGCTCAAAATTTTTAAATCAGTAATTGAACCAATTGCACTCTATGGCAGTGAGGTGTGGGGACCGCTAACACAACAAGAATTTGCAAAATGGGACAAACACCCAATTGAGATCTGTTGTGTATGCACCTTTAAGGGGATAACTGGTCTCAGACTGCAGTACCGGCAGTGACCACCCCTGTATAAAAGGCCCTAGCAGGCTTCTGTAGTTTCAGTTTCCAGGTTGTCTCCAAATTCAGTAAAGACTTGTTATAATCAACTCCTGCAGTCTGTGTCTCAATTATACACGGACATAATACTGGCGACGAGTAAGAAACGAACTTACCTGCAACTCGGCAGCACCTCAGATAACGTTATTGAAGGTCGAAGCCAGAAGAAAGAAAAAAAAATAATCCAAAGAAACTCGAGAAACGGGCGACCGTGGGCAACCGCCCTCCAAATCATTGAATTGAAAAGTGCAGGAGAGACTGTCGAGAGCCAGGCTTGGTTCTCCAGTCTGTGGTTTCCCAGCTAATCGGGCTGGTGGCAGGTAGTGCACTGATCCTTCCTGGGCTGCAGCGGGCTAGAGCTCGATCGGGTGGCTCTGCAACGGGGCCGGGCAGCGAGTCGGGAAGCAAAGAGAGAGAGAGAGGGTGGAGCACACAGGGCGCGGCTGGTGCTTCGAAGCCGGGCTGCGTTCGGACCTAAGAAGAGGGAGGGAAGTGTCCCAGAGGGTCAACTCCACGACGGGAATGGTTCTTCAATTAACGGAGCAAATATTGAACTGCGATAGAAAAATAAAAATACCGCGGAGAGCGGCGTTGGCAGCAGCGATCGGGGAGGCGCGAAGACCATAGGGCGTCGCCATTGCAGGATAGTAAAATAAATATAATCGCCAGCAACAGCGTTGGCAGCAGCGGCAGCGGCGGGAAAGCGTGGGAGGCGCCATCTTAACTCGGCGGGGAAGAAGGAAAAGCGCGGGAGGCGCCATTTTGATCCATTGGGGACGAAGGCAAAGCGCGGGAGGTGCCATCTTAGATTTCCAAGATGCCAAAGACTGTCGATATCACTGCCTTCGATAATGCAATAGAAGACTGGACCACGTATGTGGAAAGAGTCGAGGTATATTGCGAGGCAAACGAAGTAGCCGATGAGAAAAAGGCATCGGTATTGCTAAATTTAATGGGCGCAAGAATGTACGGCCTATTGCGGGACCTGATTACTCCAGCCAAACTGAAGGTGAGGAGTTTTAACGAAATTGTTGCTATCCTACAGGAACACCTAAATCCTACACCACTGCTGATAGCAGAAAGATTTAAATTCCACAGGAGAAATCAGCATAAAAATGAGAGCAATGCTGATTACCTTACGGAACTATGCAAGCTATCAAAGCACTGCCAGTTTGGAGCAGGACTGGCAGATACCTTACGGGACAAATTTGTCTGTGGACTCCTGAGTGAAGGAACCCAGAAGAGGTTACTCTCAGAGAAAGAGCTGACGCTAGATAAGGCTTTCAGCGTGGCAGTATCATACGAAGCAGCAGCAAGGGGAGCTGCGGAAATACAACAAAAGCCACAGGAATACGGCATCCACGAAATGACACGGGGATTTGCAAAATGTTATCGCTGCGGCAGAACAAACCATGACCAGAAGGACTGCTGGTCCAAGGACAAAATATGCAGGCAATGCGGAAAGATGGGACACATTGCACGAGTTTGCAGGTCTGGGAAGAAGACCAACGACAACAAAAAGGCTACTAAGGAACCGTACAGGAAAGTACAAAAGATGACGGACAGTAGTTCCGAAGACTAGATGAGCGATAGTGAATCTGGGAACAAGAGACTAAGCTGTCACAAACATCACAACGTAATCGCAAAAGAGGATCACCGAACCATTTGGGTCACCCTCACGATAGCAGGGTTCCAAGTCAAAATGGAATTGGATACAGGATCAGCTCTAACCGTCATGAATCGACGAGACAACGAGCGGCTATTCTCACACATACCCTTGAGAGAGACATCCATTGTCTTGAAGACGTATACGGGGCAAAAAGTATACCCCAGAGGAAAAATAAGGGTGCCTGTCGAATACAACGGCAAGAAAATACGGAAATTGTATCTCTACATTCTGCAAGATGGTGGACCGCCGTTATTGGGATGTGAATGGATCAGAAAGATAAGTTTAGACTGGCACTCCATTCAGGCACTGACGGTGGCTAGTAAAAAGGATGACGACGTCACTCCTGGACGATTGTCAACAATCTTAGCTGACGCCAAAGAGGTATTTCAACAAGAACTGGGCACTCTTAAAGGCGTAACCGCCTCGATAAAAATAGAGGAGAATGCAATTCCCAAGATTTTCAAAGCAAGACCGGTACCATATGCAATTCGCCCAGCTGTCGAGGCAGAGCTGGAGAATCTGGAGAATGCAGGCGTGTTATCTAAGGTAGACTGGAGCGAGTGGGCGACACCCATCATTCCTGTCATGAAGAAAACATTAAACAATAAGTCTGAGGAGCCAAGGAAGGTTCGCATCTGTGGGGACTTCAAGGCGACGGTGAACCCAGTCCTTCACACAGTACAATATCCTCTTCCAAGGATAGAAGATATCTTCACCTCACTATCTGGAGGGAAGCGTTTTACAAAAATTGACCTAGCACAAGCATATTTGCAGATGGAGGTTGAAGAATCCTCTAGGAAGTATCTCACGATAAACACTCACAAAGGTCTTTACCAGTATAATCGACTGGTATTCGGAGTAGCATCAGCTCCGGCGATATGGCAAAGAGCGATGGAACAAGTCCTGCAAGGGGTTCCGGGGAGTCAGTGTTACTTGGACGACATCCTAGTGACAGGTGAATTTGACAGTGAACACCTTGCCAACCTAGAGCAGGTGCTCACTAGACTACGTGAACATGGGCTATGAGCTAATCGCCCCAAGTGCGAGTTTTTTAAGAAACAGATATCGTATTGTGGCCACGTGATTGATGAAGAGGGGTTGCATAAGTCCCCTGACAAAATTGAAGCGGTAGTTAAGGCTCCAGCGACTGAAAATGTGTCGCAACTGAGGTCATTCCTCGGATTGTGAATTACTACCATAAGTTTTTTGCCAAACTTGTCCACAATTCTGCATCCACTGAACGCCCTACTATGAACGGGAGTAGCTTGGAAATGGAGCGATGAATGTAAGCGGGCCTTTCAGAAGAGTAAGGACCTAATCACTACAAGAGAAGTATTGGCTCACTACAACCCATCACTACCGATAAGACTGGCGTGTGATGCATCTCTCTACGGCATTGGGGCGGTACTGTCACATAAATTCCTTGATGGTTCAGAGAGGCCGATAGCTTTTGCGTCACGCTTGTTAACTTCAGCCGAGCGTAACTACACCCAGATTGACAGAGAGGCCCTCAGCCTGGTGTGGGGGGTGAAGAAGTTCAATCACTACCTGCACGGTCAGAAATTTACTCTACTAACTGATCATCAACCTCTCGTCTCCATTTTCAACCCTCAGAAGGGCGTACCGATAATGACGGCACAACGGCTACAGAGGTGGTCCCTTTTCCTAGGGGCACACCAATATGACATCGAGTACAAAGGAACTAAACAGCATGGGAATGTTGATGGATTGTCATGCCTACCGTTGCCGATGGTGGAAGAAGAACTGGCAGTGGATCCAGTGGAGTTATTCCACTCGACTATAGTCGAATGTCTCCCTGTGACGAATGCAAACATAGAAAAGGAAACACGAAATGACCCGACACTCTCCTGGGTCTGTGATTTAATGGTGAAGGGATGGCCAGCACATGGCGAACCACTGCTGCCAGCATTCTCGCCGAGAAGAGAACAGCTGTCAGTGTGCAGAGGAACCTTGATGTGTGGATCCAGAGTAGTAATTCCACCCAAATTGAAGGATAGAGTGCTCAATGAGCTTCATGAGGGTCATCTGGGAGGGGTAAAAATGAAGAACTTAGCCAGAGCGTTTGTGTGGTGGCCAGGAATTGATAGAGAAATCGAAGAGATGACCAAGAGCTGTACAGGATGCCAGAAGGTCCAAAACGCCCCACCACAAGTCCCTCTACATCCATGGGAGTGGCCCTCATCTCCATGGCAAAGGGTGCACATTGATTTTGCTGGTCCCTTTATGGACTCGATGTTTTTAATTGTGGTGGATGCACATTCAAAGTGGCCAGAGGTAATAAAAATGTCCTCAACCACCACAGAAAAACTATCACAGTCTTACGAACCATATTCGCCAGGAATGGGCTGCCTGAACAGATTTGCTCTGACAATGGACCACAGTTTGTGTCTGAAGAGTTCCGGAGGTTCTTAAAGAACAATGGTATTAAGCATTACACATCCGCCCCATATCATCCAGCCACTAATGGATTGGCCGAGAGGTTTGTTCAAACATTCAAGAAGGCTATCAAGGCAATTTGTAATGAAGATATACCCCTACAACACAAGGTGGATAACTTCTTGTTTGCCTACCGGAATGCGACACATGCGGTTACCAACCAAACTACAGCCATGATGTTCTTCAATCGAAGACTATGATGCCGCTTGGATTTGGTTAAGCCAAACGTCAGAAGAGATGTGGAGAACAGGCAGTTTCAGAATATGAATGAAAGGCCGACCAGGAGTTTTAAGATAGGTCAACCAGTTTTGGCCCGGGACTACCGCACAGAGAAATGGCAGCCAGGAACGATCTGTACATGGCAAGGACCTCTAATGTATACCGTGGACGTTGGAGAGAGCATAGTAAGACGCCGTGCTGACCAGATTCTAGAGTCACTGGGAAACGGCAACTCCACGCCACGATCTGATACACCTGGCGATGAAACCGAAGTACCAATTGCATCTACCGCAGAATCGGTGATATTGGAAGCAGACGAACCAAACAACGACATTGATCCCGACTCAACCTTGCCAGAAGAACCTGATATCCCAAGGAGGCGTTATCCAGACAGAATCAGGAAGCCTCCTCAAAGACTGAACTTATAATTGCTTAACTTCAACCAATGTATCTAGCAACAGTAATTGTAATTAGTTATTATTTAGTTGTTAAATGAATGTTATGTACTGTTTATCTAAAAGGGGAGAAATTGTTGTGTATGTACCTTTAAGGGGATAACTGGTCTCAGACTGCAGTACCAGCAGTGACCACCCCTGTATAAAAGGCCCTAGCAGGCTTCTGTAGTTTCAGTTTCCAGGTTCTCTCCATTCAGTAAAGACTTGTTATAATCAACTCCTGCAGTCCGTGTCTCAATTATACACGGACATAATAAGATCCTACATGCAGAATTCTGTAAAAGTGTCCTCCGGACTCAAAGGAAAACCCTAAACAATGCATGCAGGGCAGAACTTGGCCAATATCCATTAATAATCACTATCCAAGAAAGAGCCACCAAATTTTGGAAACACCTAAAAATGAGCAACCCCCACTGCTATCATTACGAAGCCCTGAAATGCAAAGAGAGGACCATAAAGAAGAATACCCTCAGTCAACTAGTCCTGGGGCTCAGTGAAGTAACTACTAACACTACTAACAATAACCAGCCCCAGGACAGTGACAGCGTAACACAAAGAATTCGACCCAACACAATCGTCACTAAGCAAAAGGAAAAATATCTGTCATGTTGGGCAGAAACAACAAAAACCCAAAACAAACTCAATTGCTACTTGGCCCTAAACAGAGAGTACAACATGGCTGATTACCTGACCATGGTAAAGGATAGCAAACTGAGAAAAACCTTGACAATGTACAGACTTAGTGAACATAGCCTGGCGATCGAAAAAGGCAGACACAGACAGACCCGGCTACCAAGAGAGGACAGGATATGCTCTCACTGCAGTCAGGGAGTGGTGGAGACAGAGATGCACTTCCTCACAGCTTGTAGAAAATATCAGGGCATAAGGGAGAATTTCTACCCAAAATTCACAAAAATATGCCCTGAATTCAGAAATTTGAATGACGACCAAAAACTCCCATACCTACTAGGGGAAGAGAGAAATTGTGTAACCTTAGCGGCACACTATGCTACAGCTTGCCATAAACAGAGGGACAACCACTAAATATAAGAAAAGAGTATATACAAATTATATGAATGTATATTTATACACTCAGGGATATATCTGTTTATACACTGTATGGATAGATCTGTATTTATGTGTACAAACATAAATGTTTTTCGATGCTTTGGCAACATAAGATGTACCTTGTCATGCCAATAAAGCGATTTGAATTGAATTGAATTAACGGGCGGGTGTATAACGGGCGGGGTGTATAACGGGCGGGTGTGTAACGGGCGGGTGTGTAACGGGCGGGTGTATAACGGGCGGGGTGTATAACGGGCGGGGTGTATAACGGGCGGGGTGTATAACGGGCGGGTGTATAACGGGCGGGTGTATAACGGGAGGAGTGTATAACGGGCGGGGTGTATAACGGGCGGGTGTATAACGGGCGGGTGTATAACGGGCGGGGTGTGTAACGGGCGGGTGTATAACGGGCGGGGTGTATAACGGGCGGGGTGTATAACGGGCGGGTGTGTAACGGGCGGGTGTGTAACGGGCGGGGTGTGTAACGGGCGGGGTGTATAACGGGCGGGTGTATGACGGGCGGGGTGTATGACGGGCGGGTGTGTAACGGGCGGGGTGTATAACAGGCGGGTGTATAACGGGCGGGTGTATAACGGGTGGGGTGTATAACGGGCGGGTATAACGGGCGGGTGTATAACGGGCGGGGTGTATAACGGGCGGGTGTATAACGAGGTGTATAACGGGCGGGTGTATAACAGGCAGGGCTTGAACCCACGACCTTCTGATTCAGGCGAGAATGCTACCCTGAGCCACAGCTGACACTCCAATATAAGTGGGTTGGCTAACAATGAGGGTAGGGTGGGGGAGGGTGTGGTGAGTGGGGGTGGCTGGGGGATGAGGGTGGGGTAAATGGGGGAAGGGGATGTCATGAACAAGGTCCAAGCCTTTGAATGTTTACAGTGAGCTGCAGGAATGGCTCTTCCCACATTCTCGCACGGTATTGAGAATTCAAAGCTCCTCACTTCTCTCACCTCCAGGCCTCGACCTCTTTACATTATTGTAACCTTTCCCGTCTCTCTACTTCATCAATACTGTGAGTGACCGTGCTCACATATCTTTCCTCTCGCACTCCTCGAGAACTCCAAATACTCCACCCTGCACACTCATCACCTCATATTCTGCTCTAACTGAGGTGTCGGCTGTGGCTCAGTGGCAGCACTCTCGCCTCGGAGTCAGAGGTCGTGGGTTCAATCCCCCTCCAGAGACTTGAGTGCATAATCAGGGCTGGCACTCCAGTGTAATACTGAGGGGGCCCCGCACTGTCGGAGGGTCAGTACTGAGGGAGCGCCGCACTGTCGGAGGGACAGTACTGAGGGAGCGCCGCACTGTCGGAGGGTCAGTACTGAGGGAGCGCCGCACTGTCGGAGGGTCAGTACTGAGGGAGCGCCGCACTGTCGGAGGGTCAGTACTGAGGGAGCGCCGCACTGTCGGAGGGGCAGTACTGAGGGAGCGCCGCACTGTCGGAGGGGCAGTACTGAGGGAGCGCCGCACTGTCGGAGGGGCAGTACTGAGGGAGCGCCGCACTGTCGGAGGGGCAGTACTGAGGGAGCGCCGCACTGTCGGAGGGGCAGTACTGAGGGAGCGCCGCACTGTCGGAGGGTCAGTACTGAGGGAGCGCCGCACTGTCGGAGGGAAAGTACTGAGGGAGTGCCGCACTGTCGGAGGGACAGTACTGAGGGAGCGCCGCACTGTCGGAGGGGCAGTACTGAGGGAGCGCTGCACTGTCGGAGGGTGAGTGCTGAGGGAGCACTGCACTGTCGAAGGGGCAGTACTGAGGGAGCGCCGCACTGTCTGAGGGGCAGTACTGAGGGAGCGCCGCACTGTCGGAGGGGCAGTACTGAGGGAGAGCTGCACAGTCGGAGGGCAGTACTGAGGGAGCGCCGCACTGTCGGAGGGGCAGTACTGAGGGAGAGCTGCACTGTTGGAGGGCAGTACTGAGGGAGCGCCGCACTTTCGGAGGGTCAGTACTGAGGGAGAGCCGCACTGTTGGAGGGCAGTACTGAGGGAGCGCCGCACTGTCGGGGGGCAGTACTGAGGGAGCGCTGCACTGTCGGAGGGGCAGTACTGAGGGAGCGCTGCACTGTCGGCGGGCAGTACTGAGGGAGTGCCGCACTGTCGGAGGGGCAGTACTGAGGGAGCGTGCACTGTCGGAGGTGCAGTACTGAGGGAGTGCTGCACTGTCGGAGGTGCAGTACTGAGGGAGCGCTGCACTGTCGGCGGGCAGTACTGAGGGAGCGCTGCACTGTCGGAGGGGCAGTACTGAGGGAGCGCTGCACTGTCGGAGGTGCAGTACGGAGGGAGCGCTGCACTGTCGGAGGGTGAGTGCTGAGGGAGCACTGCACTGTCGGAGGGGCAGTACTGAGGGAGCGCTGCACTGTCGGAGGGGCAGTACTGAGGGAGCGCTGCACTGTCGGAGGGGCTGTAGTGAGGGAGCGTTGCACTGTCGGAGGGGCAGTACTGAGGGAGCACTGCACTGTCGGAGGGGCAGTACTGAGGGAGTGCTGCACTGTCGGAGGTGCTGTCTTTTGGATGAGACGTTAAACCGAGGCCCCGTCTGCCCTCTCAGGTTGACATTAACGATCCCATGGCACTATTTCAAAGCAGAGCAGGAGAGTTCTCCCCGGTGTCATCACAGAAATCACAGAAATCACAGAAACCCCACAGTGCAGATAGAGGCCATTTTGGCCCATCGAGCCTGCACCGACACATATCCCACCCGATCCCCGTAACCCCTACACCAACACATATCCCACCCTATCCCCGTAACCCCACGTATTTAATCCCCCTAACACTAAGGGTCAATTTTATCATAGCCAATCAACCTAACCTGCACATCTTTGGACTGTGGGAGGAAACCGGAGCACCCGGAGGAAACCCACGCAAACACGGGGAGAATGTGCAAACTCCACACAGACAGTCGCCCGAGGCCGGATTCGAACCCGGGTCCCTGGCGCTGTGAGGCAACAGTGCTAACCACTATGCCACCGTGCTGCCCTGGGGCCAATCTTTATATTTGAATCAACATCAATAATACAGATCCCCATCCCCAGTCCCCATCCACCACCACCCTCCTCCGCCTGGCTGAACTTGTTCTCACATTGAACAACTTCTCCTTTGACTCCACTCATTTCCTCCAAATTAAAGGTGTTGCCATGGGTACCCGCATGGGTCCTAGCTATGCCTGCCTTTTCGTGGGACATGTGGAACACTCTTTGTTCCAGTCCTACTCGGGTCCCCTCCCTCACCTCTTTTTCCGGTACATTGATAACTGTATCGGTGCCGTTTCCTGCTCTCGCCCTGAACTTGACAATTTCATTCACTTTGCCTCCAATTTCCACCCTTCCCTCACCTTCACATGGTCCATCTCTGACTCTTCCCTTCCCTTCCTCGACTTCTCTGTCTCCATCTCTGAGGATAGGTTATCGACCAATATTCATTACAAGCCCACTGACTCCCACAGCTACCTGGACTACACTTCCACCCCGCCTCCTGTAAGGACTCTATTCCATTCTCCCAGTTTCTCCGTCTCTGCCGCATCTGCTCCGACGATGCCACCTTCCACACCAGTGCTTCCGACATGTCTTCCTTTTTCCTCAACCGAGGATTCCTCTCTACCATGGTTGACATGACCCTCGACCGTATCTGTTCTATCTCCTGCACTTCTGCCCTCACCCCTGCCCCTCCCTCCCTGAACCACGATAGGGTTCCCCTTGTCCTCACCTTTCACCCCACCAGCCTTCACATTCAACGGATCATCCTCCGCCATTTCCGCCACCTCCAATGTGATCCCACCACCAAACGCATCTTCCCCTCCCCTCCCCTTTCAGCATTCCGTAGGGACCGCTCCCTCCGCGACACCCTAGTCCACTCCTCTATCACCCCCAGCACCCCTTCCCCTTCGCCCGGCACCTTCCCGTGCAAGTGCAGGAGATGCAACACCTGCCCTTATACCTCCCCCCTTCCCACTGTCCAGGGCCCCAAACACCCCTTCCAGGTGAAACAGCGATTTACTTGTACTTCTTGCAATCTAGTATACTGTATTCGCTGCTCACGATGCGGTCTCCTCTACATTGGGGAGACCAAACGCAGATTGGGTAACCGCTTTGTGGAACACCTCCGTTCAGCCCATAGGGTGACCCTGAGCTTCCGGTCACCTGTCACTTTAATTCACCGCCCCATTCCCACTCGGACCTCACCATCCGCGGCCTCTTGCATTGTTCCACGGAAGCTCAACGTAAACTCGAGGAACAGCACCTCATCTTCCGATTAGGCACTTTACAGCCTTCCGGTCTCAATATCAAGTTCAACAATTTCAGACCATAACCTCGGCCTCTGTTATATTTTTATATATTTTTTATCCACACCTTTGGTTTGTGCCTTTTCCTGTTTCTCTCTCCCACAGGGCAGCTGTCTCTCACTCTGCCAGCGTATTTCACACTTCATCTAGAGCCATCCTTTGTCTCTTTACCTGTCCTATTACCATCTCGTCTCATCTTGAATACCTCTTAATATTGGCCCAGAAATTCGGGTCGGAGGCTTCCGACCTGCACTTACCTAGCGCGCCGGCCGTTGAGCTGTGGGCCCGTGTGGGACTCCGATCCGGGGCCTGCTCCAGCTGCCGGCGCGCAGTGCTTGTGTATCCCAGGGGCGCAGTTAGTTCGAAGCGTCCCCTGGGATCACGTGGGCCATGGAGAGCCAATGGTAGCTGGGAATCTGTATTCATAGATGTGACAGGAAGACCTGTCAAATCTATGACTACAATTCAGCCCCAAAACATCACTAAAACTTCAAATAAATTTTTTTTAATCACATTTTTAAAATAACTATAAATTACATAAAATAACTATTTTAAACAATAATTTAAATTTTTGAAAAAATTAATTACAGTTTCTAACGGGGCTAAAAATAAACTTACCTTTCTTTAAAGTATTTAAAAATAATAAACCTGTGGAAAAAAATGTTTTAATTTTACTTAATTCATCACTTACCTTGTTAAAAGCAGGCCTTGCGACTGCTTTTTAAAAGTGTAGCTGCTGGAGACTTACCCTCCTGGAGAAACCTGTAAAAAACCGGAAGTTCCAGGCGTACGCGCTGCCTCTCCGGCGCACGCGTTCGACCTGTGAACCCCTTCCTTTAAGGGAACGGAAGGTCCGGTTTCCCGCGCATGCACGAAACCGGCCCTTTCGTTGGGCCTACGCGTGAGTACCCAGAGCGTCCTCACCCGTGGGGACCCGGAGTTCTGGCCCATTCTCTTCACCCCTCTCGGACCTCCCCTTTGTTCTTTCATCCCCTCCCCCATTTCCCAGCCCCCAAACTGGCCTTTTAATCCGTTTCATTTCCTGCCTTTTTTTCTCAGTTCTGACGAAGGGTTTCGACCTGAAACGTTGACTCTATTTCTCTCTCCACCGATGCTGCCTGGCCTGCTGAGTTTTTCCAGCGTTTTCTGTTGTCATTTCGGATTTCCAGCATCCGCAGTATTTTGCTATCAATAAAACAGATGATCTGCTCATTTATCACAGTGCTGTGTGTGGGATCTTGCTGTGCGCAAATTGGCTGCCGCGTTTCCCACATTTACAACACTGACTACACTTCAAAAAGCACTTCATTGGCTGTAAAGCACGTCCGTTGGTCCTGAAAGGCGCTATAGAAATGCAAGATGTTTTTATTATTTGGGGTGTGTTTGGATGTATTTTGGGACCCTGTGTTTTGGGTGTGTTTATTTGTCAGTTTTTTTGCAAAGTTTAAGGTTGCCGCTTCAAACTTAAGGCTGTGGTTGGTTGCTGGAAATGAAACCATGTCAGATTTTGGAGTCATCTGTTCTGTATCTGTGTTCTCAAGCCTCCCCCCCCCGTGCCCAATAAGTGTTCTGGGCGGTGTCAGGCCATTGAGTGGGCAGTGAGGGAGGGAGAGGAGGGGGGGCTCCCGAACCGCCACATCTCTTTCTGCTGCTTTTTTTTTGCAGAATTGTTGAGCTGCTGGAAGCGGTGTGAAGAGGATCGAGGCTCCTGTCAGTCCGGGGAAGGGCAGATTGCTGGGAGAGGGGAGAGGCAGCGAGACCTGGGGCCGAGGCATCAAAAAAAATACAAATTCCTTATGGCTTCATAGAATTTCCCCCCATTCACTGAATTTGCCGATTCCCAACTTTGCAACTTTTTTTTTGAAAGTCAGCCGGTCGCAGGAGCTGTTCGGGATGGATAACCGGAGCCGGTGGAGGAGGAAGAGGAGGATCTGGGACTGTGTGCTAACATTGCAGATTACCATCCTCACACTAACAACGTGTGCCAGTGCAGGTAGGTGCCGAGCTGTGCAAAGATGGACTGCACCAGAACAGTCTGCAACCGGGGGCTCGGCGACTGCAAACTTTGACCCAAACTTTTGCTAACTTTGCCACGAGTTTAGGGATTGGGAGGAACTGGATGCTGCAAGTGATTTTCTGTGTTTTTCCTCCTCCTCCGCTTTGCAGATTAGGCAAGGCTCTGAGCTCCCGAATCTGGAAAACATGACTTTGTTTAAAGTGAGTGCATTCCTTTTAAAGAAGGGCAGGGGTGTCAGATTCCCCTGGGTCCCTGCTGGGATTCGGCCCTGACAGATACACCCAACCCCCCGCCTCTCACAACTCCACACACACTTTCCCTCTAGTTTCTCTTTAGGAAACTCTTGACTTTGGCGATTGTTCCATAATTGCAGAGCAGTAAGACCCACTCCGAGGAAAATATTTCAAACAGCCCAACTTTTCCACCGTGTAGAAAAGTGTTTGAAAGTTTCGTGCCTGAGTTTACGCCACCTGGTGCCAGCTCCCAGGCACTCTGTCTGGGAATGATGATGGAGTGAGCAGTTCCAAGCCTGCTCCCAGCCCAGCATCTTTCAGACTATCTTGTTTTTTCTTTACTTTTTTAAAAACCATTTCTAAAAATAAATGGGAGTGTTTTTGAAGTGAATTAACGCAATTTCCAGGCTGAGAGTTGGAGCTGGCAATCTGACAGTCGTACAGTTTGCTGGTCGGAGGGCTGGAAGATTCCAGCTAGCTTGGAGTGAGTTGTGAGTCATTCTCAGCCCTGTGGGACATTACACTGAACATATCTTGATTACTGACTGTTAAAGCTTTTAATGTGAGAACCCCAGACTGTAAATCACTGCTAGCTCCAAGCATCAGATCTGCTGCCCAGCTGAAATGGCTTGTTTCAGGGGCAGATGCTGAGATCCCATGGGAAGTCTGACATACAGGGAGTGGGGGGAACAATTCTTCCATAGTGTGGGATTGACTGTTGTACAAAAGAAGACCGTTTTGTTGCTTCAGATTTCCTGTGGGATTTGATTGCATTTCAGGCGGTGTCTTTGAGGGAGCTGCAGATAAAACCCAGTCTTAAGTTAAAGGGTCAGATAAAAGGGCATTTAGCCCATGAATCTCAGAAAGCGAGTCTGAGTGACCGTGTTCGTCAGTGCCCGTTTCTCACATGCAGACTGACTTTGCGTCCAGACTGACCTCCTCCTGGACTGCCTGGGGTATTCCCCCAGTAAGGCGCAGTCACCAGCTCCATATGTGCCCAGACCCTGTGCCAGCCTCGCTCACCTTCTCCCAGCTCTGGGTCACTGCACAAATTTGAGGAGAATTATACTCAGATTGGTTCGGTCCCAGTACAAGGAAAGCTGGTGACACGCCCCTCAGACACAGAAGTTAGTAACTGATAGGCATTCTGTCTGAACCTTTTCTACCATGCAACCATAGAGAATTTCAGGATATTGTTCACCTAGCTACTGTGCGGTGGAAGTGAAAGGGTTAAGCTCGGGCGGTGGGAGTGAAAGGGTTAAGCTCGGGCTGTGGGAGTGAAAGGGTTAAGCTCGAGCACTGGGAGTGAAAGGGTTAAGCTCGGGCGCTGGGTGTGAAAGGGTTAAGCTCGGGCACTGGGAGTGAAAGGGTTAAGCTCGGGCGCTGGGAGTGAAAGGGTTAAGCTCGGGCGCTGGGAGTGAAAGGGTTAAGCTCGGGCGCTGGGAGTGAAAGGGTTAAGCTCGGGCGCTGGGTGTGAAAGGGTTAAGCTCGGGCGCTGGGAGTGAAAGGGTTAAGCTCGGGCACTGGGAGTGAAATGGTTAAGCTCGGGCGCTGGGAGTGAACGGGTTAAGCTCGGGCGCTGGTAGTGAAATGGTTAAGCTCGGGCACTGGGAGTGAAAGGGTTAATCTCGGGCACTGGGAGTGAAATGGTTAAGCTCGGGCGTTGGTAGTGAAAGGGTTAAGCTCGGGCACTGGGAGTGAAAGGGTTAAGCTTGGGCAGTGGGAGTGAAAGGGTTAAGCTCGGGCACTGGGAGTGAAAGGGTTAAGCTCGGGCACTGGGAGTTAAAGGGTTAAGCTCAGGCACTGTGAGTTAAAGGGTTAAGCTTGAGCACTGGGAGTTAAAGGGTTAAGCTCAGGCACTGGGAGTTAAAGGGTTAAGCTCGGGCACTGGGAGTGAAAGGGTTAAGCTCGGGCGCTGGGAGTGAAAGGGTTAAGCTCGGGCACTGGGAGTGAAAGGGTTAAGCTCGGGCACTGGGCGTGAAAGGGTTAAGCTCGAGCACTGGGAGTGAAAGGGTTAAGCTCGGGCACTGGGAGTGAAAGGGTTAAGCTCGGGCACTGGGAGTGAAAGGGTTAAGCTCGGGCACTGGGAGTGAAAGGGTTAAGCTCGGGCACTGGGAGTGAAAGGGTTAAGCTCGGGCACTGGGAGTGAAAGGGTTAAGCTCGGGCACTGGGAGTGAAAGGGTTAAGCTCAGGCACTGGGAGTGAAAGGGTTAAGCTCGGGCACTGGGAGTGAAAGGGTTAAGCTCGGGCACTGGGAGTGAAAGGGTTAAGCTCGGGCACTGGGAGTGAAAGGGTTAAGCTCGGGCACGGAGTGAAAGGGTTAAGCTCAGGCACTGGGAGTGAAAGGGTTAAGCTCGGGCACTGGGAGTGAAAGGGTTAAGCTCGGGCACTGGGAGTGAAAGGGTTAAGCTCGGGCACTGGGAGTGAAAGGGTTAAGCTCGGGCACTGGGAGTGAAAGGGTTAAGCTCGGGCACTGGGAGTGAAAGGGTTAAGCTCGGGCACTGGGAGTGAAAGGGTTAAGCTCGGGCACTGGGAGTGAAAGGGTTAAGCTCGGGCACTGGGAGTGAAAGGGTTAAGCTCGGGCACTGGGAGTCAAAGGGTTAAGCTCGGGCACTGGGAGTCAAAGGGTTAAGCTCGGGCACTGGGCGTGAAAGGGTTAAGCTCGGGCACTGGGCGTGAAAGGGTTAAGCTCGGGCACTGGGAGTCAAAGGGTTAAGCTCGGGCACTGGGAGTGAAAGGGTTAAGCTCGGGCACTGGGAGTGAAAGGGTTAAGCTCGGGCACTGGGAGTGAAAGGGTTAAGCTCGGGCACTGGGTGTGAAAGGGTTAAGCTCGGGCACTGGGTGTGAAAGGGTTAAGCTCGGGCACTGGGAGTGAAAGGGTTAAGCTCGGGCACTGGGTGTGAAAGGGTTAAGCTCGGGCACTGGGAGTGAAAGGGTTAAGCTCGGGCACTGGGTGTGAAAGGGTTAAGCTCGGGCACTGGGTGTGAAAGGGTTAAGCTCGGGCACTGGGTGTGAAAGGGTTAAGCTCGGGCACTGGGAGTGAAAGGGTTAAGCTCGGGCACTGGGAGTGAAAGGGTTAAGCTCGGGCACTGGGAGTGAAAGGGTTAAGCTCAGGCACTGGGAGTGAAAGGGTTAAGCTCCTGTGGTGGGACTTAAAACCAGAGCAATGGTCACTTGGCTCAGCTTGTTACAGATGTCGTAGGCCAGGGCCGGGATGCCGAAATTATCTCCGGTAACTAGTGAGTAGCCAGTTACTTGTTATTGGTGAGGATAAATTAACTGAGCAGATGTTTGTCTGTAACCCGCAGCGACCAGTCCCTCTGGCTGTGTGACCCTGAATGGTCACTCCTAACCCTCCATCCCAAGGGTGGTGTGGCCAATCCAAACCGAACAGAGCAGGTACCAAATCCCAGCCTGGACCTACTCCGAACTCCAGGAATGGCAGTGAAGAGCACCACTGGGAATACCAGCCAGATGTGCGGGATCCATTGGCAGAATGCCCCTGAGAAGATCACTTACTGTCGCCAGCTCAGAGTTAAAAGTCTGGAAATAAAAGTGAGCAAAATTAGCAAACAAACATTTAGCAAACTAGCAGAGTATTCCAGCGGGAACTGACCTAGCTACCTGTCAGCATAAACATTCCCATCAGGATGCAGAGAAGAAGAATGTGACTGAAACATATTACATTTAATTTCCAATCACTGACAGTACAGGTTATTAACCCCTTATCCGAAACCCTTGGGGCCAGATGTGTTTCGGAATTCGGAATTTTTCGGATTTCAGAACGGTAGGGGTATCTGCAGCTCTTTTTGACATTTTCACAGTGAAATTAAACTCAAAATCACAAAATAACAAAAAATATCAGAGAACAGCAGACGCACGTGTGACTGGTCATGTTTGGCGCCACTCGGGTCATGTCGTGCACACGAGTGACGCTCCACGAAAACCTCTGTGTAGCCTTTGACACAGTTCACCATTCCATCCTCCTCCAACGCCTCTCCACCATCGTCCAGCTGGGTGGGACTGCACTCGCCTGGTTCCATTCTTATCTATCTAATCGTAGCCAGAGAATCACCTGCAACGGCTTCTCTTCCCGCTCCCGCACCGTTACCTCTGCTGTCCCCCAAGGATCGATCCTTGGCCCCTCCGATTCCTCATCTACATGTTGCCCCTCAGTGACATCATCTGAAAACACAGCATCAGTTTCCACATGTACGCTGACGACACCCAGCTCTACCTCACTACCACTTCTCTCGACCCTGCCACGGTCTCTAAATTGTCAGACTGCTTTTCCGACATCCAGTTCTGGATGAGCAGAAATTTCCTCCAACTAAATATTGGGAAAACTTCAGCCATCGCCACGAACTCCGTTCCCTAGCCACCGACTCCATCCCTCTCGCTGGCATCTGTCTGAGGCTGAACTAGCCTGTTTGAAACTCTGGCACCCTATTTGACCCTGAGCTGAGTTTCCGACCACATATCCGCAGCATGACTAAGATCGCCTATTTCCACCTCCGTAACATCGCCCGTCTCCGCCCCTGACTCAGCTCATCCAAACCTCGGCTGTCCATGTCCTAACTCACACCAGGTCCCGTTCGCCCATCGGCCCTGTGCTCACTGCCCCGTGTCCTAACTCACACCCAGTCCCGTTCACCCATCACCCCCTGTGCTCACTGCCCCGTGTCCTAACTCACACCCAGTCCCGTTCACCCATCACCCCCTGTGCTCACTGCCCCGTGTCCTAACTCGCACCGAGTCTCATTCACCCATCACCCCCTGTGCTCACTGCCCCGTGTCCTAACCCACACCCAGTCCCGTTCACCCATCACCCCCTGTGCTCACTGCCCCGTGTCCTAACTCACACCCAGTCCCGTTCGCCCATCGGCCCTGTGCTCACTGCCCCGTGTCCTAACTCACACCCAGCCCCGTTCACCCATCACCCCCTGTGCTCACTGCCCCGTGTCCGAACTCACACCCAGTCCCGTTCACCCATCACCCCCTGTGCTCACTGCCCCGTGTCCTAACTCACACCAGGTCCCGTTCACCCATCACCCCCTGTGCTCACTGCCCCGTGTCCTAACTCACACCAGGTCCCGTTCACCCATCACCCCTGTGCTCACTGCCCCGTGTCCGAACTCACACCAGGTCCCGTTCGCCCATCGGCCCTGTGCTCAACGACCTACATTGGCTTCCGGTTAAGCAACGCCTCGATTTTAAAATTCTCATCCATATTTTCAAATCGCGCCATGGCCTCGCCCCTCCCTTTCTCTGTAATTTCCTCCAGCCCTACAACCCCCCGAGATCTCTGTGCTCCTCCCTCTTACACCAAGCTGCTGGACACCTGTTCTAGTATTTCCTTACGTGGCTCGGTGTCAAATTTTGTTTCATAAAAGCTCGAGTGAAGCACCTTGGTACGTTTTACTAGGCTGTTGTTGTTATTATTGTAGGAAGGCCTGGGCTAGTGCTGACTCTGTGTGTTACAGGACTGAGTGTCCCAGCACTGACTGTGTGTATAACAGGACTGAGTGTCCCAGCACTGACTGTGTGTGTAACAGGAGTGACTGTCCCAGCACTGACTGTGTGTGTAACAGGACTGAGTGTCCCAGCACTGACTATGTGTGTAACAGGACTGAGTGTCCCAGCACTGACTGTGTGTGTAACAGGACTGAGTGTCCCAGCACAGACTGTGTGTGTGTAACACGACTGAGTGTCCCAGCACTGACTGTGTGTGTAACAGCACTGAGTGTCCCAGCACTGACAGTGTGTGTAACAGGACTGAGTGTCCCAGCACTGACTGT
Organism: Somniosus microcephalus; assembly: GCF_052327205.1. Lineage (NCBI taxonomy): Eukaryota > Metazoa > Chordata > Chondrichthyes > Squaliformes > Somniosidae > Somniosus > Somniosus microcephalus. The sequence continues at coordinate 2,122,418 of NC_141009.1, read as the reverse complement.
GTGTGTGTAACAGGACTGAGTGTCCCAGCACTGACTGTGTGTGTAACAGGACTGAGTGTCCCAGCACTGACTGTGTGTGTGCAACAGGACTGAGTGTCCCAGCAGAGACTGTGTGTGTAACAGGACTGAGTGTCACAGCACTGACTGTGTGTGTGTGTAACAGGACTGAGTGTCCCAGCACTGACTGTGTGTGTATAACAGCACTGAGTGTCCCAGCTCTGACTGTGTGTGTAACAGGACTGAGTGTCCCAGCAATGACTGTGTGTGTGCAACAGGACTGAGTGTCCCAGCACTGACTGTGTGTGTATAACAGCACTGAGTGTCCCAGCTCTGACTGTGTGTGTAACAGGACTGAGTGTCCCAGCACTGACTGTGTGTGTGCAACAGGACTGAGTGTCCCAGCAGAGACTGTGTGTGTAACAGGACTGAGTGTCACAGCACTGACTGTGTGTGTGTGTAACAGGACTGAGTGTCCCAGCACTGACTGTGTGTGTATAACAGCACTGAGTGTCCCAGCACTGACTGTGTGTGCAACAGGACTGAGTGTCCCAGCAATGACTGTGTGTGTAACAGGACTGAGTGTCCCAGCACGGACTGTGTGTGTATAACAGGACTGAGTGTCCCAGCACTGACTGTGTGTGTATAACAGGACTGAGTGTCCCAGCACTGACTGTGTGTGTAACAGGACTGAGTGTCCCAGCACAGACTGTGTGTGTGTAACAGGACTGAGTGTCCCAGCACTGACTGTGTGTGTAACAGGACTGAGTGTCCCAGCACTGACTGTGTGTATAACAGGACTGAGTGTCCCAGCACTGACTGTGTGTGTAACAGGAGTGAGTGTCCCAGCACTGACTGTGTGTGTAACAGGACTGAGTGTCCCAGCACTGACTGTGTGTGTGTAACAGGACTGAGTGTCCCAGCACTGACTGCGTGTGTGTAACAGGACTGAGTGTCCCAGCACTGACTGTGTGTGTGTAACAAGTCTGAGTGTCCCAGCGCGGACTGTGTGTATAACAGGACTGAGTGTCCCAGCACTGACTGTGTGTGTGTAACAGGACTGAGTGTCCCAGCACTGACTGTGTGTAACAGGAGTGAGTGTCCCAGCACTGACTGTGTGTGTAACAGGACTGAGTGTCCCAGCACTGACGGTGTGTGTGTAACAGGACTGAGTGTCCCAGCACTGACTATGTGTTTAACAGGACTGAGTGTCCCAGCACAGACTGTGTGTGTAACAGGACTGAGTGTCCCAGCACTGACTGTGTGCGTAATAGGACTGAGTGTCCCAGCACTGACTGTGTGTGTAACAGGACTGAGTGTCCCAGCACTGACTGTGTGTGTAACAGGACTGGGTGTCCCAGCACTGACTGTGTGTGTAACAAGTCTGAGTGTCCCAGCGCGGACTGTGTGTATAACAGGACTGAGTGTCCCAGCACTGACTGTGTGTGTATAACAGGACTGAGTGTCCCAGCACTGACTGTGTGTGTAACAGGACTGAGTGTCCCAGCACTGACTGTGTGTGTAAGAGGACTGAGTGTCCCAGCACTGACTGTGTGTGTGTAACAGGACTGAGTGTCCCAGCACTGACTGTGTGTGTGTAACAAGTCTGAGTGTCCCAGCGCGGACTGTGTGTATAACAGGACTGAGTGTCCCAGCACTGACTGTGTGTGTGTAACAGGACTGAGTGTCCCAGCACTGACTGTGTGTGTAACAGGACTGAGTGTCCCAGCACTGACTGTGTGTGTAACAGGACTGAGTGTCCCAGCACTGACTGTGTGTGTAACAGGTCTGAGTGTCCCAGCACTGACTGTGTGTGTAACAGGACTGAGTGTCCCAGCACTGACTATGTGTGTTACAGGACTGAGTGTCCCAGCACAGACTGTGTGTGTAACAGGACTGAGTGTCCCAGCACTGACTGTGTGTGTAACAGGACTGAGTGTCCGAGCACTGACTGTGTGCGTAACAGGACTGAGTGTCCCAGCACTGACTGTGTGTGTGTAACAGGACTGAGTGTCCCAGCACTGACTGCTTGTCTAACAGGACTGAGTGTCCCAACACAGACTGTGTGTGTCACAGGACTGAGTGTCCCAGCACTGACTGTCTGTGTGTAACAGGACTGAGTGTCCCAGCACTGACTGTTTGTCTAACAGGACTGAGTGTCCCAACACGGACTGTGTGTGTAACAGGACTGGGTGTCCCAGCACTCACTGTGTGTGTAACAGGACTGAGTGTCCCAGCACTGACTGTGTGTGTAACAGGACTGAGTGTCCCAGCACTGACTGAGTGTGTAACAGGACTGAGTGTCCTAGCACTGACTGTGTGTGTAACAGGACTGAGTGTCCCAGCACTGACTGTGTGTGTGTAACAGGACTGAGTGTCCCAGCACTGACTGTGTGTGTAACAGGACTGAGTGTCCCAGCACTGACTGTTTGTCTAACAGGACTGAGTGTCCCAGCACGGACTGTGTGTGTAACAGGACTGGGTGTCCCAGCACTCACTGTGTGTGCAACAGGACTGAGTGTCCCAGCACTGACTGTGTGTATAACAGCACTGAGTGTCCCAGCACTGACTGTGTGTGTAACAGGACTGAGTGCCCCAGCCCTGGCTGTTTGTGTGTGTGTAACAGGACTGAGTGTCCCAGCACTGACTGTGTGTATATTACAGGAGTGAGTGTCCCAGCACTGACTGTGTGTGTAACAGGACTGAGTGTCCCAGCACTGACTGTGTGTGTAACAGGACTGAGTGTCCCAGCACTGACTTTGTGTGTAACAGGACTGAGTGTCCCAGCAATGACTGTGTGTGTAACAGGACTGAGTGTCCCAGCACTGACTGTGTGTGTAACAGGACTGAGTGTCCCAGCACTGACTGTGTGTGTAACAGGACTGAGTGTCCCAGCACTGACTGTGTGTGTAACAGGACTGAGTGTCCGAGCACTGACTGTGTGTGTAACAGGACTGAGTGTCCCAGCACTGCCTGTGTGTGTAACAGGACTGAGTGTCCCAGCACTGACTGTGTGTTTAACAGGACTGAGTGTCCCAGCAATGACTGTGTGTGTAACAGGACTGAGTGTCCCAGCACTGACTGTGTGTGTAAGAGGACTGAGTGTCCCAGCACTGACTGTGTGTGTGTAACAGGACTGAGTGTCCCAGCACTGACTGTGTGTGTGTAACAAGTCTGAGTGTCCCAGCGCGGACTGTGTGTATAACAGGACTGAGAGTCCCAGCACTGACTGTGTGTGTAACAGGAGTGAGTGTCCCAGCACTGACTGTGTGTGTAACAGGACTGAGTGCTTTTGCACTGACTATGTGTGTAACAGGACTGAGTGTCCCAGCACAGACTGTGTGTGTCACAGGACTGAGTGTCCCAGCACTGACTGTGTGTGTGTAACAGGACTGAGTGTCCCAGCACTGACTGTTTGTCTAACAGGACTGAGTGTCGCAGCACTGACTGTGTGTGTGTAACAGGACTGAGTGTCCCAGCACTGACTGTGTCTGTGTAACAGGACTGAGTGTCCCAGCACTGACTGTGTGTGTGTAACAGAACTGAGTGTCCCAGCACTGACTGTGTGTGTAACAGGACTGAGTGTCCCAGCACTGACTGTGTGTGTAACAGGACTGAGTGTCCCAGCACTGACTGAATGTGTAACAGGACTGAGTGTCCTAGCACTGACTGTGTGTGTAACAGGACTGAGTGTCCCAGCACTGACTCTGTGTGTGTAACAGGACTGAGTGTCCCAGCACTGACTGTGTGTGTAACAGGACTGAGTGTCCCAGCACTGACTGTGTGTGTGTAACAGGACTGAGTGTCCCAGCACTGACTGTGTGTGTGTAACAAGTCTGAGTGTCCCAGCGCGGACTGTGTGTATAACAGGACTGAGTGTCCCAGCACTGACTGTGTGTGTGTAACAGGACTGAGTGTCCCAGCACTGACTGTGTGTAACAGGAGTGAGTGTCCCAGCACTGACTGTGTGTGTAACAGGACTGAGTGTCCCAGCACTGACGGTGTGTGTGTAACAGGACTGAGTGTCCCAGCACTGACTATGTGTGTAACAGGACTGAGTGTCCCAGCACAGACTGTGTGTGTAACAGGACTGAGTGTCCCAGCACTGACTGTGTGCGTAACAGGACTGAGTGTCCCAGCACTGACTGTGTGTGTAACAGGACTGAGTGTCCCAGCACTGACTGTGTGTGTGTAATAGGACTGAGTGTCCCAGCACTGACTGTTTGTCTAACAGGACTGAGTGTCCCAGCACTGACTGTGTGTGTGTAACAGGACTGGGTGTCCCAGCACTGACTGTGTGTGTAACAGGACTGAGTGTCCCAGCACTGACTGTGTGTGTATAACAGGACTGAGTGTCCCAGCACTGACTGTGTGTGTAACAGGACTGAGTGTCCCAGCACTGACTGTGTGTGTAAGAGGACTGAGTGTCCCAGCACTGACTGTGTGTGTGTAACAGGACTGAGTGTCCCAGCACTGACTGTGTGTATATTACAGGAGTGAGTGTCCCAGCACTGACTGTGTGTGTAACAGGAGTGAGTGTCCCAGCACTGACTGTGTGTGTAACAGGACTGAGTGTCCCAGCACTGACGGTGTGTGTGTAACAGGACTGAGTGTCCCACCACTGACTATGTGTGTAACAGGACTGAGTGTCCCAGCACTTACTGTGTGTATAACAGGACTGAGTGTCCCAGCACTGACTGTGTGTGTGTAACAGGACTGAGTGTCCCAGCACTGACTGTGTGTGTACCAGGACTGAGTGCCCCAGCACTGACGGTGTGTGTGTAACAGGACTGAGTGTCCCAGCACTGACTGTGTGTGTGTAACAGGACTGAGTGTCCCAGCACTGACTGTGTGTGTGTCATAGGACTGAGTGTCCCAGCACTGACTGTGTGTGTAACAGGACTGAGTGTCCCAGCACTTACTGTGTGTATAACAGGACTGAGTGTCCCAGCACTGACTGTGTGTTTAACAGGACTGAGTGTCCCAGCACTGACTGTGTGTGTGTAACAAGTCTGAGTGTCCCAGCGCGGACTGTGTGGAAACAGGACTGAGTGTCCCAGCACTGACTGTGTGTGTATAACAGGACTGAGTGTCCCAGCAATGACTGTGTGTGTAACAGGACTGAGTGTCCCAGCACTGACTGTGTGTGTAAGAGGACTGAGTGTCCCAGCACTGACTGTGTGTGTGTAACAGGACTGAGTGTCCCAGCACTGACTGTGTGTGTGTAACAAGTCTGAGTGTCCCAGCGCGGACTGTGTGTATAACAGGACTGAGTGTCCCAGCACTGACTGTGTGTGTGTAACAGGACTGAGTGTCCCAGCACTGACTGTGTGTGTAACAGGACTGAGTGTCCCAGCACTGACTGTGTGTGCAACAGGACTGAGTGTCCCAGCACTGACTGTGTGTGTAACAGGTCTGAGTGTCCCAGCACTGACTGTGTGTGTAACAGGACTGAGTGTCCCAGCACTGACTATGTGTGTTACAGGACTGAGTGTCCCAGCACAGACTGTGTGTGTAACAGGACTGAGTGTCCCAGCACTGACTGTGTGTGTAACAGGACTGAGTGTCCCAGCACTGACTTTGTGTGTAACAGGACTGAGTGTCCCAGCAATGACTGTGTGTGTAACAGGACTGAGTGTCCCAGCACTGACTGTGTGTGTAACAGGACTGAGTGTCCCAGCACTGACTGTGTGTGTAACAGGACTGAGTGTCCCAGCACTGACTGTGTGTGTAACAGGACTGAGTGTCCGAGCACTGACTGTGTGCGTAACAGGACTGAGTGTCCCAGCACTGACTGTGTGTGTGTAACAGGACTGAGTGTCCCAGCACTGACTGCTTGTCTAACAGGACTGAGTGTCCCAACACAGACTGTGTGTGTCACAGGACTGAGTGTCCCAGCACTGACTGTCTGTGTGTAACAGGACTGAGTGTCCCAGCACTGACTGTTTGTCTAACAGGACTGAGTGTCCCAACACGGACTGTGTGTGTAACAGGACTGGGTGTCCCAGCACTCACTGTGTGTGCAACAGGACTGAGTGTCCCAGCACTGACTGTGTGTGTAACAGCACTGAGTGTCCCAGCACTGACTGTCTGTGTAACAGGACTGAGTGTCCCAGCACTGACTGTGTGTGTAACAGGACTGAGTGTCCCAGCACTGACTGTGTGTGTGTAACAGGACTGAGTGTCCCAGCACTGACTGTGTGTGTGTAACAGGACTGAGTGTCCCAGCACAGACTGTGGGTGCAACAGGACTGAGTGTCCCAGCACTGACTGTCTGTGTATCAGGACTGAGTGTCCCAGCACTGACTGTGTGTCTAACAGGACTGAGTGTCCCAGCACTGACTGAGTGTGTAACAGGACTGAGTGTCCTAGCACTGACTGTGTGTGTAACAGGACTGAGTGTCCCAGCACTGACTGTGTGTGTGTAACAGGACTGAGTGTCCCAGCACTGACTGTGTGTGTAACAGGACTGAGTGTCCCAGCACTGACTGTGTGTGTAAGAGGACTGAGTGTCCCAGCACTGACTGTGTGTGTGTAACAGGACTGAGTGTCCCAGCACTGACTGTGTGTGTAACAGGACTGAGTGTCCCAGCACTGACTGTGTGTGTGTAACAAGTCTGAGTGTCCCAGCGCGGACTGTGTGTATAACAGGACTGAGTGTCCCAGCACTGACTGTGTGTGTGTAACAGGACTGAGTGTCCCAGAACTGACTGTGTGTGTAACAGGACTGAGTGTCCCAGCACTGACTGTGTGTATATTACAGGAGTGAGTGTCCCAGCACTGACTGTGTGTGTAACAGGAGTGAGTGTCCCAGCACTGACTGTGTGTGTAACAGGACTGAGTGCTTTTGCACTGACTATGTGTGTAACAGGACTGAGTGTCCCAGCACAGACTGTGTGTGTCACAGGACTGAGTGTCCCAGCACTGACTGTGTGTGTGTAACAGGACTGAGTGTCCCAGCACTGACTGTTTGTCTAACAGGACTGAGTGTCGCAGCACTGACTGTGTGTGTGTAACAGGACTGAGTGTCCCAGCACTGACTGTGTCTGTGTAACAGGACTGAGTGTCCCAGCACTGACTGTGTGTGTGTAACAGGACTGAGTGTCCCAGCACTGACTGTGTGTGTAACAGGACTGAGTGTCCCAGCACTGACTGTGTGTGTAACAGGACTGAGTGTCCCAGCACTGACTGAATGTGTCACAGGACTGAGTGTCCTAGCACTGACTCTGTGTGTAACAGGACTGAGTGTCCCAGCACTGACTGTGTGTGTGTAACAGGACTGAGTGTCCCAGCACTGACTGTGTGTGTAACAGGACTGAGTGTCCCAGCACTGACTGTGTGTAACAGGACTGAGTGTCCCAGCACTGACTGTGTGTGTAACAGGACTGAGTGTCCCAGCACTGACTGTGTGTGTGTAACAGGACTGAGTGTCCCAGCACTGACTGTTTGTCTAACAGGACTGAGTGTCCCAGCACGGACTGTGTGTGTAACAGGACTGGGTGTCCCAACACTCACTGTGTGTGCAACAGGACTGAGTGTCCCAGCACTGACTGTGTGTATAACAGCACTGAGTGTCCCAGCACTGACTGTGTGTGTAACAGGACTGAGTGTCCCAGCACTGACTGTGTGTGTAACAGGACTGAGTGTCCCAGCACTGACTGTGTGTGTGTGTGTAACAGGACTGAGTGTCCCAGCACTGACTGTGTGTATATTACAGGAGTGAGTGTCCCAGCACTGACTATGTGTGTAACAGGACTGAGTGTCCCAACACAGACTGTGTGTGTAACAGGACTGAGTGTCCCAGCACTGACTGTGTGTGTAACAGGACTGAGTGTCCCAGCACTGACTTTGTGTGTAACAGGACTGAGTGTCCCAGCAATGACTGTGTGTGTAACAGGACTGAGTGTCCCAGCACTGACTGTGTGTGTAACAGGACTGAGTGTCCCAACACGGACTGTTTGTCAAACAGGACTGAGTGTCCCAACACGGACTGTGTGTGTAACAGGACTGGGTGTCCCAGCACTCACTGTGTGTGCAACAGGACTGAGTGTCCCAGCACTGACTGTGTGTGTAACAGCACTGAGTGTCCCAGCACTGACTGTCTGTGTAACAGGACTGAGTGTCCCAGCACTGACTGTGTGTGTAACAGGACTGAGTGTCCCAGCACTGACTGTGTGTGTGTAACAGGACTGAGTGTCCCAGTACTGACTGTGTGTGTGTGTAACAGGACTGAGTGTCCCAGCACAGACTGTGGGTGCAACAGGACTGAGTGTCCCAGCACTGACTGTCTGTGTAACAGGACTGAGTGTCCCAGCACTGACTGTGTGTGTAACAGGACTGAGTGTCCCAGCACTGACTGTGTGTGTTACAGGACTGAGTGTCCAAGCACTGACTGTGTGTGTAACAGGACTGAGTGTCCCAGCACTGACTGTGTGTGTAACAGGACTGAGTGTCCCAGCACTGACTGTGTGTGTAACAGGACTGAGTGTCCCAGCACTGACTGTGTGTGTAACAGGACTGAGTGTCCAAGCACTGACTGTGTGTGTAACAGGACTGAGTGTCCCAGCACTGACTGTGTGTGTAACAGGACTCAGTGTCCCAGCACTGACTGTGTGTGTAACAGGACTCAGTGTCCCAGCACTGACTGTGTGTGTATAACAGGACTGAGTGTCCCAGCACTGATTGTGTGTGTAGAACAGGACTGAGTGTCCCAGCACTGACTGTGTGTGTAACAGGACTGAGTGTCCCAGCACTGACTGTGTGTGTGTAACAGGACTGAGTGTCCCAGCATTGACTGTGTGTGTAACAGGACTGAGTGTCCCAGCACTGACTGTGTGTGTATAACAGGACTGAGTGTCCCAGCAGTGACTGTGTGTGTAACAGGACTGAGTGTCCCAGCACTGACTGTGTGTGTAACAGGACTGAGTGCCCCAGCACTGACTGTGTGTGTATAACAGGACTGAGTGTCCCAGCACTGACTGTGTGTGTAACAGGACTGAGTGTCCCAGCACTGACTGTGTGTGTGTAACAAGTTTGAGTGTCCCAGCACTGACTGTGTGTATAACAGGACTGAGTGTCCCAGCACTGACTGTGTGTGTGTAACAGGACTGAGTGTCCCAGCACTGACTGTGTGTGTGTAACAGGACTGAGTGTCCCAGCACTGACTGTGTGTGTAACAGGACTGAGTGTCCCAGCACTGACTGTGTGTGTGTAACAGGACTGAGTGTCCCAGCACTGACTGTGTGTGTAACAGGACTGAGTGTCCCAGCACTGACTGTGTGTGTGTAACAGGACTGAATGTCCCAGCACTGACTGTGTGTGTGTAACAGGACTGAGTGTCCCAGCACTGACTGTGTGTGTAACAGGACTGAGTGTCCCAGCACTGACTGTGTGTGTGTAACAGGACTGAGTGTCCCAGCACTGACTGTGTGTGTAACAGGACTGAGTGTCCCAGCACTGACTTTGTTTGTATAATAGGACTGAGTGTCCCAGCACTGACTGTGTGTGTAACAGGACTGAGTGTCCCAGCACAGACTATGTCTGTGTAACACGACTTAGTGTCCCAGCACTGACTGTGTGTGTAACAGGACTGAGTGTCCCAGCACTGACTTTGTGTGTAACAGGACTGAGTGTCCCAGCAATGACTGTGTGTGTAACAGGACTGAGTGTCCCAGCACTGACTGTGTGTGTAACAGGACTGAGTGTCCCAGCACTGACTGTGTGTGTAACAGGACTGAGTGTCCCAGCACTGACTGTGTGTGTAACAGGACTGAGTGTCCGAGCACTGACTGTGTGTGTAACAGGACTGAGTGTCCCAGCACTGCCTGTGTGTGTAACAGGACTGAGTGTCCCAGCACTGACTGTGTGTTTAACAGGACTGAGTGTCCCAGCAATGACTGTGTGTGTAACAGGACTGAGTGTCCCAGCACTGACTGTGTGTGTAAGAGGACTGAGTGTCCCAGCACTGACTGTGTGTGTGTAACAGGACTGAGTGTCCCAGCACTGACTGTGTGTGTAACAGGACTGAGTGTCCCAGCACTGACTGTGTGTGCGTAACAAGTCTGAGTGTCCCAGCGCGGACTGTGTGTATAACAGGACTGAGTGTCCCAGCACTGACTGTGTGTGTGTAACAGGACTGAGTGTCCCAGAACTGACTGTGTGTGAAACAGGACTAAGTGTCCCAGCACTGACTGTGTGGATATTACAGGAGTGAGTGTCCCAGCACTGACTGTGTGTGTAACAGGAGTGAGTGTCCCAGCACTGACTGTGTGTGTAACAGGACTGAGTGCTTTTGCACTGACTATGTGTGTAACAGGACTGAGTGTCCCAGCACAGACTGTGTGTGTCACAGGACTGAGTGTCCCAGCACTGACTGTGTGTGTGTAACAGGACTGAGTGTCCCAGCACTGACTGTTTGTCTAACAGGACTGAGTGTCGCAGCACTGACTGTGTGTGTGTAACAGGACTGAGTGTCCCAGCACTGACTGTGTCTGTGTAACAGGACTGAGTGTCCCAGCACTGACTGTGTGTGTGTAACAGGACTGAGTGTCCCAGCACTGACTGTGTGTGTAACAGGACTGAGTGTCCCAGCACTGACTGTGTGTGTAACAGGACTGAGTGTCCCAGCACTGACTGAATGTGTAACAGGACTGAGTGTCCTAGCACTGACTGTGTGTGTAACAGGACTGAGTGTCCCAGCACTGACTGTGTGTGTGTAACAGGACTGAGTGTCCCAGCACTGACTGTGTGTGTAACAGGACTGAGTGTCCCAGCACTGACTGAGTGTGTAACAGGACTGCGTGTCCCAGCACTGACTGTGTGTGTAACAGGTCTGAGTGTCCCAGCACTGACTGAGTGTGTCACAGGACTGAGTGTCCTAGCACTGACTCTGTGTGTAACAGGACTGGGTGTCCCAGCACTGACTGTGTGTGTGTAACAGGACTGAGTGTCCCAGCACTGACTGTGTGTGTAACAGGACTGAGTGTCCCAGCACTGACTGTGTGTGTAACAGGACAGAGTGTCCCAGCACTGACTGTGTGTGTAACAGGACTGAGTGTCCCAGCACTGACTGTGTGTATAACAGCACTGAGTGTCCCAGCACTGACTGTGTGTGTAACAGGACTGAGTGTCCCAGCACTGACTGTGTGTGTAACAGGACTGAGTGTCCCAGCACTGACTGTGTGTGTGTGTGTAACAGGACTGAGTGTCCCAGCACTGACTGTGTGTATATTACAGGAGTGAGTGTCCCAGCACTGACTATGTGTGTAACAGGACTGAGTGTCCCTACACAGACTGTGTGTGTAACAGGACTGAGTGTCCCAGCACTGACTGTGTGTGTAACAGGACTGAGTGTCCCAGCACTGACTTTGTGTGTAACAGGACTGAGTGTCCCAGCAATGACTGTGTGTGTAACAGGACTGAGTGTCCCAGCACTGACTGTGTGTGTAACAGGACTGAGTGTCCCAACACGGACTGTGTGTGTCACAGGACTGAGTGTCCCAGCACTGACTGTGTGTGTGTAACAGGACTGAGTGTCCCAGCACTGACTGTTTGTCGAACAGGACTGAGTGTCCCAACACGGACTGTGTGTGTAACAGGACTGGGTGTCCCAGCACTCACTGTGTGTGCAACAGGACTGAGTGTCCCAGCACTGACTGTGTGTGTAACAGCACTGAGTGTCCCAGCACTGACTGTCTGTGTAACAGGACTGAGTGTCCCAGCACTGACTGTGTGTGTGTAACAGGACTGAGTGTCCCAGTACTGACTGTGTGTGTGTGTAAGAGGACTGAGTGTCCCAGCACAGACTGTGGGTGCAACAGGACTGAGTGTCCCAGCACTGACTGTCTGTGTAACAGGACTGAGTGTCCCAGCACTGACTGTGTGTGTAACAGGACTGAGTGTCCCAGCACTGACTGTGTGTGTTACAGGACTGAGTGTCCAAGCACTGACTGTGTGTGTAACAGGACTGAGTGTCCCAGCACTGACTGTGTGTGTAACAGGACTCAGTGTCCCAGCACTGACTGTGTGTGTAACAGGACTGAGTGTCCCAGCACTGACTGTGTGTGTAACAGGACTGAGTGTCCAAGCACTGACTGTGTGTGTAACAGGACTGAGTGTCCCAGCACTGATTGTGTGTGTAGAACAGGACTGAGTGTCCCAGCACTGACTGTGTGTGTAACAGGACTGAGTGTCCCAGCACTGACTGTGTGTGTGTAACAGGACTGAGTGTCCCAGCATTGACTGTGTGTGTAACAGGACTGAGTGTCCCAGCACTGACTGTGTGTGTATAACAGGACTGAGTGTCCCAGCACTGACTGTGTGTGTAACAGGACTGAGTGTCCCAGCACTGACTGTGTGTGTAACAGGACTGAGTGTCCCAGCACTGACTGTGTGTGAATAACAGGACTGAGTGTCCCAGCACTGACTGTGTGTGTAACAGGACTGAGTGTCCCAGCACTGACTGTGTGTGTGTAACAAGTCTGAGTGTCCCAGCACTGACTGTGTGTGTAACAGGACTGAGTGTCCCAGCACTGACTGTGTGTGTGTAACAGGACTGAGTGTCCCAGCATTGACTGTGTGTGTAACAGGACTGAGTGTCCCAGCACTGACTGTGTGTGTATAACAGGACTGAGTGTCCCAGCAGTGACTGTGTGTGTAACAGGACTGAGTGTCCCAGCACTGACTGTGTGTGTAACAGGACTGAGTGCCCCAGCACTGACTGTGTGTGTATAACAGGACTGAGTGTCCCAGCACTGACTGTGTGTGTAACAGGACTGAGTGTCCCAGCACTGACTGTGTGTGTGTAACAAGTCTGAGTGTCCCAGCACTGACTGTGTGTATAACAGGACTGAGTGTCCCAGCACTGACTGTGTGTGTGTAACAGGACTGAGTGTCCCAGCACTGACTGTGTGTGTGTAACAGGACTGAGTGTCCCAGCACTGACTGTGTGTGTAACAGGACTGAGTGTCCCAGCACTGACTGTGTGTGTGTAACAGGACTGAGTGTCCCAGCACTGACTGTGTGTGTAACAGGACTGAGTGTCCCAGCACTGACTGTTTGTGTGTAACAGGACTGAATGTCCCAGCACTGACTGTGTGTGTGTAACAGGACTGAGTGTCCCAGCACTGACTGTGTGTGTAACAGGACTGAGTGTCCCAGCACTGACTGTGTGTGTGTAACAGGACTGAGTGTCCCAGCACTGACTGTGTGTGTAACAGGACTGAGTGTCCCAGCACTGACTGTGTTTGTATAATAGGACTGAGTGTCCCAGCACTGACTGTGTGTGTAACAGGACTGAGTGTCCCAGCACAGACTATGTCTGTGTAACACGACTTAGTGTCCCAGCACTGACTGTGTGTGTAACAGGACTGAGTGTCCCAGCACTGACTTTGTGTGTAACAGGACTGAGTGTCCCAGCAATGACTGTGTGTGTAACAGGACTGAGTGTCCCAGCACTGACTGTGTGTGTAACAGGACTGAGTGTCCCAGCACTGACTGTGTGTGTAACAGGACTGAGTGTCCCAGCACTGACTGTGTGTGTAACAGGACTGAGTGTCCGAGCACTGACTGTGTGTGTAACAGGACTGAGTGTCCCAGCACTGCCTGTGTGTGTAACAGGACTGAGTGTCCCAGCACTGACTGTGTGTTTAACAGGACTGAGTGTCCCAGCAATGACTGTGTGTGTAACAGGACTGAGTGTCCCAGCACTGACTGTGTGTGTAAGAGGACTGAGTGTCCCAGCACTGACTGTGTGTGTGTAACAGGACTGAGTGTCCCAGCACTGACTGTGTGTGTAACAGGACTGAGTGTCCCAGCACTGACTGTGTGTGTGTAACAAGTCTGAGTGTCCCAGCGCGGACTGTGTGTATAACAGGACTGAGTGTCCCAGCACTGACTGTGTGTGTGTAACAGGACTGAGTGTCCCAGAACTGACTGTGTGTGAAACAGGACTAAGTGTCCCAGCACTGACTGTGTGGATATTACAGGAGTGAGTGTCCCAGCACTGACTGTGTGTGTAACAGGAGTGAGTGTCCCAGCACTGACTGTGTGTGTAACAGGACTGAGTGCTTTTGCACTGACTATGTGTGTAACAGGACTGAGTGTCCCAGCACAGACTGTGTGTGTCACAGGACTGAGTGTCCCAGCACTGACTGTGTGTGTGTAACAGGACTGAGTGTCCCAGCACTGACTGTTTGTCTAACAGGACTGAGTGTCGCAGCACTGACTGTGTGTGTGTAACAGGACTGAGTGTCCCAGCACTGACTGTGTCTGTGTAACAGGACTGAGTGTCCCAGCACTGACTGTGTGTGTGTAACAGGACTGAGTGTCCCAGCACTGACTGTGTGTGTAACAGGACTGAGTGTCCCAGCACTGACTGTGTGTGTAACAGGACTGAGTGTCCCAGCACTGACTGAATGTGTAACAGGACTGAGTGTCCTAGCACTGACTGTGTGTGTAACAGGACTGAGTGTCCCAGCACTGACTGTGTGTGTGTAACAGGACTGAGTGTCCCAGCACTGACTGTGTGTGTAACAGGACTGAGTGTCCCAGCACTGACTGAGTGTGTAACAGGACTGCGTGTCCCAGCACTGACTGTGTGTGTAACAGGTCTGAGTGTCCCAGCACTGACTGAGTGTGTCACAGGACTGAGTGTCCTAGCACTGACTCTGTGTGTAACAGGACTGAGTGTCCCAGCACTGACTGTGTGTGTGTAACAGGACTGAGTGTCCCAGCACTGACTGTGTGTGTAACAGGACTGAGTGTCCCAGCACTGACTGTGTGTGTAACAGGACTGAGTGTCCCAGCACTGACTGTGTGTGTAACAGGACTGAGTGTCCCAGCACTGACTGTGTGTGTAACAGCACTGAGTGTCCCAGCACTGAATTTGTGTGTAACAGGACTGAGTGTCCCAGCACTGACTGTGTGTGTAACAGGACTGAGTGTCCCAGCACTGACTGTGTGTGTGTGTGTAACAGGACTGAGTGTCCCAGCACTGACTGTGTGTATATTACAGGAGTGAGTGTCCCAGCACTGACTATGTGTGTAACAGGACTGAGTGTCCCTACACAGACTGTGTGTGTAACAGGACTGAGTGTCCCAGCACTGACTGTGTGTGTAACAGGACTGAGTGTCCCAGCACTGACTTTGTGTGTAACAGGACTGAGTGTCCCAGCAATGACTGTGTGTGTAACAGGACTGAGTGTCCCAGCACTGACTGTGTGTGTAACAGGACTGAGTGTCCCAACACGGACTGTGTGTGTCACAGGACTGAGTGTCCCAGCACTGACTGTGTGTGTGTAACAGGACTGAGTGTCCCAGCACTGACTGTTTGTCTAACAGGACTGAGTGTCCCAACACGGACTGTGTGTGTAACAGGACTGGGTGTCCCAGCACTCACTGTGTGTGCAACAGGACTGAGTGTCCCAGCACTGACTGTGTGTGTAACAGCACTGAGTGTCCCAGCACTGACTGTCTGTGTAACAGGACTGAGTGTCCCAGCACTGACTGTGTGTGTGTAACAGGACTGAGTGTCCCAGTACTGACTGTGTGTGTGTGTAAGAGGACTGAGTGTCCCAGCACAGACTGTGGGTGCAACAGGACTGAGTGTCCCAGCACTGACTGTCTGTGTAACAGGACTGAGTGTCCCAGCACTGACTGTGTGTGTAACAGGACTGAGTGTCCCAGCACTGACTGTGTGTGTTACAGGACTGAGTGTCCAAGCACTGACTGTGTGTGTAACAGGACTGAGTGTCCCAGCACTGACTGTGTGTGTAACAGGACTCAGTGTCCCAGCACTGACTGTGTGTGTAACAGGACTGAGTGTCCCAGCACTGACTGTGTGTGTAACAGGACTGAGTGTCCAAGCACTGACTGTGTGTGTAACAGGACTGAGTGTCCCAGCACTGATTGTGTGTGTAGAACAGGACTGAGTGTCCCAGCACTGACTGTGTGTGTAACAGGACTGAGTGTCCCAGCACTGACTGTGTGTGTGTAACAGGACTGAGTGTCCCAGCATTGACTGTGTGTGTAACAGGACTGAGTGTCCCAGCACTGACTGTGTGTGTATAACAGGACTGAGTGTCCCAGCACTGACTGTGTGTGTAACAGGACTGAGTGTCCCAGCACTGACTGTGTGTGTAACAGGACTGAGTGTCCCAGCACTGACTGTGTGTGTATAACAGGACTGAGTGTCCCAGCACTGACTGTGTGTGTAACAGGACTGAGTGTCCCAGCACTGACTGTGTGTGTGTAACAAGTCTGAGTGTCCCAGCACTGACTGTGTGTATAACAGGACTGAGTGTCCCAGCACTGACTGTGTGTGTGTAACAGGACTGAGTGTCCCAGCACTGACTGTGTGTGTGTAACAGGACTGAGTGTCCCAGCACTGACTGTGTGTGTAACAGGACTGAGTGTCCCAGCACTGACTGTGTGTGTGTAACAGGACTGAGTGTCCCAGCACTGACTGTGTGTGTAACAGGACTGAGTGTCCCAGCACTGACTGTGTGTGTGTAACAGGACTGAGTGTCCCAGCACTGACTGTGTGTGTGTAACAGGACTGAGTGTCCCAGCACTGACTGTGTGTGTAACAGGACTGAGTGTCCCAGCACTGACTGTGTGTGTGTAACAGGACTGAGTGTCCCAGCACTGACTGTGTGTGTAACAGGACTGAGTGTCCCAGCACAGACTATGTCTGTGTAACACGACTTAGTGTCCCAGCACTGACTGTGTGTGTAACAGGACTGAGTGTCCCAGCACTGACTGTGTGTGTAACAGGACTGAGTGTCCCAGCACTGACTGTGTGTGTCACAGGACTGAGTGTCCCAGCACTGACTGTGTGTAACAGGACTGAGTGTCCCAGCACTGACTGCGTGTGTAACAGGACGGACTGTCCCAGCACTGACTGTGTGTATAATACAGGAGTGAGTGTCCCAGCACTGACTGTGTGTATAACAGGAGTGAGTGTCCCAGCACTGACTGTCTGTGTAACAGGACTGAGTGTCCCAGCACTGACTGTGTGTGTAACAGGACTGAGTGTCCCAGCACTGACTGTGTGTGTAACAGGACTGAGTGTCCCAGCACTGACTGTGTGTGTGTGTGTGACAGGACTGAGTGTCCCAGCACTGACTGTGTGTGCAACAGGAGTGAGTGTCCCAGCACTGACTGTGTGTGTAACAGGACTGAGTATCCCAGCACTGACTGTGTGTGTGTAACAGGACTGAGTGTCCCAGTACTGACTGTGTGTGTGTGTAACAGGACTGAGTGTCCCAGCACAGACTGTGGGTGCAACAGGACTGAGTGTCCCAGCACTGACTGTCTGTGTAACAGGACTGAGTGTCCCAGCACTGACTGTGTGTGTAACAGGACTGAGTGTCCCAGCACTGACTGTGTGTGTAACAGGACTGAGTGTCCAAGCACTGACTGTGTGTGTAACAGGACTGAGTGTCCCAGCACTGACTGTGTGTGTAACAGGACTCAGTGTCCCAGCACTGACTGTGTGTGTAACAGGACTGAGTGTCCCAGCACTGACTGTGTGTGTAACAGGACTGAGTGTCCAAGCACTGACTGTGTGTGTAACAGGACTGAGTGTCCCAGCACTGACTGTGTGTGTAACAGGACTCAGTGTCCCAGCACTGACTGTGTGTGTATAACAGGACTGAGTGTCCCAGCACTGATTGTGTGTGCAGAACAGGACTGAGTGTCCCAGCACTGACTGTGTGTGTGTAACAGGACTGAGTGTCCCAGCACTGACTGTGTGTGTATAACAGGACTGAGTGTCCCAGCACTGACTGTGTGTGTAACAGGACTGAGTGTCCCAGCACTGACTGTGTGTGTGTGTAACAAGTCTGAGTGTCCCAGCACTGACTGTGTGTATAACAGGACTGAGTGTCCCAGCACTGACTGTGTGTGTGTAACAGGACTGAGTGTCCCAGCACTGACTGTGTGTGTAACAGGACTGAGTGTCCCAGCACTGACTGTGTGTGTGTAACAGGACTGAGTGTCCCAGCACTGACTGTGTGTGTAACAGGACTGAGTGTCCCAGCACTGACTGTGTGTGTGTAACAGGACTGAGTGTCCCAGCACTGACTGTGTGTGTGTAACAGGACTGAGTATCCCAGCACTGACTGTGTGTGTGTAACAGGACTGAGTGTCCCAGCACTGACTGTGTGTGCAACAGGACTGAGTGTCCCAGCACTGACTGTGTGTGTGTAACAGGACTGAGTGTCCCAGCACTGACTGTGTGTGTAACAGGACTGAGTGTCCCAGCACTGACTGTGTTTGTATAACAGGACTGAGTGTCCCAGCACTGACTGTGTGTGTAACAGGACTGAGTGTCCCAGCACAGACTATGTCTGTGTAACACGACTTAGTGTCCCAGCACTGACTGTGTGTGTAACAGGACTGAGTGTCCCAGCACTGACTGTGTGTGTAACAGGACTGAGTGTCCCAGCACTGACTGTGTGTGTGTAACAGGACTGAGTGTCCCAGCACTGACTGTGTGTAACAGGACTGAGTGTCCCAGCACTGACTGCGTGTGTAACAGGACGGACTGTCCCAGCACTGACTGTGTGTATAATACAGGAGTGAGTGTCCCAGCACTGACTGTGTGTGTAACAGGAGTGAGTGTCCCAGCACTGACTGTGTGTGTAACAGGAGTGAGTGTCCCAGCACTGACTGTGTGTGTAACAGGACTGAGTGTTTTAGCACTGACTATGTGTGTAACAGGACTGAGTGTCCCAGCACAGACTGTGTCTGTGTAACAGGACTGAGTGTCCCAGCTCTGACTGTGTGTGTGTAACAGGACTGAGTGTCCCAGCACTGACTGTGTGTGTAACAGGACTGAGTGTCCCAGCACTGACTGTGTGTGTAACAGGACTGAGTGTCCTAGCACTGACTGTGTGTGTAACAGGACTGAGTGTCCCAGCACTGACTGTGTGTGTGTAAAAGGACTGAGTGTCCGAGCACTGACTGTGTGTATATTAGAGGACTGAGTGTCCCAGCACTGACTGTGTGTGTAACAGGACTGAGTGTCCCAGCACTGACTGTGTGTTTAACAGGACTGAGTGTCCCAGCAATGACTGTGTGTGTAACAGGACTGAGTGTCCCAGCACTGACTGTGTTTGTATAACAGGACTGAGTGTCCCAGCACTGACTGTGTGTGTAACAGGACTGAGCGTCCCAGCACTGACTGTGTGTGTAACAGGACTGAGTGTCCCAGCACAGACTGTGTGTGTAACAGGACTGAGTGTCCCAGCACTGACTGTGTGTGTGTCACAAGTCTGAGTGTCCCAGCGCGGACTGTGTGTATAACAGGACTGAGTGTCCCAGCACTGACTGTGTGTGTGTAACAGGACTGAGTGTCCCAGCACTGACTGTCTGTGTAACAGGACTGAGTGTCCCAGCACTGACTGTCTGTGTAACAGGACTGAGTGTCCCAGCACTGACTGTGTGTGTAACAGGACTGAGTGTCCCAGCACTGACTGTGTGTGTAACAGGACTGAGTGTCCCAGCACTGACTGTGTGTGTAACAGGACTGAGTGTCCCAGCACTGACTGTGTGTGTAACAGGACTGAGTGTCCCAGCACTGACTGTGTGTGTGTGTGTAACAGGACTGAGTGTCCCAGCACTGACTGTGTGTGTGTGTGTATAACAGGACTGAGTGTCCCAGCACTTACTGTGTGTACATTACAGGAGTGAGTGTCCCAGCACTGACTATGTGTGTAACAGGACTGAGTGTCCGAGCACTGACTGTGTGTGTAACAGGTCTGAGTGTCCCAGCACTGACTGAGTGTGTAACAGGACTGAGTGTCCCAGCACTGACTGTGTGTGTAACAGGACTGAGTGTCCCAGCACTGACTGTGTGTGTAACAGGACTGAGTGTCCCAGCACTGACTGTGTGTGTAACAGGACTGAGTGTCCGAGCACTGACTGTGTGTGTAACAGGTCTGAGTGTCCCAGCACTGACTGAGTGTGTAACAGGACTGAGTGTCCCAGCACTGACTGTGTGTGTGTAAAAGGACTGAGTGTCCGAGCACTGACTGTGTGTATATTAGAGGACTGAGTGTCCCAGCACTGACTGTGTGTGTAACAGGACTGAGTGTCCCAGCACTGACTGTGTGTTTAACAGGACTGAGTGTCCCAGCAATGACTGTGTGTGTAACAGGACTGAGTGTCCCTGCACTGACTGTGTGTGTAACAGGACTGAGCGTCCCAGCACTGACTGTGCGTGTGTTAGAGGACTGAGTGTCCCAGCACTGACTGTGTGTGTGTAACAGGACTGAGTGTCCCAGCACTGACTGTGTGTGTAACAGGACTGAGTGTCCCAGCACTGACTGTGTGTGTGTAACAAGTCTGAGTGTCCCAGCGCGGACTGTGTGTATAACAGGACTGAGTGTCCCAGCAATGACTGTGTGTGTAACAGGACTGAGTGTCCCAGCACTGACTGTGTGTGTAACAGGACTGAGTGTCCCAGCACTGACTGTGCGTGTGTTAGAGGACTGAGTGTCCCAGCACTGACTGTGTGTGTGTAACAGGACTGAGTGTCCCAGCACTGACTGTGTGTGTAACAGGACTGAGTGTCCCAGCACTGACTGTGTGTGTGTAACAAGTCTGAGTGTCCCAGCGCGGACTGTGTGTATAACAGGACTGAGTGTCCCAGCAATGACTGTGTGTGTAACAGGACTGAGTGTCCCAGCACTGACTGTGTGTGTAACAGGACTGAGTGTCCGAGCACTGACTGTGTGTGTAACAGGACTGAGTGTCCCAGCACTGACTGTGTGTGTGTAACAAGTCTGAGTGTCCCAGCGCGGACTGTGTGTATAACAGGACTGAGTGTCCCAGCACTGACTGTGTGTGTGTAACAGGACTGAGTGTCCCAGCACTGACTGTGTGTAACAGGACTGAGTGTCCCAGCACTGACTGTGTGTGTAACAGGACTGAGTGTCCCAGCACTGACTGTGTCTTTATTACAGGAGTGAGTGTCCCAGCACTGACTGTGTGTGTAACAGGAGTGAGTGTCCCAGCACTGACTGTGTGTGTAACAGGACTGAGTGTCCCAGCACTGACTGTGTCTTTATTACAGGAGTGAGTGTCCCAGCACTGACTGTGTGTATATTACAGGAGTGAGTGTCCCAGCACTGACTGTGTGTGTAACAGGACTGAGTGTCCCTACACAGACTGTGTGTGTAACAGGACTGAGTGTCCCAGCACTGACTGTGTGTGTAACAGGACTGAGTGTCCCAGCACTGACTTTGTGTGTAACAGGACTGAGTGTCCCAGCAATGACTGTGTGTGTAACAGGACTGAGTGTCCCAGCACTGACTGTGTGTGTAACAGGACTGAGTGTCCCAACACGGACTGTGTGTGTCACAGGACTGAGTGTCCCAGCACTGACTGTGTGTGTGTAACAGGACTGAGTGTCCCAGCACTGACTGTTTGTCTAACAGGACTGAGTGTCCCAACACGGACTGTGTGTGTAACAGGACTGGGTGTCCCAGCACTCACTGTGTGTGCAACAGGACTGAGTGTCCCAGCACTGACTGTGTGTGTAACAGCACTGAGTGTCCCAGCACTGACTGTGTCTTTATTACAGGAGTGAGTGTCCCAGCACTGACTGTGTGTGTAACAGGAGTGAGTGTCCCAGCACTGACTGTGTGTGTAACAGGACTGAGTGTCCCAGCACTGACTGTGTGTGTGTAACAAGTCTGAGTGTCCCAGCGCGGACTGTGTGTATAACAGGACTGAGTGTCCCAGCATTGACTGTGTGTGTGTAACAGGACTGAGTGTCCCAGCACTGACTGTGTGTAACAGGACTGAGTGTCCCAGCACTGACTGTGTGTGTAACAGGACTGAGTGTCCCAGCACTGACTGTGTCTTTATTACAGGAGTGAGTGTCCCAGCACTGACTGTGTGTGTAACAGGAGTGAGTGTCCCAGCACTGACTGTGTGTGTAACAGGACTGAGTGTCCCAGCACTGACTGTGTCTTTATTACAGGAGTGAGTGTCCCAGCACTGACTGTGTGTATATTACAGGAGTGAGTGTCCCAGCACTGACTATGTGTGTAACAGGACTGAGTGTCCCTACACAGACTGTGTGTGTAACAGGACTGAGTGTCCCAGCACTGACTGTGTGTGTAACAGGACTGAGTGTCCCAGCACTGACTTTGTGTGTAACAGGACTGAGTGTCCCAGCAATGACTGTGTGTGTAACAGGACTGAGTGTCCCAGCACTGACTGTGTGTGTAACAGGACTGAGTGTCCCAACACGGACTGTGTGTGTCACAGGACTGAGTGTCCCAGCACTGACTGTGTGTGTGTAACAGGACTGAGTGTCCCAGCACTGACTGTTTGTCTAACAGGACTGAGTGTCCCAACACGGACTGTGTGTGTAACAGGACTGGGTGTCCCAGCACTCACTGTGTGTGCAACAGGACTGAGTGTCCCAGCACTGACTGTGTGTGTAACAGCACTGAGTGTCCCAGCACTGACTGTCTGTGTAACAGGACTGAGTGTCCCAGCACTGACTGTGTGTGTGTAACAGGACTGAGTGTCCCAGTACTGACTGTGTGTGTGTGTAAGAGGACTGAGTGTCCCAGCACAGACTGTGGGTGCAACAGGACTGAGTGTCCCAGCACTGACTGTCTGTGTAACAGGACTGAGTGTCCCAGCACTGACTGTGTGTGTAACAGGACTGAGTGTCCCAGCACTGACTGTGTGTGTTACAGGACTGAGTGTCCAAGCACTGACTGTGTGTGTAACAGGACTGAGTGTCCCAGCACTGACTGTGTGTGTAACAGGACTCAGTGTCCCAGCACTGACTGTGTGTGTAACAGGACTGAGTGTCCCAGCACTGACTGTGTGTGTAACAGGACTGAGTGTCCAAGCACTGACTGTGTGTGTAACAGGACTGAGTGTCCCAGCACTGATTGTGTGTGTAGAACAGGACTGAGTGTCCCAGCACTGACTGTGTGTGTAACAGGACTGAGTGTCCCAGCACTGACTGTGTGTGTGTAACAGGACTGAGTGTCCCAGCATTGACTGTGTGTGTAACAGGACTGAGTGTCCCAGCACTGACTGTGTGTGTATAACAGGACTGAGTGTCCCAGCACTGACTGTGTGTGTAACAGGACTGAGTGTCCCAGCACTGACTGTGTGTGTAACAGGACTGAGTGTCCCAGCACTGACTGTGTGTGTATAACAGGACTGAGTGTCCCAGCACTGACTGTGTGTGTAACAGGACTGAGTGTCCCAGCACTGACTGTGTGTGTGTAACAAGTCTGAGTGTCCCAGCACTGACTGTGTGTATAACAGGACTGAGTGTCCCAGCACTGACTGTGTGTGTGTAACAGGACTGAGTGTCCCAGCACTGACTGTGTGTGTGTAACAGGACTGAGTGTCCCAGCACTGACTGTGTGTGTAACAGGACTGAGTGTCCCAGCACTGACTGTGTGTGTGTAACAGGACTGAGTGTCCCAGCACTGACTGTGTGTGTAACAGGACTGAGTGTCCCAGCACTGACTGTGTGTGTGTAACAGGACTGAGTGTCCCAGCACTGACTGTGTGTGTGTAACAGGACTGAGTGTCCCAGCACTGACTGTGTGTGTAACAGGACTGAGTGTCCCAGCACTGACTGTGTGTGTGTAACAGGACTGAGTGTCCCAGCACTGACTGTGTGTGTAACAGGACTGAGTGCCCCAGCACTGACTGTGTTTGTATAATAGGACTGAGTGTCCCAGCACTGACTGTGTGTGTAACAGGACTGAGTGTCCCAGCACAGACTATGTCTGTGTAACACGACTTAGTGTCCCAGCACTGACTGTGTGTGTAACAGGACTGAGTGTCCCAGCACTGACTGTGTGTGTAACAGGACTGAGTGTCCCAGCACTGACTGTGTGTGTCACAGGACTGAGTGTCCCAGCACTGACTGTGTGTAACAGGACTGAGTGTCCCAGCACTGACTGCGTGTGTAACAGGACGGACTGTCCCAGCACTGACTGTGTGTATAATACAGGAGTGAGTGTCCCAGCACTGACTGTGTGTATAACAGGAGTGAGTGTCCCAGCACTGACTGTCTGTGTAACAGGACTGAGTGTCCCAGCACTGACTGTGTGTGTAACAGGACTGAGTGTCCCAGCACTGACTGTGTGTGTAACAGGACTGAGTGTCCCAGCACTGACTGTGTGTGTGTGTGTGACAGGACTGAGTGTCCCAGCACTGACTGTGTGTGCAACAGGAGTGAGTGTCCCAGCACTGACTGTGTGTGTAACAGGACTGAGTATCCCAGCACTGACTGTGTGTGTGTAACAGGACTGAGTGTCCCAGTACTGACTGTGTGTGTGTGTAACAGGACTGAGTGTCCCAGCACAGACTGTGGGTGCAACAGGACTGAGTGTCCCAGCACTGACTGTCTGTGTAACAGGACTGAGTGTCCCAGCACTGACTGTGTGTGTAACAGGACTGAGTGTCCCAGCACTGACTGTGTGTGTAACAGGACTGAGTGTCCAAGCACTGACTGTGTGTGTAACAGGACTGAGTGTCCCAGCACTGACTGTGTGTGTAACAGGACTCAGTGTCCCAGCACTGACTGTGTGTGTAACAGGACTGAGTGTCCCAGCACTGACTGTGTGTGTAACAGGACTGAGTGTCCAAGCACTGACTGTGTGTGTAACAGGACTGAGTGTCCCAGCACTGACTGTGTGTGTAACAGGACTCAGTGTCCCAGCACTGACTGTGTGTGTATAACAGGACTGAGTGTCCCAGCACTGATTGTGTGTGCAGAACAGGACTGAGTGTCCCAGCACTGACTGTGTGTGTGTAACAGGACTGAGTGTCCCAGCACTGACTGTGTGTGTATAACAGGACTGAGTGTCCCAGCACTGACTGTGTGTGTAACAGGACTGAGTGTCCCAGCACTGACTGTGTGTGTGTGTAACAAGTCTGAGTGTCCCAGCACTGACTGTGTGTATAACAGGACTGAGTGTCCCAGCACTGACTGTGTGTGTGTAACAGGACTGAGTGTCCCAGCACTGACTGTGTGTGTAACAGGACTGAGTGTCCCAGCACTGACTGTGTGTGTGTAACAGGACTGAGTGTCCCAGCACTGACTGTGTGTGTAACAGGACTGAGTGTCCCAGCACTGACTGTGTGTGTGTAACAGGACTGAGTGTCCCAGCACTGACTGTGTGTGTGTAACAGGACTGAGTATCCCAGCACTGACTGTGTGTGTGTAACAGGACTGAGTGTCCCAGCACTGACTG
The DNA here is from genome assembly GCF_052327205.1 of Somniosus microcephalus. Classification (NCBI taxonomy): domain Eukaryota; kingdom Metazoa; phylum Chordata; class Chondrichthyes; order Squaliformes; family Somniosidae; genus Somniosus; species Somniosus microcephalus. Next base: position 2,097,168 of record NC_141009.1, on the reverse strand, counting down.
TGTGTGCAACAGGACTGAGTGTCCCAGCACTGACTGTGTGTGTGTAACAGGACTGAGTGTCCCAGCACTGACTGTGTGTGTAACAGGACTGAGTGTCCCAGCACTGACTGTGTTTGTATAACAGGACTGAGTGTCCCAGCACTGACTGTGTGTGTAACAGGACTGAGTGTCCCAGCACAGACTATGTCTGTGTAACACGACTTAGTGTCCCAGCACTGACTGTGTGTGTAACAGGACTGAGTGTCCCAGCACTGACTGTGTGTGTCACAGGACTGAGTGTCCCAGCACTGACTGTGTGTAACAGGACTGAGTGTCCCAGCACTGACTGCGTGTGTAACAGGACGGACTGTCCCAGCACTGACTGTGTGTATAATACAGGAGTGAGTGTCCCAGCACTGACTGTGTGTGTAACAGGAGTGAGTGTCCCAGCACTGACTGTGTGTGTATAACAGGACTGAGTGTCCCAGCACTGATTGTGTGTGTAGAACAGGACTGAGTGTCCCAGCATTGACTGTGTGTGTAACAGGACTGAGTGTCCCAGCACTGCCTGTGTGTGTAACAGGACTGAGTGTCCCAGCACTGACTGTGTGTGTAACAGGACTGAGTGTCCCAGCACTGACTGTGTGTGTAACAGGAGTGAGTGTCCCAGCACTGACTGTGTGTGTAACAGGACTGAGTGTTTTAGCACTGACTATGTGTGTAACAGGACTGAGTGTCCCAGCACAGACTGTGTCTGTGTAACAGGACTGAGTGTCCCAGCTCTGACTGTGTGTGTGTAACAGGACTGAGTGTCCCAGCACTGACTGTGTGTGTAACAGGACTGAGTGTCCCAGCACTGACTGTGTGTGTAACAGGACTGAGTGTCCTAGCACTGACTGTGTGTGTAACAGGACTGAGTGTCCCAGCACTGACTGTGTGTGTGTAAAAGGACTGAGTGTCCGAGCACTGACTGTGTGTATATTAGAGGACTGAGTGTCCCAGCACTGACTGTGTGTGTAACAGGACTGAGTGTCCCAGCACTGACTGTGTGTTTAACAGGACTGAGTGTCCCAGCAATGACTGTGTGTGTAACAGGACTGAGTGTCCCAGCACTGACTGTGTTTGTATAACAGGACTGAGTGTCCCAGCACTGACTGTGTGTGTAACAGGACTGAGCGTCCCAGCACTGACTGTGTGTGTAACAGGACTGAGTGTCCCAGCACAGACTGTGTGTGTAACAGGACTGAGTGTCCCAGCACTGACTGTGTGTGTGTCACAAGTCTGAGTGTCCCAGCGCGGACTGTGTGTATAACAGGACTGAGTGTCCCAGCACTGACTGTGTGTGTGTAACAGGACTGAGTGTCCCAGCACTGACTGTCTGTGTAACAGGACTGAGTGTCCCAGCACTGACTGTCTGTGTAACAGGACTGAGTGTCCCAGCACTGACTGTGTGTGTAACAGGACTGAGTGTCCCAGCACTGACTGTGTGTGTAACAGGACTGAGTGTCCCAGCACTGACTGTGTGTGTAACAGGACTGAGTGTCCCAGCACTGACTGTGTGTGTAACAGGACTGAGTGTCCCAGCACTGACTGTGTGTGTGTGTGTAACAGGACTGAGTGTCCCAGCACTGACTGTGTGTGTGTGTGTATAACAGGACTGAGTGTCCCAGCACTTACTGTGTGTACATTACAGGAGTGAGTGTCCCAGCACTGACTATGTGTGTAACAGGACTGAGTGTCCCAGCACAGACTGTGTGTGTAACAGGACTGAGTGTCCCAGCACTGACTGTGTGTGTAACAGGACTGAGTGTCCGAGCACTGACTGTGTGTGTAACAGGTCTGAGTGTCCCAGCACTGACTGAGTGTGTAACAGGACTGAGTGTCCCAGCACTGACTGTGTGTGTAACAGGACTGAGTGTCCCAGCACTGACTGTGTGTGTAACAGGACTGAGTGTCCCAGCACTGACTGTGTGTGTAACAGGACTGAGTGTCCGAGCACTGACTGTGTGTGTAACAGGTCTGAGTGTCCCAGCACTGACTGAGTGTGTAACAGGACTGAGTGTCCCAGCACTGACTGTGTGTGTGTAAAAGGACTGAGTGTCCGAGCACTGACTGTGTGTATATTAGAGGACTGAGTGTCCCAGCACTGACTGTGTGTGTAACAGGACTGAGTGTCCCAGCACTGACTGTGTGTTTAACAGGACTGAGTGTCCCAGCAATGACTGTGTGTGTAACAGGACTGAGTGTCCCTGCACTGACTGTGTGTGTAACAGGACTGAGCGTCCCAGCACTGACTGTGCGTGTGTTAGAGGACTGAGTGTCCCAGCGCGGACTGTGTGTGTGTAACAGGACTGAGTGTCCCAGCAATGACTGTGTGTGTAACAGGACTGAGTGTCCCAGCACTGACTGTGTGTGTAACAGGACTGAGTGTCCGAGCACTGACTGTGTGTGTAACAGGACTGAGTGTCCCAGCACTGACTGTGTGTGTGTAACAAGTCTGAGTGTCCCAGCGCGGACTGTGTGTATAACAGGACTGAGTGTCCCAGCACTGACTGTGTGTGTGTAACAGGACTGAGTGTCCCAGCACTGACTGTGTGTAACAGGACTGAGTGTCCCAGCACTGACTGTGTGTGTAACAGGACTGAGTGTCCCAGCACTGACTGTGTCTTTATTACAGGAGTGAGTGTCCCAGCACTGACTGTGTGTGTAACAGGAGTGAGTGTCCCAGCACTGACTGTGTGTGTAACAGGACTGAGTGTCCCAGCACTGACTGTGTCTTTATTACAGGAGTGAGTGTCCCAGCACTGACTGTGTGTGTAACAGGAGTGAGTGTCCCAGCACTGACTGTGTGTGTAACAGGCCTGAGTGTCCCAGCACTGACTGTTTGTCGAACAGGACTGAGTGTCCCAGCACTGACTGTGTGTGTATAACAGGACTGAGTGTCCCAGCACTGACTGTGTGTGTGTAACAGGACTGAGTGTCCCAGCAGTGACTGTGTGTGTAACAGGACTGAGTGTCCCAGCAATGACTGTGTGTGTAACAGGACTGAGTGTCCCAGCACTGACTGTGTGTGTAACAGGACTGAGTGTCCCAGCACTGACTGTGTGTGTAACAGGACTGAGTGTCCGAGCACTGACTGTGTGTGTAACAGGACTGAGTGTCCCAGCACTGACTGTGTGTGTAACAGGACTGAGTGTCCGAGCACTGACTGTGTGTGTAACAGGACTGAGTGTCCCAGCACTGACTGTGTGTGTGTGTAACAGGACTGAGTGTCCCCGCACTGACTGTGTGTGTAACAGGACTGAGTGTCCCAGCAATGACTGTGTGTGTAACAGGACTGAGTGTCCCAGCACTGACTGTGTGTGTAACAGGTCTGAGTGTCCCAGCACTGACTGAGTGTGTAACAGGACTGAGTGTCCCAGCACTGACTGTGTGTGTGTGTAAAAGGACTGATTGTCCGAGCACTGACTGTGTGTATATTACAGGACTGAGTGTCCCAGCACTGACTGTGCGTGTGTAAGAGGACTGAGTGTCCCAGCACTGACTGTGTGTGTGTAACAGGACTGAGTGTCCCAGCACTGACTGTGTGTGTAACAGGACTGAGTGTCCCAGCACTGACTGTGTGTGTAACAGGACTGAGTGTCCCAGCACTGACTGTGTCTTTATTACAGGAGTGAGTGTCCCAGCACTGACTGTGTGTGTAACAGGAGTGAGTGTCCCAGCACTGACTGTGTGTGTAACAGGACTCAGTGTCCCAGCACTGATGGTGTGTGTGTAAAAGGACTGAGTGTCCCAGCACTGACTATGTGTGTAACAGGACTGAGTGTCCCAGCACAGACTGTGTGTGTAACAGGACTGAGTGTCCCAGCACTGACTGTGTGTGTAACAGGATTGAGTGTCCCAGCACTGACTGTGTGTCCCAGCACTGACTGTGTGTGTAACAGGCCTGAGTGTCCCAGCACTGACTGTGTGTGTGTAACAGGACTGAGTGTCCCAGCACTGACTGTGTGTGTATAACAGGACTGAGTGTCCCAGCACTGACTGTGTGTGTGTAACAGGACTGAGTGTCCCAGTACTGACTGTGTGTGTAACAGGACTGAGTGTCCCAGCACTGACTGTGTGTGTGTAACAGGACTGAGTGTCCCAGCAGTGACTGTGTGTGACAGGACTGAGTGTCCCAGCAATGACTGTGTGTGTAACAGGACTGAGTGTCCCAGCACTGACTGTGTGTGTAACAGGACTGAGTGTCCGAGCACTGACTGTGTGTGTAACAGGACTGAGTGTCCCAGCACTGACTGTGTGTGTAACAGGACTGAGTGTCCCCGCACTGACTGAGTGTGTAACAGGACTGAGTGTCCTAGCACTGACTGTGTGTGTAACAGGACTGAGTGTCCCAGCACTGACTGTGTGTGTGTGTAACAGGACTGAGTGTCCCAGCACTGACTGTGTGTGTAACAGGACTGAGTGTCCCAGCACTAACTGTGTGTGTAACAGGACTGAGTGTCCCAGCAATGACTGTGTGTGTAACAGGACTGAGTGTCCCAGCACTGACTGTGTGTGTAACAGGACTGAGTGTCCCAGCACTGACTGTGTGTGTGTAACAAGTCTGAGTGTCCCAGCGCGGACTGTGTGTATAACAGGACTGAGTGTCCCAGCAATGACTGTGTGTGTAACAGGACTGAGTGTCCCAGCACTGACTGTGTGTGTAACAGGACTGAGTGTCCCAGCACTGACTGTGTGTTTAACAGGACTGAGTGTCCCAGCAATGACTGTGTGTGTGTAACAGGACTGAGTGTCCCAGCACTGACTGTTTGTCTAACAGGACTGAGTGTCCCAGCACTGACTGTGCGTGTGTTAGAGGACTGAGTGTCCCAGCACTGACTGTGTGTGTGTAACAGGACTGAGTGTCCCAGCACTGACTGTGTGTGTAACAGGACTGAGTGTCCCAGCACTGACTGTGTGTGTGTAACAAGTCTGAGTGTCCCAGCGCGGACTGTGTGTATAACAGGACTGAGTGTCCCAGCAATGACTGTGTGTGTAACAGGACTGAGTGTCCCAGCACTGACTGTGTGTGTAACAGGACTGAGTGTCCGAGCACTGACTGTGTGTGTAACAGGACTGAGTGTCCCAGCACTGACTGTGTGTGTGTAACAAGTCTGAGTGTCCCAGCGCGGACTGTGTGTATAACAGGACTGAGTGTCCCAGCACTGACTGTGTGTGTGTAACAGGACTGAGTGTCCCAGCACTGACTGTGTGTAACAGGACTGAGTGTCCCAGCACTGACTGTGTGTGTAACAGGACTGAGTGTCCCAGCACTGACTGTGTCTTTATTACAGGAGTGAGTGTCCCAGCACTGACTGTGTGTGTAACAGGAGTGAGTGTCCCAGCACTGACTGTGTGTGTAACAGGACTGAGTGTCCCAGCACTGACTGTGTCTTTATTACAGGAGTGAGTGTCCCAGCACTGACTGTGTGTGTAACAGGACTGAGTGTCCCAGCAATGACTGTGTGTGTAACAGGACTGAGTGTCCCAGCACTGACTGTGTGTGTAACAGGACTGAGTGTCCGAGCACTGACTGTGTGTGTAACAGGACTGAGTGTCCCAGCACTGACTGTGTGTGTAACAGGACTGAGTGTCCGAGCACTGACTGTGTGTGTAACAGGACTGAGTGTCCCAGCACTGACTGTGTGTGTAACAGGACTGAGTGTCCCCGCACTGACTGTGTGTGTAACAGGACTGAGTGTCCTAGCACTGACTGTGTGTGTAACAGGACTGTGTGTCCCAGCACTGACTGTGTGTGTGTGTAACAGGACTGAGTGTCCCAGCACTGACTGTGTGTGTAACAGGACTGAGTGTCCCAGCAATGACTGTGTGTGTAACAGGACTGAGTGTCCCAGCACTGACTGTGTGTGTAACAGGTCTGAGTGTCCCAGCACTGACTGAGTGTGTAACAGGACTGAGTGTCCCAGCACTGACTGTGTGTGTGTGTAAAAGGACTGAGTGTCCGAGCACTGACTGTGTGTATATTACAGGACTGAGTGTCCCAGCACTGACTGTGCGTGTGTAAGAGGACTGAGTGTCCCAGCACTGACTGTGTGTGTGTAACAGGACTGAGTGTCCCAGCACTGACTGTGTGTGTAACAGGACTGAGTGTCCCAGCACTGACTGTGTGTGTAACAGGACTGAGTGTCCCAGCACTGACTGTGTCTTTATTACAGGAGTGAGTGTCCCAGCACTGACTGTGTGTGTAACAGGAGTGAGTGTCCCAGCACTGACTGTGTGTGTAACAGGATTGAGTGTCCCAGCACTGACTGTGTGTGTAACAGGACTGAGTGTCCCAGCACTGACTGTGTGTGTAACAGGACTGAGTGTCCCAGCACTGACTGTGTGTGTAACAGGACTGAGTGTCCGAGCACTGACTGTGTGTGTAACAGGACTGAGTGTCCCAGCACTGACTGTGTGTGTAACAGGACTGAGTGTCCCCGCACTGACTGTGTGTGTGTAACAGGACTGAGTGTCCCAGTACTGACTGTTTGTGTAACAGGACTGAGTGTCCCAGCACTGACTGTGTGTGTCTAACAGGACTGAGTGTCCCAGCAGTGACTGTGTGTGTAACAGGACTGAGTGTCCCAGCAATGACTGTGTGTGTAACAGGACTGAGTGTCCCAGCACTGACTGTGTGTGTAACAGGACTGAGTGTCCCAGCACTGACTGTGTGTGTAACAGGACTGAGTGTCCCAGCACTGACTGTGTGTGTAACAGGACTGAGTGTCCGAGCACTGACTGTGTGTGTAACAGCACTGAGTGTCCCAGCACTGACTGTGTGTGTGTGTAACAGGACTGAGTGTCCCAGCACTGACTGTGTGTGTAACAGGACTGAGTGTCCCAGCAATGACTGTGTGTGTAACAGGACTGAGTGTCCCAGCACTGACTGTGTGTGTAACAGGTCTGAGTGTCCCAGCACTGACTGAGTGTGTAACAGGACTGAGTGTCCCAGCACTGACTGTGTGTGTGTGTAAAAGGACTGAGTGTCCGAGCACTGACTGTGTGCATATTACAGGACTGAGTGTCCCAGCACTGACTGTGCGTGTGTAAGAGGACTGAGTGTCCCAGCACTGACTGTGTGTGTGTAACAGGACTGAGTGTCCCAGCACTGACTGTGTGTGTAACAGGACTGAGTGTCCCAGCACTGACTGTGTGTGTGTAACAAGTCTGAGTGTCCCAGCGCGGACTGTGTGTGTAACAGGACTGAGTGTCCCAGCACTGACTGTGTGTGGAACAGGACTGAGTGTCCCAGCACTGACTGTGTGTGTAACAGGACTGAGTGTCCCAGCACTGACTGTGTGTGTAACAGGACTGAGTGTCCCAACAATGACTGTGTCTGTAACAGGACTGAGTGTCCCAGCACTGACTGTGTTTGTATAACAGGACTGAGTGTCGCAGCACTGACTGTGTGTATAACAGGACTGAGTGTCCCAGCACTGACTGTGTGTGTGTAACAGGACTGAGTGTCCCAGCAGTGACTGTGTGTGTAACAGGACTGAGTGTCCCAGCACTGACTGTGTGTGTAACAGGACTGAGTGTCCCAGCACTGACTGTGTGTGTAACAGGACTGAGTGTCCCAGCACTGACTGTGTGTGTAACAGGACTGAGTGTCCGAGCACTGACTGTGTGTGTAACAGGACTGAGTGTCCCAGCACTGACTGTGTGTGTAACAGGACTGAGTGTCCGAGCACTGACTGTGTGTAACAGCACTGAGTGTCCCAGCACTGACTGTGTGTGTAACAGGACTGAGTGTCCCAGCACTGACTGTGTGTGTAACAGGACTGAGTGTCCCCGCACTGACTGTGTGTGTAACAGGACTGAGTGTCCTAGCACTGACTGTGTGTGTAACAGGACTGTGTGTCCCAGCACTGACTGTGTGTGTGTGTAACAGGACTGAGTGTCCCAGCACTGACTGTGTGTGTAACAGGACTGAGTGTCCCAGCAATGACTGTGTGTGTAACAGGACTGAGTGTCCCAGCACTGACTGTGTGTGTAACAGGTCTGAGTGTCCCAGCACTGACTGAGTGTGTAACAGGACTGAGTGTCCCAGCACTGACTGTGTGTGTGTGTAAAAGGACTGAGTGTCCGAGCACTGACTGTGCGTGTGTAAGAGGACTGAGTGTCCCAGCGCGGACTGTGTGTATAACAGGACTGAGTGTCCCAGCACTGACTGTGTGTGTGTAACAGGACTGAGTGTCCCAGCACTGACTGTGTGTGTAACAGGACTGAGTGTCCCAGCACTGACTGTGTCTTTATTACAGGAGTGAGTGTCCCAGCACTGACTGTGTGTGTAACAGGAGTGAGTGTCCCAGCACTGACTGTGTGTGTAACAGGACTCAGTGTCCCAGCACTGATGGTGTGTGTGTAAAAGGACTGAGTGTCCCAGCACTGACTATGTGTGTAACAGGACTGAGTGTCCCAGCACAGACTGTGTGTGTAACAGGACTGAGTGTCCCAGCACTGACTGTGTGTGTAACAGGATTGAGTGTCCCAGCACTGATTGTGTGTCTAACAGGACTGAGTGTCCCAGCACTGACTGTGTGTGTAACAGGCCTGAGTGTCCCAGCACTGACTGTGTGTGTGTAACAGGACTGAGTGTCCCAGCACTGACTGTGTGTGTATAACAGGACTGAGTGTCCCAGCACTGACTGTGTGTGTGTAACAGGACTGAGTGTCCCAGTACTGACTGTGTGTGTAACAGGACTGAGTGTCCCAGCACTGACTGTGTGTGTGTAACAGGACTGAGTGTCCCAGCAGTGACTGTGTGTGACAGGACTGAGTGTCCCAGCAATGACTGTGTGTGTAACAGGACTGAGTGTCCCAGCACTGACTGTGTGTGTAACAGGACTGATTGTCCCAGCACTGACTGTGTGTGTAACAGGTCTGAGTGTCCCAGCACTGACTGAGTGTGTAACAGGACTGAGTGTCCCAGCACTGACTGTGTGTGTGTAAAAGGACTGAGTGTCCGAGCACTGACTGTGTGTATATTAGAGGACTGAGTGTCCCAGCACTGACTTTGTGTGTAACAGGACTGAGTGTCCCAGCACTGACTGTGTGTTTAACAGGACTGAGTGTCCCAGCATTGACTGTGTGTGTAACAGGACTGAGTGTCCCAGCACTGACTGTGTGTGTATAACAGGACTGAGTATCCCAGCACTGACTGTGTGTGTGTAACAGGACTGAGTGTCCCAGCACTGACTGTGTGTAACAGGACTGAGTGTCCCAGCACTGACTGTGTGTACATTACAGGAGTGAGTGTCCCAGCACTGACTATGTGTGTAACAGGACTGAGTGTCCCAGCACAGACTGTGTGTGTAACAGGACTGAGTGTCCCAGCACTGACTTTGTGTGTAACAGGACTGAGTGTCCCAGCAATGACTGTGTGTGTAACAGGACTGAGTGTCCCAGCACTGACTGTGTGTGTAACAGGACTGAGTGTCCCAGCACTGACTGTGTGTGTAACAGGACTGAGTGTCCCAGCACTGACTGTGTGTGTAACAGGACTGAGTGTCCGAGCACTGACTGTGTGTGCAACAGGACTGAGTGTCCCAGCACTGACTGTGTGTGTAACAGGACTGAGTGTCCCAGCACTGACTGTGTGTGTAACAGGTCTGAGTGTCCCAGCACTGACTGAGTGTGTAACAGGACTGAGTGTCCCAGCACTGACTGTGTGTGTGTAAAAGGACTGAGTGTCCGAGCACTGACTGTGTGTATATTACAGGACTGAGTGTCCCAGCACTGACTGTGTGTGTAACAGGACTGAGTGTCCCAGCACTGACTGTGTGTTTAACAGGACTGAGTGTCCCAGCAATGACTGTGTGTGACAGGACTGAGTGTCCCAGCACTGACTGTGTTTGTATAACAGGACTGAGTGTCCCAGCACTGACTGTGTTTGTATAACAGGACTGAGCGTCCCAGCACTGACTGTGCGTGTGTAAGAGGACTGAGTGTCCCAGCACTGACTGTGTGTGTGTAACAGGACTGAGTGTCCCAGCACTGACTGTGTGTGTAACAGGACTGAGTGTCCCAGCACTGACTGTGTGTGTGTAAGAGGACTGAGTGTCCCAGCGCGGACTGTGTGTGTAACAGGACTGAGTGTCCCAGCACTGACTGTGTCTTTATTACAGGAGTGAGTGTCCCAGCACTGACTGTGTGTGTAACAGGACTGAGTGTCCCAGCACTGACTGTGTCTTTATTACAGGAGTGAGTGTCCCAGCACTGACTGTGTGTGTAACAGGACTGAGTGTCCCAGCACAGACTGTGTGTGTAACAGGACTGAGTGTCCCAGCACTGACTGTGTGTGTAACAGGATTGAGTGTCCCAGCACTGACTGTGTGTGTAACAGGACTGAGTGTCCCAGCACTGACTGTGTGTGCAACAGGCCTGAGTGTCCCAGCACTGACTGTGTGTGTAACAGGATTGAGTGTCCCAGCACTGACTGTGTGTGTAACAGGATTGAGTGTCCCAGCACTGACTGTGTGTGTAACAGGATTGAGTGTCCCAGCACTGACTGTGTGTGTAACAGGACTGAGTGTCCCAGCACTGACTGTGTGTGCAACAGGCCTGAGTGTCCCAGCACTGACTGTGTGTGTAACAGGACTGAGTGTCCCCGCACTGACTGAGTGTGTAACAGGACTGAGTGTCCTAGCACTGACTGTGTGTGTAACAGGACTGAGTGTCCCAGCACTGACTGTGTGTGTGTGGAACAGGACTGAGTGTCCCAGCACTGACTGTGTGTGTAACAGGACTGAGTGTCCCAGCACTGACTGTGTGTGTAACAGGACTGAGTGTCCCAACAATGACTGTGTGTGTAACAGGACTGAGTGTCCCAGCACTGACTGTGTTTGTATAACAGGACTGAGTGTCGCAGCACTGACTGTGTGTTTAACAGGAGTGAGTGTCCCAGCAATGACTGTGTGTGTGTAACAGGACTGAGTGTCCCAACACGGACTGTGTGTGTAACAGGACTGGGTGTCCCAGCACTCACTGTGTGTGCAACAGGACTGAGTGTCCCAGCACTGACTGTGTGTGTAACAGCACTGAGTGTCCCAGCACTGACTGTCTGTGTAACAGGACTGAGTGTCCCAGCACTGACTGTGTGTTTAACAGGACTGAGTGTCCCAGCACTGACTGTGTGTGTGTCACAGGACTGAGTGTCCCAGCACTGACTGTGTGTGTGTAACAGGACTGAGTGTCCCAGCACAGACTGTGGGTGCAACAGGACTGAGTGTCCCAGCACTGACTGTCTGTGTAACAGGACTGAGTGTCCCAGCACTGACTGTGTGTGTAACAGGACTCAGTGTCCCAGCACTGACTGTGTGTGTGTGTAACAAGTCTGAGTGTCCCAGCGCGGACTGTGTGTATAACAGGACTGAGTGTCCCAGCACTGACTGTTTGTCTAACAGGACTGAGTGTCCCAGCACTGACTGTGTGTGTATAACAGGACTGAGTATCCCAGCACTGACTGTGTGTGTGTAACAGGACTCAGTGTCCCAGCACTGACTGTGTGTAACAGGACTGAGTGTCCCAGCACTGACTGTGTGTACATTACAGGAGTGAGTGTCCCAGCACTGACTATGTGTGTAACAGGACTGAGTGTCCCAGCACAGACTGTGTGTGTAACAGGACTGAGTGTCCCAGCACTGACTTTGTGTGTAACAGGACTGAGTGTCCCAGCAATGACTGTGTGTGTAACAGGACTGAGTGTCCCAGCACTGACTGTGTGTGTAACAGGACTGAGTGTCCCAGCACTGACTGTGCGTGTAACAGGACTGAGTGTCCCAGCACTGACTGTGTGTGTAACAGGGCTGAGTGTCCCAGCACTGACTGTGTGTGTAACAGGACTGAGTGTCCCAGCAGTGACTGTGTGTGTGTAACAGGGCTGAGTGTCCCAGCACTGACTGTTTGTCTAACAGGACTGAGTGTCCCAGCACGGACTGTGTGTGTAACAGGACTGGGTGTCCCAGCACTCACTGTGTGTGCAACAGGACTGAGTGTCCCAGCACTGACTGTGTCTGTGTAACGGGACTGAGTGTCCCAGCACTGACTGTGTCTGTGTAACAGGACTGAGTGTCCCAGCACTGACTGTGTGTAACAGGACTGAGTGTCCCAGCACTGACTGTCTGTGTTACAGGACTGAGTGTCCCAGCACTGACTGTGTGTGTAACAGGACTGAGTGTCCCAGCACTGACTGTGTGTGTAACAGGACTGAGTGTCCCAGCACTGACTGTGTGTGTGTAACAGGACTGAGTGTCCCAGGACAGACTGTGGGTGTAACAGGACTGAGTGTCCCAGCATTGACTGTGTGTGTACCAAGACTGAGTGTCCCAGCACTGACTGTGCGTGTAACAGGACTGAGTGTCCCAGCACTGACTGTGTGTGTAACAGGACTGAGTGTCCCAGCACTGACTGTGTGTGTAACAGGACTGAGTGTCCCAGCACTGACTGTGCGTGTAACAGGACTGAGTGTCCCAGCACTGACTGTGTGTGGAGCAGGACTGAGTCTCCCAGCACTGACTGTGTGTGTAACAGGACTGAGTGTCCCAGCACTGACTGTGTGTGTATTACAGGACTGAGTGTCCCAGCACTGACTGTGTGTGTACAACAGGACTGAGTGTCCCAGCACTGACTGTATGTGTAACAGGACTGAGTGTCCCAGCACTGACTGTGTGTGTAACAGGACTGAGTGTCCCAGCACTGACTGTATGTGTAACAGGACTGAGTGTCCCAGCACTGACTGTGTGTGTAACAGGACTGAGTGTCCCAGCACTGACTGTGTGTGTATAACAGGACTGAGTGTCCAAGCACTGACTGTGCGTATAACAGGACTGAGTGTCCCAGCAATCACTGTATTTGTATAACAGGACTGAGTGTCCCAGCACAGACTATGTGTGTGTAACTCGACTTAGTGTCCCAGCACTGACTGTGTGTGTAACAGGACTGAGTGTCCCAGCACTGACTGTGTGTGTAACAGGACTGAGTGTCCCAGCACTGACTGTGTGTGTAACAGGACTGAGTGTCCCAGCACTGACTGTGTGTGTAACAGGACTGAGTGTCCCAGCACTGACTGTGTGTGTGTAACAGGATTGAGTGTCCCAGCACTGACTGTGTGTGTAACAGGACTGAGTGTCCCAGCACTGACTGTGTGTGTAACAGGACTGAGTGTCCCAGCACTGACTGTGTGTGTGTAACAAGTCTGATTGTCCCAGCCGGACTGTGTGTAACAGGACTGAGTGTCCCAGCACTGACTGTATTTGTATAACAGGACTGAGTGTCCCAGCACAGACTATGTGTGTGTAACTCGACTTCGTGTCCCAGCACTGACTGTGTGTGTAACAGGACTGAGTGTCCCAGCACTGACTGTGTGTGTAACAGGACTGAGTGTCCCAGCACTGACTGTGTGTGTGTAACAGGACTGAGTGTCCCAGCACTGACTGTTTGTCTAACAGGACTGAGTGTCCCAGCACGGACTGTGTGTGTAACAGGACTGGGTGTCCCAGCACTCACTGTGTGTGTAACAGGACTGAGTGTCCCAGCACTGACTGTGTGTAACAGGACTGAGTGTCCCAGCACTGACTGTCTGTGTAACAGGACTGAGTGTCCCAGCACTGACTGTGTGTGTAACAGGACTGAGTGTCCCAGCACTGACTGTGTGTGTAACAGGACTGAGTTTCCCAGCACTGACTGTGTGTGTGTAACAGGACTGAGTGTCCCAGCACTGACTGTGTGTGTGTAACAGGACTGAGTGTCCCAGCACTGACTGTGTGTGTAACAGGACTGAGTGTCCCAGCAATGACTGTGTGTGTAACAGGACTGAGTGTCCCAGCACTGACTGTGTGTGTCACAGGACTGTGTGTCCCAGCACTGACTGTGTGTGTGTAACAGGACTGAGTGTCCCAGCACTGACTGTGTGTGTAACAGGACTGAGTGTCCCAGCACTGACTGTGTGTGTGTAACAGGACTGAGTGTCCCAGCACTGACTGTGTGTGTGTAACAGGACTGAGTGTCCCAGCACAGACTGTGGGTGTAACAGGACTGAGTGTCCCAGCATTGACTGTGTGTGTAACAAGACTGAGTGTCCCAGCACTGACTGTGTGTGTGTAACAGGACTGAGTGTCCCAGCACTGACTGTGTGTGTAACAGGACTGAGTGTCCCAGCACTGACTGTGTGTGTAACAGGACTGAGTGTCCCAGCAATGACTGTGTGTGTAACAGGACTGAGTGTCCCAGCACTGACTGTGTGTGTAACAGGACTGAGTGTCCCAGCACTGACTGTGTGTGTATTACAGGACTGAGTGTCCCAGCACTGACTGTGTGTGTACAACAGGACTGAGTGTCCCAGCACTGACTGTATGTGTAACAGGACTGAGTGTCCCAGCACTGACTGTGTGTGTAACAGGACTGAGTGTCCCAGCACTGACTGTGTGTGTATAACAGGACTGAGTGTCCAAGCACTGACTGTGTGTCTAACAGGACTGAGTGTCCCAGCACTGACTGCGTGTGTAACAGGACTGAGTGTCCCAGCACTGACTGTGTGTGTGTAACAAGTCTGAGTGTCCCAGCGCGGACTGTGTGTGTAACAGGATTGAGTGTCCCAGCACTGACTGTGTGTGTAACAGGACTGAGTGTCCCAGCACTGACTGTGTGTGTAACAGGACTGAGTGTCCCAGCACTGACTGTGTGTGTGTAACAAGTCTGAGTGTCCCAGCCGGACTGTGTGTATAACAGGACTGAGTGTCCCAGCACTGACTGTATTTGTACAACAGGACTGAGTGTCCCAGCACAGACTATGTGTGTGTAACTCGACTTAGTGTCCCAGCGCTGACTGTGTGTGTAACAGGACTGAGTGTCCCAGCACTGACTGTGTGTGTAACAGGACTGAGTGTCCCAGCACTGACTGTGTGTGTAACAGGGCTGAGTGTCCCAGCACTGACTGTGTGTGTAACAGGACTGAGTGTCCCAGCAGTGACTGTGTGTGTGTAACAGGACTGAGTGTCCCAGCACTGACTGTTTGTCTAACAGGACTGAGTGTCCCAGCACAGACTGTGTCTGTGTAACAGGACTGAGTGTCCCAGCACTGACTGTGTGTAACAGGACTGAGTGTCCCAGCACTGACTGTCTGTGTTACAGGACTGAGTGTCCCAGCACTGACTGTGTGTGTAACAGGACTGAGTGTCCCAGCACTGACTGTGTGTGTGTAACAGGACTGAGTGTCCCAGCACTGACTGTGTGTGTAACAGGACTGGGTGTCCCAGCACTGACTGTGTGTGTAACAGGACTGAGTGTCCCAGCACTGACTGTGTGTGTAACAGGACTGAGTGTCCCAGCACTGACTGTGTGTGTAACAGGACTGAGTGTCCCAGCACTGACTGTGTGTGTAACAGGACTCAGTGTCCCAGCACTGACTGTGTGTGTGTAACAGGACTGAGTGTCCCAGCACTGACTGTGTGTGTGTAACAGGACTGAGTGTCCCAGGACAGACTGTGGGTGTAACAGGACTGAGTGTCCCAGCACTGACTGTCTGTGCTACAGGACTGAGTGTCCCAGCACTGACTGTGTGTGTAACAGGACTGAGTGTCCCAGCAATGACTGTGTGTGTGTAACAGGACTGAGTGTCCCAGCACTGACTGCATGTGTGTAACAGGACTGAGTGTCCCAGCACTGATTGTGTGTGTAACAGGACTGAGTGTCCCAGCACTGACTGTGTGTGTAACAGGACTGAGTGTCCCAGCACTGACTGGGTGTGTGTAACAAGTCTGAGTGTCCCAGCGCGGACTGTGTGTATAACAGGACTGGGTGTCCCAGCACTGACTGTGTTTGTATAACAGGACTGAGTGTCCCAGCACTGACTCTGTGTGTAACAGGACTGAGTGTCCCAGCACTGACTGTGTTTGTATAACAGGACTGAGTGTCCCAGCACTGACTCTGTGTGTAACAGGACTGAGCGTCCCAGCACTGACTGTGTGTGTAACAGGACTGAGTGTCCCAGCACAGACTATGTGTGTGTAACACGACTTAGTGTCCCAGCACTGACTGTGTGTGTAACAGGACTGAGTATCCCAGCACTGACTGTGTGTGTAACAGGACTGAGTGTCCCAGCACTGACTGTGTGTGTAACAGGTCTGAGTGTCCCAGCACTGACTGAGTGTGTAACAGGACTGAGTGTCCCAGCACTGACTATGTGTGTAACAGGACTGAGTGTCCCAGCACAGACTGTGTGTGTAACAGGACTGAGTGTCCCAGCACTGACAGTGTGTGTAACAGGACTGAGTGTCCCATCACTGACTGTGTGTGTAACAGGACTGAGTGTCCCCGCACTGACTGTGGGTGTAACAGGACTGAGTGTCCCAGCACTGACTGTGTGTGTAACAGGACTGAGTGTCCCAGCACTGACTGTGTGTGTAACAGGACTGAGTGTCCCAGCACTGACTGTGTTTGTATAACAGGACTGAGTGTCCCAGCACTGACTGTGTGTGTAACAGGACTGAGTGTCCCAGCACAGACTATGTGTGTGTAACTCGACTTAGTGTCCCAGCACTGACTGTGTGTGTAACAGGTCTGAGTGTCCTAGCACTGACTGTGTGTGTGTAACAAGTCTGAGTGTCCCAGCACGGACTGGGTGTGTAGCAGGACTGAGTGTCCCAGCACTGACTGTGTGTGTAACAGGACTGAGTGTCCTAGCACTGACTGTGTGTGTGTAACAAGTCTGAGTGTCCCAGCACGGACTGTGTGTATAACAGGACTGAGTGTCCCAGCACTGACTGTGTTTGTATAACAGGACTGAGTGTCCCAGCACTGACTGTGTGTGTAACAGGACTGAGTGTCCCAGCACAGACTATGTGTGTGTAACACGACTTAGTCTCCCAGCACTGACTGTGTGTGTAACAGGACTGAGTATCCCAGCAGTGACTGTGTGTGTAACAGGACTGAGTGTCCCAGCACTGACTGTGTGTGCAACAGGTCTGAGTGTCCCAGCACTGACTGAGTGTGTAACAGGACTGAGTGTCCCAGCACTGACTATGTGTGTAACAGGACTGAGTGTCCCAGCACAGACTGTGTGTGTAACAGGACTGAGTGTCCCAGCACTGACTGTGTGTGTAACAGGACTGACTGTCCTAGCACTGACTGTGTGTGTGTAACAAGTCTGAGTGTCCCAGCGCGGACTGTGTGTATAACAGGACTGAGTGTCCCAGCACTGACTGTGTTTGTGCAACAGGACTGAGTGTCCCAGCACTGACTGTGTGTGTAACAGGACTGAGTGTCCCAGCACAGACTATGTGTGTGTAACTCGACTTAGTGTCCCAGCACTCACTGTGTGTGTAACAGGACTGAGTGTCCCAGCACTGACTATGTGTGTGTAACTCGACTTAGTGTCCCAGCACTCACTGTGTGTGCAACAGGACTGAGTGTCCCAGCACTGACTGTGTGTGTAACAGCACTGAGTGTCCCAGCACTGAATGTGTGTGTGTCACAGGACTGAGTGTCCCAGCAATGACTGTGTGTGTAACAGGACTGAGTGTCCCAGCACTGACTGTGTGTGTGTAACAGGAATGAGTGTCCCAGCACTGACTGTGTGTGTAACAGTACTGAGTGTCCCAGCACTGACTGTGTGTGTAACAGGACTGAGTGTCCCAGCACTGACTGTGTGTGTAACAGGACTGAGTGTCCCAGCACTGACTGTGTGTGAAACAGGACTGAGGTTCCCAGCACTGACTGTGTGTGTAACAGGACGGAGTGTCCCAGCACTGACTGTGTGTGTGTAACAGGACTGAGTGTCCCAGCACTGACTGTGTGTGTATAACAGGACTGAGTGTCCCAGCAATGACTGTGTGTGTGTAACAGGACTGAGTGTCCTAGCACTGACTGTGTGTGTGTAACAAGTCTGAGTGTCCCAGCGCGGACTGTGTGTATAACAGGACTGAGTGTCCCAGCACTGACTGTGTGTGTAACAGGACTGAGTGTCCCAGGACTGACTGTGTGTGTGTAACAGGACTGAGTGTCCCAGCACTGACTGTGTGTGTGTAACAGGACTGAGTGTCCCAGCACTGACTGTGTGTGTATAACAGGACTGAGTGTCCCAGCACGGACTGTGTGTGTATAACAGGACTGAGTGTCCCAGCACTGACTGTGTGTGTAACAGGACTGAGTGTCCCAGCAATGACTGTGTGTGTGTAACAGGACTGAGTGTCCCAGCACTGACTGTGTGTGTGTAACAGGACTGAGTGTCCCAGCACTGACTGTGTGTGTAACCGGACTAAGTGTCCCAGCACTGACTGTGTGTGTAACAGGACTGAGTGTCCCAGCACAGACTATGTGTGTGTAACAGGACTGAGTATCCCAGCACTGACTGTGTGTGTGTAACAGGACTGAGTGTCCCAGCACTGACTGTGTGTAGCAGGACTGAGTGTCCCAGCACTGAGTGTGTGTGCAAGAGGAGTGAGTGTCCCAGCACTGACTGTGTGTAACAGGACTGAGTGTCCCAGCACTGACTGTGTGTGTAACAGGACTGAGTGTACCAGCACTGACTGTGTGTATATTACAGGAGTGAGTGTCCCAGCACTGACTGTGTGTAACAGGAGTGAGTGTCCCAGCACTGACTGTGTGTGTAACAGGACTGAGTGTCCCAGCAGTGACGGTGTGTGTGTAACAGGACTGAGGGTCCCAGCACTGACTGTGTGTGTGTAACAGGACTGAGTGTCCCAGCACTGACTGTGTGTGTGTAACAGGACTGAGTGTCCCAGCACTGACTGTGTGTGTGTGTAACAGGACCGAGTGTCCCAGCACTGACTGTGTGTGTAACAGGACTGAGTGTCCCAGCACTGACTGTGTGTGTGTAACAGGACTGAGTGTCCCAGCACTGACTGTGTGTGTGTAACACGACTGAGTGTCCCAGCACTGACTGTCTGTGTGTTACAGGACTGAGTGTCCCAGCACTGACTGTGTGTGTAACAGGACTGAGTGTCCCAGCACTGACTGTGTGTGTGTAACAGGACTGAGTGTCCTAGCACTGAATGTGTGTGTAACAGGACTGAGTGTCCCAGCACTGACTGTGTGCGCAACAGGACTGAGTGTCCCAGCACTGACTGTGTGTGTAACAGGACTGAGTGTCCCAGCACTGACTGTGTGTGTAACAGCACTGAGTGTCCCAGCACTGAATGTGTGTGTGTAACAAGTCGGAGTGTCCCAGCGCGGACTGTGTGTATAACAGGACTGAGTGTCCCAGCACTGACTGTGTGTGTAACAGGACTGAGTGTCCCAGGACTGACTGTGTGTGTGTAACAGGACTGAGTGTCCCAGCACTGACTGTGTGTGTATAACAGGACTGAGTGTCCCAGCACTGACTGTGTGTGTATAACGGGACTGAGTGCCCCAGCACTGACTGTGTGTGTATAACAGGACTGAGTGTCCCAGCACTGACTGTGTGTGTGCAACAGGACTGAGTGTCCCAGCAATGACTGTGTGTGTGTAACAGGACTGAGTGTCCCAGCACTAACTGTGTGTGTAACAGGACTGAGTGTCCGAGCACTGACTGTGTGTGTGTAACAGGACTGAGTGTCCCAGCACTGACTGTGTGTGTAACAGGACTGAGTTTCCCAGCACTGACTGTGTGTGAAAACAGGACTGAGTGTCCCAGCACTGACTGTGTGTGTGCAACAGGACTGAGTGTCCCAGCAATGACTGTGTGTGTGCAACAGGACTGAGTGTCCCAGCACTGACTGTGTGTGTATAACAGGACTGAGTGTCCCAGCACTGACTGTGTGTGTGCAACAGGACTGAGTGTCCCAGCAATGACTGTGTGTGTGTAACAGGACTGAGTGTCCCAGCACTGACTGTATGTGTGTAACAGGACTGAGTGTCCCAGCAATGACTGTGTGTGTGTAACAGGACTGAGTGTCCCAGCACTGACTGCATGTGTGTAACAGGACTGAGTGTCCCAGCACTGATTGTGTGTGTAACAGGACTGAGTGTCCCAGCACTGACTGTGTGTGTAACAGGACTGAGTGTCCCAGCACTGACTGGGTGTGTAGCAGGACTGAGTGTCCCAGCACTGACTGTGTGTGTCTAACAGGACTGAGTGTCCCAGCACTGACTGTGTGTGGAACAGGACTGAGTGTCCCAGCACTGACTGTGTGTGTAACAGGACTGAGTGTCCCAGCACTGACTGTGTGTGTGTAACAAGTCTGAGTGTCCCAGCGCGGACTGTGTGTATAACAGGACTGGGTGTCCCAGCACTGACTGTGTGTGTAACAGGACTGAGTGTCCCAGCACTGACTGTGTGTGTATAACAGGACTGAGTGTCCCAGCACTGACTGTGTGTGTAACAGGACTGAGTGTCCCAGCACTGACTGTGTGTGTGTAACAGGACTGAGTGTCCCAGCAATGACTGTGTGTGTGTAACAGGACTGAGTGTCCCAGCACTGACTCTGTGTGTGTAACAGGAATGAGTGTCCCAGCACTGACTGTGTGTGTAACAGGACTGAGTGTCCCAGCACTGACTGTGTGTGTAACAGGACTGAGTGTCCCAGCACTGACTGTCTGTAACAGGACTGAGTGTCCCAGCACTGACTGTGTGTGTAACAGTACTGAGTGTCCCAGCACTGACTGTGTGTGTAACAGGACTGAGTTTCCCAGCACTGACTGTGTGTGTAACAGGACGGAGTGTCCCAGCACTGACTGTGTGTGTGTAACAGGACTGAGTGTCCCAGCACTGACTGTGTGTGTATAACAGGACTGAGTGTCCCAGCACTGACTGTGTGTGTATAACAGGACTGAGTGTCCCAGCACTGACTGTGTGTGTAACAGGACTGAGTATCCCAGCACTGACTGTGTGTGTGTAACAGGACTGAGTGTCCCAGCAATGACTGTGTGTGTGTAACAGGACTGAGTGTCCCAGCACTGACTGCGTGTGTGTAACAGGACTGAGTGTCCCAGCAATGACTGTGTGTGTGTAACAGGACTGAGTGTCCTAGCACTGACTGTGTGTGTGTAACAAGTCGGAGTGTCCCAGCGCGGACTGTGTGTATAACAGGACTGAGTGTCCCAGCACTGACTGTGTGTGCAACAGGACTGAGTGTCCCAGGACTGACTGTGTGTGTGTAACAGGACTGAGTGTCCCAGCACTGACTGTGTGTGTATAACAGGACTGAGTGTCCCAGCACTGACTGTGTGTGTATAACAGGACTGAGTGTCCCAGCACTGACTGTGTGTGTAAAACAGGACTGAGTGTCCCAGCACTGACTGTGTGTGTATAACAGGACTGAGTGTCCCAGCACTGACTGTGTGTGTGCAACAGGACTGAGTGTCCCAGCAATGACTGTGTGTGTGTAACAGGACTGAGTGTCCCAGCACTGACTGTGTGTGTGCAACAGGACTGAGTGTCCCAGCACTGACTGTGTGTGTAGCAGGACTGAGTGTCCCAGCACTGACTGTGTGTGTGCAACAGGACTGAGTGTCCCAGCACTGACTGGGTGTGTAGCAGGACTGAGTGTCCCAGCACTGACTGTGTGTGTAACAGGACTGAGTGTCCTAGCACTGACTGTGTGTGTGTAACAAGTCTGAGTGTCCCAGCACGGACTGTGTGTATAACAGGACTGAGTGTCCCAGCACTGACTGTGTGTGTAACAGGACTGACTGTCCTAGCACTGACTGTGTGTATAACAGGACTGAGTGTCCCAGCACTGACTGTGTGTGTAACAGGACTGAGTGTCCCAGCACTGACTGTGTGTATAACAGGACTGAGTGTCCCAGCACTGACTGTGTGTGTAACAGGACTGAGTGTCCCAGCACTGACTGTGTTTGTATAACAGGACTGAGCGTCCCAGCACTGACTGTGTGTGTAACAGGACTGAGTGTCCCAGCACAGACTATGTGTGTGTAACACGACTTAGTGTCCCAGCACTGACTGTGTGTGTAACAGGACTGAGTATCCCAGCACTGACTGTGTGTGTAACAGGACTGAGTGTCCCAGCACTGACTGTGTGTGTAACAGGTCTGAGTGTCCCAGCACTGACTGAGTGTGTAACAGGACTGAGTGTCCCAGCACTGACTATGTGTGTAACAGGACTGAGTGTCCCAGCACAGACTGTGTGTGTAACAGGACTGAGTGTCCCAGCACTGACTGTGTGTGTAACAGGACTGACTGTCCTAGCACTGACTGTGTGTGTGTAACAAGTCTGAGTGTCCCAGCGCGGACTGTGTGTATAACAGGACTGAGTGTCCCAGCACTGACTGTGTTTGTGCAACAGGACTGAGTGTCCCAGCACTGACTGTGTGTGTAACAGGACTGAGTGTCCCAGCACAGACTATGTGTGTGTAACTCGACTTAGTGTCCCAGCACTCACTGTGTGTGCAACAGGACTGAGTGTCCCAGCACTGACTGTGTGTGTAACAGCACTGAGTGTCCCAGCACTGAATGTGTGTGTGTCACAGGACTGAGTGTCCCAGCAATGACTGTGTGTGTAACAGGACTGAGTGTCCCAGCACTGACTGTGTGTGTGTAACAGGAATGAGTGTCCCAGCACTGACTGTGTGTGTAACAGTACTGAGTGTCCCAGCACTGACTGTGTGTGTAACAGGACTGAGTGTCCCAGCACTGACTGTGTGTGTAACAGGACTGAGTGTCCCAGCACTGACTGTGTGTGAAACAGGACTGAGTTTCCCAGCACTGACTGTGTGTGTAACAGGACGGAGTGTCCCAGCACTGACTGTGTGTGTGTAACAGGACTGAGTGTCCCAGCACTGACTGTGTGTGTATAACAGGACTGAGTGTCCCAGCAATGACTGTGTGTGTGTAACAGGACTGAGTGTCCTAGCACTGACTGTGTGTGTGTAACAAGTCTGAGTGTCCCAGCGCGGACTGTGTGTATAACAGGACTGAGTGTCCCAGCACTGACTGTGTGTGTAACAGGACTGAGTGTCCCAGGACTGACTGTGTGTGTGTAACAGGACTGAGTGTCCCAGCACTGACTGTGTGTGTGTAACAGGACTGAGTGTCCCAGCACTGACTGTGTGTGTATAACAGGACTGAGTGTCCCAGCACTGACTGTGTGTGTATAACAGGACTGAGTGTCCCAGCACTGACTGTGTGTGTAACAGGACTGAGTGTCCCAGCAATGACTGTGTGTGTGTAACAGGACTGAGTGTCCCAGCACTGACTGTGTGTGTGTAACAGGACTGAGTGTCCCAGCACTGACTGTGTGTGTAACCGGACTGAGTGTCCCAGCACTGACTGTGTGTGTAACAGGACTGAGTGTCCCAGCACAGACTATGTGTGTGTAACAGGACTGAGTGTCCCAGCACTGACTGTGTGTAGCAGGACTGAGTGTCCCAGCACTGAGTGTGTGTGCAAGAGGAGTGAGTGTCCCAGCACTGACTGTGTGTAACAGGACTGAGTGTCCCAGCACTGACTGTGTGTGTAACAGGACTGAGTGTACCAGCACTGACTGTGTGTATATTACAGGAGTGAGTGTCCCAGCACTGACTGTGTGTGTAACAGGAGTGAGTGTCCCAGCACTGACTGTGTGTGTAACAGGACTGAGTGTCCCAGCAGTGACGGTGTGTGTGTAACAGGACTGAGTGTCCCAGCACTGACTGTGTGTGTGTAACAGGACTGAGTGTCCCAGCACTGACTGTGTGTGTGTAACAGGACTGAGTGTCCCAGCACTGACTGTGTGTGTGTGTAACAGGACCGAGTGTCCCAGCACTGACTGTGTGTGTAACAGGACTGAGTGTCCCAGCACTGACTGTGTGTGTGTAACAGGACTGAGTGTCCCAGCACTGACTGTGTGTGTGTAACACGACTGAGTGTCCCAGCACTGTCTGTCTGTGTGTTACAGGACTGAGTGTCCCAGCACTGACTGTGTGTGTAACAGGACTGAGTGTCCCAGCATTGACTGTGTGTGTGTAACAGGACTGAGTGTCCTAGCACTGAATGTGTGTGTAACAGGACTGAGTGTCCCAGCACTGACTGTGTGTGCAACAGGACTGAGTGTCCCAGCACTGACTGTGTGTGTAACAGGACTGAGTGTCCCAGCACTGACTGTGTGTGTAACAGCACTGAGTGTCCCAGCACTGAATGTGTGTGTGTAACAAGTCGGAGTGTCCCAGCGCGGACTGTGTGTATAACAGGACTGAGTGTCCCAGCACTGACTGTGTGTGTAACAGGACTGAGTGTCCCAGGACTGACTGTGTGTGTGTAACAGGACTGAGTGTCCCAGCACTGACTGTGTGTGTATAACAGGACTGAGTGTCCCAGCACTGACTGTGTGTGTATAACGGGACTGAGTGTCCCAGCACTGACTGTGTGTGTATAACAGGACTGAGTGTCCCAGCACTGACTGTGTGTGTATAACAGGACTGAGTGTCCCAGCAATGACTGTGTGTGTGTAACAGGACTGAGTGTCCCAGCAATGACTGTGTGTGTGTAACAGGACTGAGTGTCCCAGCACTGACTGTGTGTGTGCAACAGGACTGAGTGTCCCAGCACTGACTGTGTGTGTGTAACAGGACTGAGTGTCCCAGCAATGACTGTGTGTGTGTAACAGGACTGAGTGTCCCAGCACTGACTGCATGTGTGTAACAGGACTGAGTGTCCCAGCCCTGACTGTGTGTGTAACAGGACTGAGTGTCCCAGCACTGACTGTGTGTGTAACAGGACTGAGTGTCCCAGCACTGACTGGGTGTGTAACAGGACTGAGTGTCCTAGCACTGACTGTGTGTGTAACAGGACTGAGTGTCCCAGCACTGACTGTGTGTGTAACAGGACTGAGTGTCCCAGCACTGACTGGGTGTGTAGCAGGACTGAGTGTCCCAGCACTGACTGTGTGTGTAACAGGACTGAGTGTCCCAGCACTGACTGTGTGTGTGTAACAGGACTGAGTGTCCCAGCACTGACTGCATGTGTGTAACAGGACTGAGTGTCCCAGCACTGACTGTGTGTGTAACAGGACTGAGTGTCCCAGCACTGACTGGGTGTGTAACAGGACTGAGTGTCCCAGCACTCACTGTGTGTGTAACAGGACTGAGTGTCCCAGCACTGACTGTGTGTGTAACAGGACTGAGTGTCCCAGCACTGACTGGGTGTGTAACAGGACTGAGTGTCCTAGCACTGACTGTGTGTGTAACAGGACTGAGTGTCCCAGCACTGACTGTGTGTGTAACAGGACTGAGTGTCCCAGCACTGACTGTGTGTGTAACAGGACTGAGTGTCCCAGCACTGACTGTGTGTGTAACAGGACTGAGTGTCCTAGCACTGACTGTGTGTGTGTAACAGGACTGAGTGTCCCAGCAATGACTGTGTGTGTGTAACAGGACTGAGTGTCCCAGCACTGACTGCGTGTGTGTAACAGGACTGAGTGTCCCAGCAATGACTGTGTGTGTGTAACAGGACTGAGTGTCCCAGCACTGACTGCGTGTGTGTAACAGGACTGAGTGTCCCAGCAATGACTGTGTGTGTGTAACAGGACTGAGTGTCCCAGCACTGACTGCGTGTGTGTAACAGGACTGAGTGTCCCAGCAATGACTGTGTGTGTGCAACAGGACTGAGTGTCCTAGCACTGACTGTGTGTGTGTAACAAGTCGGAGTGTCCCAGCGCGGACTGTGTGTATAACAGGACTGAGTGTCCCAGCACTGACTGTGTGTGTAACAGGACTGAGTGTCCCAGGACTGACTGTGTGTGTGTAACAGGACTGAGTGTCCCAGCACTGACTGTGTGTGTATAACAGGACTGAGTGTCCCAGCACTGACTGTGTGTGTAACAGGACTGAGTGTCCCAGCACTGACTGCATGTGTGTAACAGGACTGAGTGTCCCAGCACTGACTTTGTGTGTAACAGGACTGAGTGTCCCAGCACTGACTGTGTGTGTAACAGGACTGAGTGTCCCAGCACTGACTGTGTGTGTAACAGGACTGAGTGTCCCAGCACTGACTGTGTGTGTAACAGGACTGAGTGTCCCAGCACTGACTGTGTGTGTATAACAGGACTGAGTGTCCCAGCACTGACTGTGTGTGTAACAGGACTGAGTGTCCCAGCACTGACTGTGTGTGTAACAGGACTGAGTGTCCCAGCACTGACTGTGTGTGTAACAGGACTGAGTGTCCCAGCGCGGACTGTGTGTATAACAGGACTGAGTGTCCCAGCACTGACTGTGTGTGTGTAACAGGACTGAGTGTCCCAGCAGTGACTGTGTGTGAAAACAGGACTGAGTGTCCCAGCACTGACTGTGTGTGTAACAGGACTGAGTGTCCCAGCACTGACTGTGTGTGTATAACAGGACTGAGTGTCCCAGCACTGACTGTGTGTGTAACAGGACTGAGTGTCCCAGCACTGACTGCATGTGTGTAACAGGACTGAGTGTCCCAGCACTGACTGTGTGTGTAACAGGACTGAGTGTCCCAGCACTGACTGGGTGTGTAGCAGGACTGAGTGTCCCCGCACTGACTGTGTGTAACAGGACTGAGTGTCCCAGCACTGACTGTGTGTGTAACAGGACTGAGTGTCCCAGCACTGACTGGGTGTGTAGCAGGACTGAGTGTCCCCGCACTGACTGTGTGTGTAACAGGACTGAGTGTCCCAGCACTGACTGTGTGTGTAACAGGACTGAGTGTCCCAGCACTGACTGTGTGTGTAACAGGACTGAGTGTCCCAGCACTGACTGGGTGTGTGTAACAGGACTGAGTGTCCCAGCACTGACTGCGTGTGAAAACAGGACTGAGTGTCCCAGCACTGACTGTGTGTGTGTAACAGGACTGAGTGTCCCAGCACTGACTGTGTGTGTAACAGGACTGAGTGTCCCAGCACTGACTGTGTGTGTAACAGGACTGAGTGTCCCAGCACTGACTGTGTGTGTAACAGGACTGAGTGTCCCAGCACTGACTGTGTGTGTATAACAGGACTGAGTGTCCCAGCACTGACTGTGTGTGTATAACAGGACTGAGTGTCCCAGCACTGACTGTGTGTGTATAACAGGACTGAGTGTCCCAGCACTGACTGTGTGTGTAACAGGACTGAGTGTCCCAGCACTGACTGCATGTGTGTAACAGGACTGAGTGTCCCAGCACTGACTGTGTGTGTAACAGGACTGAGTGTCCCAGCACTGACTGGGTGTGTAGCAGGACTGAGTGTCCCCGCACTGACTGTGTGTAACAGGACTGAGTGTCCCAGCACTGACTGTGTGTGTAACAGGACTGAGTGTCCCAGCACTGACTGGGTGTGTAGCAGGACTGAGTGTCCCCGCACTGACTGTGTGTGTAACAGGACTGAGTGTCCCAGCACTGACTGTGTGTGTAACAGGACTGAGTGTCCCAGCACTGACTGTGTGTGTAACAGGACTGAGTGTCCCAGCACTGACTGGGTGTGTGTAACAGGACTGAGTGTCCCAGCACTGACTGCGTGTGAAAACAGGACTGAGTGTCCCAGCACTGACTGTGTGTGTGTAACAGGACTGAGTGTCCCAGCACTGACTGTGTGTGTAACAGGACTGAGTGTCCCAGCACTGACTGTGTGTGTAACAGGACTGAGTGTCCCAGCACTGACTGTGTGTGTAACAGGACTGAGTGTCCCAGCACTGACTGTGTGTGTAACAGGACTGAGTGTCCCAGCACTGACTGTGTGTGTATAACAGGACTGAGTGTCCCAGCACTGACTGTGTGTGTAACAGGACTGAGTGTCCCAGCACTGACTGTGTGTAACAGGACTGAGTGTCCCAGCACTGACTGTGTGTGTAACAGGACTGAGTGTCCCAGCACTGACTGTGTGTGTAACAGGACTGAGTGTCCCAGCACTGACTGGGTGTGTGTAACAGGACTGAGTGTCCCAGCACTGACTTTGTGTGTAACAGGACTGAGTGTCCCAGCACTGACTGTGTGTGTAACAGGACTGAGTGTCCCAGCACTGACTGCATGTGTGTAACAGGACTGAGTGTCCCAGCACTGACTGTGTGTGTAACAGGACTGAGTGTCCCAGCACTGACTGGGTGTGTAGCAGGACTGAGTGTCCCCGCACTGACTGTGTGTAACAGGACTGAGTGTCCCAGCACTGACTGTGTGTGTAACAGGACTGAGTGTCCCAGCACTGACTGGGTGTGTAACAGGACTGAGTGTCCCAGCACTGACTGTGTGTGTAACAGGACTGAGTGTCCCAGCACTGACTGTGTGTGTAACAGGACTGAGTGTCCCAGCACTGACTGTGTGTGTATAACAGGACTGAGTGTCCCAGCACTGACTGTGTGTGTAACAGGACTGAGTGTCCCAGCACTGACTGCATGTGTGTAACAGGACTGAGTGTCCCAGCACTGACTGTGTGTGTAACAGGACTGAGTGTCCCAGCACTGACTGGGTGTGTAGCAGGACTGAGTGTCCCCGCACTGACTGTGTGTAACAGGACTGAGTGTCCCAGCACTGACTGTGTGTGTAACAGGACTGAGTGTCCCAGCACTGACTGGGTGTGTAGCAGGACTGAGTGTCCCCGCACTGACTGTGTGTGTAACAGGACTGAGTGTCCCAGCACTGACTGTGTGTGTAACAGGACTGAGTGTCCCAGCACTGACTGTGTGTGTAACAGGACTGAGTGTCCCAGCACTGACTGGGTGTGTGTAACAGGACTGAGTGTCCCAGCACTGACTGCGTGTGAAAACAGGACTGAGTGTCCCAGCACTGACTGTGTGTGTGTAACAGGACTGAGTGTCCCAGCACTGACTGTGTGTGTAACAGGACTGAGTGTCCCAGCACTGACTGTGTGTGTAACAGGACTGAGTGTCCCAGCACTGACTGTGTGTGTAACAGGACTGAGTGTCCCAGCACTGACTGTGTGTGTATAACAGGACTGAGTGTCCCAGCACTGACTGTGTGTGTATAACAGGACTGAGTGTCCCAGCACTGACTGTGTGTGTATAACAGGACTGAGTGTCCCAGCACTGACTGTGTGTGTAACAGGACTGAGTGTCCCAGCACTGACTGCATGTGTGTAACAGGACTGAGTGTCCCAGCACTGACTGTGTGTGTAACAGGACTGAGTGTCCCAGCACTGACTGGGTGTGTAGCAGGACTGAGTGTCCCCGCACTGACTGTGTGTAACAGGACTGAGTGTCCCAGCACTGACTGTGTGTGTAACAGGACTGAGTGTCCCAGCACTGACTGGGTGTGTAGCAGGACTGAGTGTCCCCGCACTGACTGTGTGTGTAACAGGACTGAGTGTCCCAGCACTGACTGTGTGTGTAACAGGACTGAGTGTCCAAGCACTGACTGTGTGTGTAACAGGGCTGAGTGTCCCAGCACTGACTGGGTGTGTGTAACAGGACTGAGTGTCCCAGCACTGACTGCGTGTGAAAACAGGACTGAGTGTCCCAGCACTGACTGTGTGTGTGTAACAGGACTGAGTGTCCCAGCACTGACTGTGTGTGTAACAGGACTGAGTGTCCCAGCACTGACTGTGTGTGTAACAGGACTGAGTGTCCCAGCACTGACTGTGTGTGTAACAGGACTGAGTGTCCCAGCACTGACTGTGTGTGTAACAGGACTGAGTGTCCCAGCACTGACTGTGTGTGTATAACAGGACTGAGTGTCCCAGCACTGACTGTGTGTGTAACAGGACTGAGTGTCCCAGCACTGACTGTGTGTAACAGGACTGAGTGTCCCAGCACTGACTGTGTGTGTAACAGGACTGAGTGTCCCAGCACTGACTGTGTGTGTAACAGGACTGAGTGTCCCAGCACTGACTGGGTGTGTGTAACAGGACTGAGTGTCCCAGCACTGACTTTGTGTGTAACAGGACTGAGTGTCCCAGCACTGACTGTGTGTGTAACAGGACTGAGTGTCCCAGCACTGACTGCATGTGTGTAACAGGACTGAGTGTCCCAGCACTGACTGTGTGTGTAACAGGACTGAGTGTCCCAGCACTGACTGGGTGTGTAGCAGGACTGAGTGTCCCCGCACTGACTGTGTGTAACAGGACTGAGTGTCCCAGCACTGACTGTGTGTGTAACAGGACTGAGTGTCCCAGCACTGACTGGGTGTGTAACAGGACTGAGTGTCCCAGCACTGACTGTGTGTAACAGGACTGAGTGTCCCAGCACTGACTGTGTGTGTAACAGGACTGAGTGTCCCAGCACTGACTGTGTGTGTAACAGGACTGAGTGTCCCAGCACTGACTGGGTGTGTGTAACAGGACTGAGTGTCCCAGCACTGACTGCGTGTGAAAACAGGACTGAGTGTCCCAGCACTGACTGTGTGTGTGTAACAGGACTGAGTGTCCCAGCACTGACTGTGTGTGTAACAGGACTGAGTGTCCCAGCACTGACTGTGTGTGTAACAGGACTGAGTGTCCCAGCACTGACTGTGTGTGTAACAGGACTGAGTGTCCCAGCACTGACTGTGTGTGTATAACAGGACTGAGTGTCCCAGCACTGACTGTGTGTGTAACAGGACTGAGTGTCCCAGCACTGACTGTGTGTAACAGGACTGAGTGTCCCAGCACTGACTGTGTGTGTAACAGGACTGAGTGTCCCAGCACTGACTGTGTGTGTAACAGGACTGAGTGTCCCAGCACTGACTGGGTGTGTGTAACAGGACTGAGTGTCCCAGCACTGACTTTGTGTGCAACAGGACTGAGTGTCCCAGCACTGACTGTGTGTGTAACAGGACTGAGTGTCCCAGCACTGACTGTGTGTGTAACAGGACTGAGTGTCCCAGCACTGACTGTGTGTGTAACAGGACTGAGTGTCCCAGCACTGACTGTGTGTGTAACAGGACTGAGTGTCCCAGCACTGACTGTGTGTGTATAACAGGACTGAGTGTCCCAGCACTGACTGTGTGTGTAACAGGACTGAGTGTCCCAGCACTGACTGTGTGTGTAACACGACTTAGTGTCCCAGCACTGACTGTGTGTGTAACAGGACTGAGTGTCCCAGCACAGACTATGTGTGTGTAACAGGACTGAGTGTCCCAGCACTGACTCTGTGTGTAACACGACTTAGTGTCCCAGCACTGACTGTGTGTGTAACAGGACTGAGTGTCCCAGCACAGACTATGTGTGTGTAACACGACTTAGTGTCCCAGCACTGACTGTGTGTGTAACAGGACTGAGTATCCCAGCACTGACTGTGTGTGTAACAGGACTGAGTGTCCCAGCACTGACTGTGTGTGTAACAGGACTGAGTGTCCCAGCGCGGACTGTGTGTATAACAGGACTGAGTGTCCCAGCACTGACTGTGTGTGTGTAACAGGACTGAGTGTCCCAGCAGTGACTGTGTGTGAAAACAGGACTGAGTGTCCCAGCACTGACTGTGTGTGTAACAGGACTGAGTGTCCCAGCACTGACTGTGTGTGTAACAGGACTGAGTGTCCCAGCACTGACTGTGTGTGTAACAGGACTGAGTGTCCCAGCACTGACTGTGTGTGTGCAACAGGACTGAGTGTCCCAGCAATGACTGTGTGTGTGCAACAGGACTGAGTGTCCCAGCACTGACTGTGTGTGTATAACAGGACTGAGTGTCCCAGCACTGACTGTGTGTGTGCAACAGGACTGAGTGTCCCAGCACTGACTGTATGTGTGTAACAGGACTGAGTGTCCCAGCAATGACTGTGTGTGTGTAACAGGACTGAGTGTCCCAGCACTGACTGCATGTGTGTAACAGGACTGAGTGTCCCAGCACTGATTGTGTGTGTAACAGGACTGAGTGTCCCAGCACTGACTGTGTGTGTAACAGGACTGAGTGTCCCAGCACTGACTGGGTGTGTAGCAAGACTGAGTGTCCCAGCACTGACTGTGTGTGTCTAACAGGACTGAGTGTCCCAGCACTGACTGTGTGTGTAACAGGACTGAGTGTCCCAGCACTGACTGTGTGTGTAACATGACTGAGTGTCCCAGCACTGACTGTGTGTGGAACAGGACTGAGTGTCCCAGCACTGACTGTGTGTGTAACAGGACTGAGTGTCCCAGCACTGACTGTGTGTGTAACAGGACTGAGTGTCCCAGCACTGACTGTGTGTGTGTAACAAGTCTGAGTGTCCCAGCGCGGACTGTGTGTATAACAGGACTGGGTGTCCCAGCACTGACTGTGTGTGTAACAGGACTGAGTGTCCCAGCACTGACTGTGTGTGTGTAACAAGTCTGAGTGTCCCAGCACTGACTGTGTTTGTATAACAGGACTGAGTGTCCCAGCACTGACTGTGTGTATAACAGGACTGGGTGTCCCAGCACTGACTGTGTTTGTATAACAGGACTGAGTGTCCCAGCACTGACTCTGTGTGTAACAGGACTGAGCGTCCCAGCACTGACTGTGTGTGTAACAGGACTGAGTGTCCCAGCACTGACTGTGTGTAACAGGACTGAGTGTCCCAGCACTGACTGTGTGTGTAACACGACTTAGTGTCCCAGCACTGACTGTGTGTGTAACAGGACTGAGTGTCCCAGCACAGACTATGTGTGTGTAACAGGACTGAGTGTCCCAGCACTGACTCTGTGTGTAACACGACTTAGTGTCCCAGCACTGACTGTGTGTGTAACAGGACTGAGTGTCCCAGCACAGACTATGTGTGTGTAACACGACTTAGTGTCCCAGCACTGACTGTGTGTGTAACAGGACTGAGTATCCCAGCACTGACTGTGTGTGTAACAGGACTGAGTGTCCCAGCACTGACTGTGTGTGTAACAGGTCTGAGTGTCCCAGCACAGACTGTGTGTGTAACAGGACTGAGTGTCCCAGCACTGACAGTGTGTGTAACAGGACTGAGTGTCCCATCACTGACTGTGTGTGTAACAGGACTGAGTGTCCCCGCACTGACTGTATGTGTAACAGGACTGAGTGTCCCAGCACTGACTGTGTGTGTGTAACAGGACTGAGTGTCCCAGCACAGACTGTGGGTGTAACAGGACTGAGTGTCCCAGCACTGACTGTGTGTATAACAGGACTGAGTGTCCCAGCACTGACTGTGTGTGTAACAGGACTGAGTGTCCCAGCACTGACTGTGTGTGTAACAGGAGTGAGTGTCCCAGCACTGACTGTGTGTGTAACAGGACTGAGTGTCCCAGCAGTGACGGTGTGTGTGTAACAGGACTGAGTGTCCCAGCACTGACTGTGTGTGTGTAACAGGACTGAGTGTCCCAGCACTGACTGTGTGTGTGTAACAGGACTGAGTGTCCCAGCACTGACTGTGTGTGTGTGTAACAGGACCGAGTGTCCCAGCACTGACTGTGTGTGTAACAGGACTGAGTGTCCCAGCACTGACTGTGTGTGTGTAACAGGACTGAGTGTCCCAGCACTGACTGTGTGTGTGTAACACGACTGAGTGTCCCAGCACTGACTGTCTGTGTGTTACAGGACTGAGTGTCCCAGCACTGACTGTGTGTGTAACAGGACTGAGTGTCCCAGCACTGACTGTGTGTGTGTAACAGGACTGAGTGTCCTAGCACTGAATGTGTGTGTAACAGGACTGAGTGTCCCAGCACTGACTGTGTGTGCAACAGGACTGAGTGTCCCAGCACTGACTGTGTGTGTAACAGGACTGAGTGTCCCAGCACTGACTGTGTGTGTAACAGCACTGAGTGTCCCAGCACTGAATGTGTGTGTGTAACAAGTCGGAGTGTCCCAGCGCGGACTGTGTGTATAACAGGACTGAGTGTCCCAGCACTGACTGTGTGTGTAACAGGACTGAGTGTCCCAGGACTGACTGTGTGTGTGTAACAGGACTGAGTGTCCCAGCACTGACTGTGTGTGTATAACAGGACTGAGTGTCCCAGCACTGACTGTGTGTGTATAACGGGACTGAGTGTCCCAGCACTGACTGTGTGTGTATAACAGGACTGAGTGTCCCAGCACTGACTGTGTGTGTGTAACAGGACTGAGTGTCCCAGCACTGACTGCATGTGTGTAACAGGACTGAGTGTCCCAGCCCTGACTGTGTGTGTAACAGGACTGAGTGTCCCAGCACTGACTGTGTGTGTAACAGGACTGAGTGTCCCAGCACTGACTGGGTGTGTAGCAGGACTGAGTGTCCCAGCACTGACTGTGTGTGTAACAGGACTGAGTGTCCTAGCACTGACTGTGTGTGTGTAACAGGACTGAGTGTCCCAGCAATGACTGTGTGTGTGTAACAGGACTGAGTGTCCCAGCACTGACTGCGTGTGTGTAACAGGACTGAGTGTCCCAGCAATGACTGTGTGTGTGCAACAGGACTGAGTGTCCTAGCACTGACTGTGTGTGTGTAACAAGTCGGAGTGTCCCAGCGCGGACTGTGTGTATAACAGGACTGAGTGTCCCAGCACTGACTGTGTGTGTAACAGGACTGAGTGTCCCAGGACTGACTGTGTGTGTGTAACAGGACTGAGTGTCCCAGCACTGACTGTGTGTGTATAACAGGACTGAGTGTCCCAGCACTGACTGTGTGTGTAACAGGACTGAGTGTCCCAGCACTGACTGCATGTGTGTAACAGGACTGAGTGTCCCAGCACTGACTGTGTGTGTAACAGGACTGAGTGTCCCAGCACTGACTGGGTGTGTAGCAGGACTGAGTGTCCCCGCACTGACTGTGTGTAACAGGACTGAGTGTCCCAGCACTGACTGTGTGTGTAACAGGACTGAGTGTCCCAGCACTGACTGGGTGTGTAGCAGGACTGAGTGTCCCCGCACTGACTGTGTGTGTAACAGGACTGAGTGTCCCAGCACTGACTGTGTGTGTAACAGGACTGAGTGTCCCAGCACTGACTGTGTGTGTAACAGGACTGAGTGTCCCAGCACTGACTGGGTGTGTGTAACAGGACTGAGTGTCCCAGCACTGACTGTGTGTGAAAACAGGACTGAGTGTCCCAGCACTGACTGTGTGTGTGTAACAGGACTGAGTGTCCCAGCACTGACTGGGTGTGTGTAACAGGACTGAGTGTCCCAGCACTGACTGTGTGTGTAACAGGACTGAGTGTCCCAGCACTGACTGTGTGTCTAACAGGACTGAGTGTCCCAGCACTGACTGTGTGTGTATAACAGGACTGAGTGTCCCAGCACTGACTGTGTGTGTAACAGGACTGAGTGTCCCAGCACTGACTGTGTGTGTAACAGGACTGAGTGTCCCAGCACTGACTGTGTGTCTAACAGGACTGAGTGTCCCAGCACTGACTGTGTGTGTAACAGGACTGAGTGTCCCAGCACTGACTGTGTGTGTAACAGGACTGAGTGTCCCAGCACTGACTGTGTGTGAAAACAGGACTGAGTGTCCCAGCACTGACTGTGTGTGTAACAGGACTGAGTGTCCCAGCACTGACTGTGTGTGTAACAGGACTGAGTGTCCCAGCACTGACTGTGTGTGTAACAGGACTGAGTGTCCCAGCACTGACTGTGTGTGTAACAGGACTGAGTGTCCCAGCACTGACTGTGTGTGTAACAGGACTGAGTGTCCCAGCACTGACTGTGTGTGAAAACAGGACTGAGTGTCCCAGCACTGACTGTGTGTGTAACAGGACTGAGTGTCCCAGCACTGACTGTGTGTGTAACAGGACTGAGTGTCCCAGCACTGACTGTGTGTGTAACAGGACTGAGTGTCCTAGCACTGACTGTGTGTGTAACAGGACTGAGTGTCCCAGCACTGACTGTGTGTGTAACAGGACTGAGTGTCCCAGCACTGACTGTGTGTGTAACAGGACTGAGTGTCCCAGCACTGACTGTGTGTGTGTAACAGGACTGAGTGTCCCAGCACTGACTGTGTGTGTATAACAGGACTGAGTGTCCCAGCACTGACTGTGTGTGTAACAGGACTGAGTGTCCCAGCATTGACTGTGTGTGTAACAGGACTGAGTGTCCCAGCACTGACTGTGTGTGTAACAGGACTGAGTGTCCCAGCACTGACTGTGTGTGTAACAGGACTGAGTGTCCCAGCACTGACTGTGTGTGTAACAGGACTGAGTGTCCCAGCACTGACTGTGTGTGTAACAGGACTGAGTGTCCTAGCACTGACTGTGTGTGTAACAGGACTGAGTGTCCCAGCACTGACTGTGTGTGTAACAGGACTGAGTGTCCCAGCACTGACTGTGTGTGTAACAGGACTGAGTGTCCCAGCACTGACTGTGTGTGTAACAGGACTGTGTGTCCCAGCACTGACTGTGTGTGTAACAGGACTGAGTGTCCCAGCACTGACTGTGTGTGTAACAGGACTGAGTGTCCCAGCACTGACTGTGTGTGAAAACAGGACTGAGTGTCCTAGCACTGACTGTGTGTGTAACAGGACTGAGTGTCCCAGCACTGACTGTGTGTGTAACAGGACTGAGTGTCCCAGCACTGACTGTGTGTGTAACAGGACTGAGTGTCCCAGCACTGACTGTGTGTGAAAACAGGACTGAGTGTCCCAGCACTGACTGTGTGTGTAACAGGACTGAGTGTCCCAGCACTGACTGTGTGTGTAACAGGACTGAGTGTCCCAGCACTGACTGTGTGTGAAAACAGGACTGAGTGTCCCAGCACTGACTGTGTGTGTAACAGGACTGAGTGTCCCAGCACTGACTGTGTGTGTGTAACAGGACTGAGTGTCCCAGCACTGACTGTGTGTGTAACAGGACTGAGTGTCCCAGCACTGACTGTGTGTGTAACAGGACTGAGTGTCCCAGCACTGACTGTGTGTGAAAACAGGACTGAGTGTCCCAGCACTGACTGTGTGTGTAACAGGACTGAGTGTCCCAGCACTGACTGTGTGTGTAACAGGACTGAGTGTCCCAGCACTGACTGTGTGTGTAACAGGACTGAGTGTCCCAGCACTGACTGTGTGTGAAAACAGGACTGAGTGTCCCAGCACTGACTGTGTGTGTAACAGGACTGAGTGTCCCAGCACTGACTGTGTGTGTAACAGGACTGAGTGTCCCAGCACTGACTGTGTGTGTGTAACAGGACTGAGTGTCCCAGCACTGACTGTGTGTGTGTAACAGGACTGAGTGTCCCAGCACTGACTGTGTGTGTAACAGGACTGAGTGTCCCAGCACTGACTGTGTGTGTGTAACAGGACTGAGTGTCCCAGCACTGACTGTGTGTGTAACAGGACTGAGTGTCCCAGCACTGACTGTGTGTGTGTAACAGGACTGAGTGTCCCAGCACTGACTGTGTGTGTGTAACAGGACTGAGTGTCCCAGCACTGACTGTGTGTGTGTAACAGGACTGAGTGTCCCAGCACTGACTGTGTGTGTGTAACAGGACTGAGTGTCCCAGCACTGACTGTGTGTGTAACAGGACTGAGTGTCCCAGCACTGACTGTGTGTGTAACAGGACTGAGTGTCCCAGCACTGACTGTGTGTGTAACAGGACTGAGTGTCCCAGCACTGACTGTGTGTGTAACAGGACTGAGTGTCCCAGCACTGACTGTGTGTGTAACAGGACTGAGTGTCCCAGCACTGACTGTGTGTATAACAGGACTGAGTGTCCCAGCACTGACTGTGTGTGAAAACAGGACTGAGTGTCCCAGCACTGACTGTGTGTATAACAGGACTGAGTGTCCCAGCACTGACTGTGTGTGAAAACAGGACTGAGTGTCCCAGCACTGACTGTGTGTATAACAGGACTGAGTGTCCCAGCACTGACTGTGTGTGTAACAGGACTGAGTGTCCCAGCACTGACTGTGTGTGTAACAGGACTGAGTGTCCCAGCACTGACTGTGTGTGTGTAACAGGACTGAGTGTCCCAGCACTGACTGTGTGTGTAACAGGACTGAGTGTCCCAGCACTGACTGTGTGTGAAAACAGGACTGAGTGTCCCAGCACTGACTGTGTGTGTAACAGGACTGAGTGTCCCAGCACTGACTGTGTGTATAACAGGACTGAGTGTCCCAGCACTGACTGTGTGTGTAACAGGACTGAGTGTCCCAGCACTGACTGTGTGTGTAACAGGACTGAGTGTCCCAGCACTGACTGTGTGTGCAACAGGACTGAGTGTTCCAGCACTGACTGTGTGTGTGTAACAGGACTGAGTGTCCCAGCACTGACTGTGTGTGTAACAGGACTGAGTGTCCCAGCACTGACTGTGTGTGTAACAGGACTGAGTTTCCCAGCACTGACTGTGTGTGAAAACAGGACTGAGTGTCCCAGCACTGACTGTGTGTGTATAACAGGACTGAGTGTCCCAGCACTGACTGTGTGTGTGCAACAGGACTGAGTGTCCCAGCAATGACTGTGTGTGTGCAACAGGACTGAGTGTCCCAGCACTGACTGTGTGTGTATAACAGGACTGAGTGTCCCAGCACTGACTGTGTGTGTGCAACAGGACTGAGTGTCCCAGCAATGACTGTGTGTGTGTAACAGGACTGAGTGTCCCAGCACTGACTGTATGTGTGTAACAGGACTGAGTGTCCCAGCAATGACTGTGTGTGTGTAACAGGACTGAGTGTCCCAGCACTGACTGCATGTGTGTAACAGGACTGAGTGTCCCAGCACTGATTGTGTGTGTAACAGGACTGAGTGTCCCAGCACTGACTGTGTGTGTAACAGGACTGAGTGTCCCAGCACTGACTGGGTGTGTAGCAAGACTGAGTGTCCCAGCACTGACTGTGTGTGTCTAACAGGACTGAGTGTCCCAGCACTGACTGTGTGTGTAACAGGACTGAGTGTCCCAGCACTGACTGTGTGTGTAACAGGACTGAGTGTCCCAGCACTGACTGTGTGTGGAACAGGACTGAGTGTCCCAGCACTGACTGTGTGTGTAACAGGACTGAGTGTCCCAGCACTGACTGTGTGTGTAACAGGACTG
Source organism: Somniosus microcephalus (assembly GCF_052327205.1). Classification (NCBI taxonomy): domain Eukaryota; kingdom Metazoa; phylum Chordata; class Chondrichthyes; order Squaliformes; family Somniosidae; genus Somniosus; species Somniosus microcephalus. Next base: position 2,058,438 of record NC_141009.1, on the reverse strand, counting down.
AGTGTCCCAGCACTGACTGTGTGTGTGTAACAAGTCTGAGTGTCCCAGCGCGGACTGTGTGTATAACAGGACTGGGTGTCCCAGCACTGACTGTGTGTGTAACAGGACTGAGTGTCCCAGCACTGACTGTGTGTGTGTAACAAGTCTGAGTGTCCCAGCACTGACTGTGTTTGTATAACAGGACTGAGTGTCCCAGCACTGACTGTGTTTGTATAACAGGACTGAGTGTCCCAGCACTGACTCTGTGTGTAACAGGACTGAGCGTCCCAGCAGTGACTGTGTGTGTAACAGGACTGAGTGTCCCAGCACTGACTGTGTGTAACAGGACTGAGTGTCCCAGCACTGACTGTGTGTGTAACACGACTTAGTGTCCCAGCACTGACTGTGTGTGTAACAGGACTGAGTGTCCCAGCACAGACTATGTGTGTGTAACAGGACTGAGTGTCCCAGCACTGACTCTGTGTGTAACACGACTTAGTGTCCCAGCACTGACTGTGTGTGTAACAGGACTGAGTGTCCCAGCACAGACTATGTGTGTGTAACACGACTTAGTGTCCCAGCACTGACTGTGTGTGTAACAGGACTGAGTATCCCAGCACTGACTGTGTGTGTAACAGGACTGAGTGTCCCAGCACTGACTGTGTGTGTAACAGGTCTGAGTGTCCCAGCACAGACTGTGTGTGTAACAGGACTGAGTGTCCCAGCACTGACAGTGTGTGTAACAGGACTGAGTGTCCCATCACTGACTGTGTGTGTAACAGGACTGAGTGTCCCCGCACTGACTGTATGTGTAACAGGACTGAGTGTCCCAGCACTGACTGTGTGTGTGTAACAGGACTGAGTGTCCCAGCACAGACTGTGGGTGTAACAGGACTGAGTGTCCCAGCACTGACTGTGTGTATAACAGGACTGAGTGTCCCAGCACTGACTGTGTGTGTAACAGGACTGAGTGTCCCAGCACTGACTATGTGTGTAACAGGACTGAGTGTCGCAGCACAGACTGTGTGTGTAACAGGACTGAGTGTCCCAGCACTGACTGTGTGTGTAACAGGACTGAGTGTCCCAGCACTGACTGTGTGTGTAACAGGACTGAGTGTCCCAGCACGGACTGTGTGTGTAACAGGACTGAGTGTCCCAGCACAGACTATGTGTGTGTAACTCGACTTAGTGTCCCAGCACTGACTGTGTGTGTGTAACAGGACTGAGTGTCCCAGCACTGACTGTGTGTGTAACAGGACTGAGTGTCCCAGCACTGACTGTGTGTGTAACAGGACTGAGTGTCCCAGCACGGACTGTGTGTGTAACAGGACTGAGTGTCCCAGCACAGACTATGTGTGTGTAACTCGACTTAGTGTCCCAGCACTGACTGTGTGTGTAACAGGTCTGAGTGTCCCAGCAATGACTGTGTGTGTAACAGGACTGAGTGTCCCAGCACTGACTGTGTGTAACAGGACTGAGTGTCCCAGCACTGACTGTGTCTAACAGGACTGAGTGTCCCAGCACTGACTGTGTGTGTAACAGGACTGAGTGTACCAGCACTGACTGTGTGTATATTACAGGAGTGAGTGTCCCAGCACTGACTGTGTGTAACAGGACTGAGTGTCCCAGCACTGACTGTGTGTGTAACAGGACTGAGTGTACCAGCACTGACTGTGTGTATATTACAGGAGTGAGTGTCCCAGCACTGAGTGTGTGTGTAAGAGGAGTGAGTGTCCCAGCACTGACTGTGTGTAACAGGACTGAGTGTCCCAGCACTGACAGTGTGTGTGTAACAGGACTGAGTGTCCCAGCACTGACTATGTGTGTAACAGGACTGAGTGTCCCAGCACAGACTGTGTGTGTAACATGACTGAGTGTCCCAGCACTGACTGTGTGTGTAACAGGACTTTGTGTGTGTGCAACAGGACTGAGTGTCCCAGCACTGACTGTGTGTGTGTAACAGGACTGAGTGTCCCAGCACTGACAGTTTGTCTAACAGGACTGAGTGTCCCAGCATTGACTGTGTGTGTGTAACAGGACTGAGTGTCCCAGCACTGACTTTGTGTGTGTAACAGGACTGAGTGTCCCAGCACTGACTGTGTGTGTGTTACTGGCCTGAGTGTCCCAGCACTGACTGTGTGTGTAACAGGACTGAGTGTCCCAGCACAGACTATGTGTGTGTAACTCGACTTAGTGTCCCAGCACTGACTGTGTGTGTAACAGGACTGAGTGTCCCAGCACTGACTGTTTGTCTAACAGGACTGAGTGTCCCAGCACGGACTGTGTGTGTAACAGGACTGGGTGTCCCAGCACTCACTGAGTGTGCAACAGGACTGAGTGTCCCATCACTGAATGTGTGTGTGCAACAGGACTGAGTGTCCCTGCAATGACTGTGTGTGTAACAGCACTGAGTGTCCCATCACTGAATGTGTGTGTGTAACAGGACTGAGTGTCCCAGCACTGACTCTGTGTGTGTAACAGGAATGAGTGTCCCAGCACTGACTGTGTGTGTAACAGGACTGAGTGTCCCAGCACTGACTGTGTGTGTAACAGGACTGAGTGTCCCAGCACTGACTGTCTGTAACAGGACTGAGTGTCCCAGCACTGACTGTGTGTGTAACAGTACTGAGTGTCCCAGCACTGACTGTGTGTGTAACAGGACTGAGTGTCCCAGCACTGACTGTGTGTGTAACAGGACGGAGTGTCCCAGCACTGACTGTGTGTGTGTAACAGGACTGAGTGTCCCAGCACTGACTGTGTGTGTATAACAGGACTGAGTGTCCCAGCACTGACTGTGTGTGTATAACAGGACTGAGTTTCCCAGCACTGACTGTGTGTGTAACAGGACTGAGTGTCCCAGCACTGACTGTGTGTGTGTAACAGGACTGAGTGTCCCAGCAATGACTGTGTGTGTGTAACAGGACTGAGTGTCCCAGCACTGACTGCGTGTGTGTAACAGGACTGAGTGTCCCAGCAATGACTGTGTGTGTGTAACAGGACTGAGTGTCCTAGCACTGACTGTGTGTGTGTAACAAGTCGGAGTGTCCCAGCGCGGACTGTGTGTATAACAGGACTGAGTGTCCCAGCACTGACTGTGTGTGTAACAGGACTGAGTGTCCCAGGACTGACTGTGTGTGTGTAACAGGACTGAGTGTCCCAGCACTGACTGTGTGTGTATAACAGGACTGAGTGTCCCAGCACTGACTGTGTGTGTATAACAGGACTGAGTGTCCCAGCACTGACTGTGTGTGTAAAACAGGACTGAGTGTCCCAGCACTGACTGTGTGTGTATAACAGGACTGAGTGTCCCAGCACTGACTGTGTGTGTGCAACAGGACTGAGTGTCCCAGCAATGACTGTGTGTGTGTAACAGGACTGAGTGTCCCAGCACTGACTGTGTGTGTGCAACAGGACTGAGTGTCCCAGCACTGACTGTGTGTGTAGCAGGACTGAGTGTCCCAGCACTGACTGTGTGTGTGCAACAGGACTGAGTGTCCCAGCACTGACTGGGTGTGTAGCAGGACTGAGTGTCCCAGCACTGACTGTGTGTGTAACAGGACTGAGTGTCCTAGCACTGACTGTGTGTGTGTAACAAGTCTGAGTGTCCCAGCACGGACTGTGTGTATAACAGGACTGAGTGTCCCAGCACTGACTGTGTTTGTATAACAGGACTGAGTGTCCCAGCACTGACTCTGTGTGTAACAGGACTGAGTGTCCCAGCACTGACTCTGTGTGTAACAGGACTGAGTGTCCCAGCACTGACTGTGTGTGTAACAGGACTGAGTGTCCCAGCACAGACTATGTGTGTGTAACACGACTTAGTGTCCCAGCACTGACTGTGTGTGTAACAGGACTGAGTATCCCAGCACTGACTGTGTGTGTAACCGGACTGAGTGTCCCAGCACTGACTGTGTGTGTAACAGGTCTGAGTGTCCCAGCACTGACTGAGTGTGTAACAGGACTGAGTGTCCCAGCACTGACTATGTGTGTAACAGGACTGAGTGTCCCAGCACAGACTGTGTGTGTAACAGGACTGAGTGTCCCAGCACTGACTGTGTGTGTAACAGGACTGACTGTCCTAGCACTGACTGTGTGTGTGTAACAAGTCTGAGTGTCCCAGCGCGGACTGTGTGTATAACAGGACTGAGTGTCCCAGCACTGACTGTGTTTGTGCAACAGGACTGAGTGTCCCAGCACTGACTGTGTGTGTAACAGGACTGAGTGTCCCAGCACAGACTATGTGTGTGTAACTCGACTTAGTGTCCCAGCACTCACTGTGTGTGTAACAGGACTGAGTGTCCCAGCACTGACTATGTGTGTGTAACTCGACTTAGTGTCCCAGCACTCACTGTGTGTGCAACAGGACTGAGTGTCCCAGCACTGAATGTGTGTGTGTCACAGGACTGAGTGTCCCAGCAATGACTGTGTGTGTAACAGGACTGAGTGTCCCAGCACTGACTGTGTGTGTGTAACAGGAATGAGTGTCCCAGCACTGACTGTGTGTGTAACAGGACTGAGTGTCCCAGCACTGACTGTGTGTGTAACAGGACTGAGTGTCCCAGCACTGACTGTGTGTGTAACAGGACTGAGTGTCCCAGCACTGACTGTGTGTGAAAACAGGACTGAGTGTCCCAGCACTGACTGTGTGTGTAACAGGACTGAGTGTCCCAGCACTGACTGTGTGTGTGTAACAGGACTGAGTGTCCCAGCACTGACTGTGTGTGTAACAGGACTGAGTGTCCCAGCACTGACTGTGTGTGTAACAGGACTGAGTGTCCCAGCACTGACTGTGTGTGAAAACAGGACTGAGTGTCCCAGCACTGACTGTGTGTGTAACAGGACTGAGTGTCCCAGCACTGACTGTGTGTGTAACAGGACTGAGTGTCCCAGCACTGACTGTGTGTGTAACAGGACTGAGTGTCCCAGCACTGACTGTGTGTGAAAACAGGACTGAGTGTCCCAGCACTGACTGTGTGTGTAACAGGACTGAGTGTCCCAGCACTGACTGTGTGTGTAACAGGACTGAGTGTCCCAGCACTGACTGTGTGTGTGTAACAGGACTGAGTGTCCCAGCACTGACTGTGTGTGTGTAACAGGACTGAGTGTCCCAGCACTGACTGTGTGTGTAACAGGACTGAGTGTCCCAGCACTGACTGTGTGTGTGTAACAGGACTGAGTGTCCCAGCACTGACTGTGTGTGTAACAGGACTGAGTGTCCCAGCACTGACTGTGTGTGTGTAACAGGACTGAGTGTCCCAGCACTGACTGTGTGTGTGTAACAGGACTGAGTGTCCCAGCACTGACTGTGTGTGTGTAACAGGACTGAGTGTCCCAGCACTGACTGTGTGTGTGTAACAGGACTGAGTGTCCCAGCACTGACTGTGTGTGTAACAGGACTGAGTGTCCCAGCACTGACTGTGTGTGTAACAGGACTGAGTGTCCCAGCACTGACTGTGTGTGTAACAGGACTGAGTGTCCCAGCACTGACTGTGTGTGTAACAGGACTGAGTGTCCCAGCACTGACTGTGTGTGTAACAGGACTGAGTGTCCCAGCACTGACTGTGTGTATAACAGGACTGAGTGTCCCAGCACTGACTGTGTGTGAAAACAGGACTGAGTGTCCCAGCACTGACTGTGTGTATAACAGGACTGAGTGTCCCAGCACTGACTGTGTGTGAAAACAGGACTGAGTGTCCCAGCACTGACTGTGTGTATAACAGGACTGAGTGTCCCAGCACTGACTGTGTGTGTAACAGGACTGAGTGTCCCAGCACTGACTGTGTGTGTAACAGGACTGAGTGTCCCAGCACTGACTGTGTGTGTGTAACAGGACTGAGTGTCCCAGCACTGACTGTGTGTGTAACAGGACTGAGTGTCCCAGCACTGACTGTGTGTGAAAACAGGACTGAGTGTCCCAGCACTGACTGTGTGTGTAACAGGACTGAGTGTCCCAGCACTGACTGTGTGTATAACAGGACTGAGTGTCCCAGCACTGACTGTGTGTGTAACAGGACTGAGTGTCCCAGCACTGACTGTGTGTGTAACAGGACTGAGTGTCCCAGCACTGACTGTGTGTGTAACAGGACTGAGTGTTCCAGCACTGACTGTGTGTGTGTAACAGGACTGAGTGTCCCAGCACTGACTGTGTGTGTAACAGGACTGAGTGTCCCAGCACTGACTGTGTGTGTAACAGGACTGAGTTTCCCAGCACTGACTGTGTGTGAAAACAGGACTGAGTGTCCCAGCACTGACTGTGTGTGTATAACAGGACTGAGTGTCCCAGCACTGACTGTGTGTGTGCAACAGGACTGAGTGTCCCAGCAATGACTGTGTGTGTGCAACAGGACTGAGTGTCCCAGCACTGACTGTGTGTGTATAACAGGACTGAGTGTCCCAGCACTGACTGTGTGTGTGCAACAGGACTGAGTGTCCCAGCAATGACTGTGTGTGTGTAACAGGACTGAGTGTCCCAGCACTGACTGTATGTGTGTAACAGGACTGAGTGTCCCAGCAATGACTGTGTGTGTGTAACAGGACTGAGTGTCCCAGCACTGACTGCATGTGTGTAACAGGACTGAGTGTCCCAGCACTGATTGTGTGTGTAACAGGACTGAGTGTCCCAGCACTGACTGTGTGTGTAACAGGACTGAGTGTCCCAGCACTGACTGGGTGTGTAGCAAGACTGAGTGTCCCAGCACTGACTGTGTGTGTCTAACAGGACTGAGTGTCCCAGCACTGACTGTGTGTGTAACAGGACTGAGTGTCCCAGCACTGACTGTGTGTGTAACAGGACTGAGTGTCCCAGCACTGACTGTGTGTGGAACAGGACTGAGTGTCCCAGCACTGACTGTGTGTGTAACAGGACTGAGTGTCCCAGCACTGACTGTGTGTGTAACAGGACTGAGTGTCCCAGCACTGACTGTGTGTGTGTAACAAGTCTGAGTGTCCCAGCGCGGACTGTGTGTATAACAGGACTGGGTGTCCCAGCACTGACTGTGTGTGTAACAGGACTGAGTGTCCCAGCACTGACTGTGTGTGTGTAACAAGTCTGAGTGTCCCAGCACTGACTGTGTTTGTATAACAGGACTGAGTGTCCCAGCACTGACTGTGTTTGTATAACAGGACTGAGTGTCCCAGCACTGACTCTGTGTGTAACAGGACTGAGCGTCCCAGCAGTGACTGTGTGTGTAACAGGACTGAGTGTCCCAGCACTGACTGTGTGTAACAGGACTGAGTGTCCCAGCACTGACTGTGTGTGTAACACGACTTAGTGTCCCAGCACTGACTGTGTGTGTAACAGGACTGAGTGTCCCAGCACAGACTATGTGTGTGTAACAGGACTGAGTGTCCCAGCACTGACTCTGTGTGTAACACGACTTAGTGTCCCAGCACTGACTGTGTGTGTAACAGGACTGAGTGTCCCAGCACAGACTATGTGTGTGTAACACGACTTAGTGTCCCAGCACTGACTGTGTGTGTAACAGGACTGAGTATCCCAGCACTGACTGTGTGTGTAACAGGACTGAGTGTCCCAGCACTGACTGTGTGTGTAACAGGTCTGAGTGTCCCAGCACAGACTGTGTGTGTAACAGGACTGAGTGTCCCAGCACTGACAGTGTGTGTAACAGGACTGAGTGTCCCATCACTGACTGTGTGTGTAACAGGACTGAGTGTCCCCGCACTGACTGTATGTGTAACAGGACTGAGTGTCCCAGCACTGACTGTGTGTGTGTAACAGGACTGAGTGTCCCAGCACAGACTGTGGGTGTAACAGGACTGAGTGTCCCAGCACTGACTGTGTGTATAACAGGACTGAGTGTCCCAGCACTGACTGTGTGTGTAACAGGACTGAGTGTCCCAGCACTGACTATGTGTGTAACAGGACTGAGTGTCGCAGCACAGACTGTGTGTGTAACAGGACTGAGTGTCCCAGCACTGACTGTGTGTGTAACAGGACTGAGTGTCCCAGCACTGACTGTGTGTGTAACAGGACTGAGTGTCCCAGCACTGACTGTGTGTGTAACAGGACTGAGTGTCCCAGCACGGACTGTGTGTGTAACAGGACTGAGTGTCCCAGCACAGACTATGTGTGTGTAACTCGACTTAGTGTCCCAGCACTGACTGTGTGTGTGTAACAGGACTGAGTGTCCCAGCACTGACTGTGTGTGTAACAGGACTGAGTGTCCCAGCACTGACTGTGTGTGTAACAGGACTGAGTGTCCCAGCACGGACTGTGTGTGTAACAGGACTGAGTGTCCCAGCACAGACTATGTGTGTGTAACTCGACTTAGTGTCCCAGCACTGACTGTGTGTGTAACAGGTCTGAGTGTCCCAGCAATGACTGTGTGTGTAACAGGACTGAGTGTCCCAGCACTGACTGTGTGTAACAGGACTGAGTGTCCCAGCACTGACTGTGTCTAACAGGACTGAGTGTCCCAGCACTGACTGTGTGTGTAACAGGACTGAGTGTACCAGCACTGACTGTGTGTATATTACAGGAGTGAGTGTCCCAGCACTGACTGTGTGTAACAGGACTGAGTGTCCCAGCACTGACTGTGTGTGTAACAGGACTGAGTGTACCAGCACTGACTGTGTGTATATTACAGGAGTGAGTGTCCCAGCACTGAGTGTGTGTGTAAGAGGAGTGAGTGTCCCAGCACTGACTGTGTGTAACAGGACTGAGTGTCCCAGCACTGACAGTGTGTGTGTAACAGGACTGAGTGTCCCAGCACTGACTATGTGTGTAACAGGACTGAGTGTCCCAGCACAGACTGTGTGTGTAACATGACTGAGTGTCCCAGCACTGACTGTGTGTGTAACAGGACTTTGTGTGTGTGCAACAGGACTGAGTGTCCCAGCACTGACTGTGTGTGTGTAACAGGACTGAGTGTCCCAGCACTGACAGTTTGTCTAACAGGACTGAGTGTCCCAGCATTGACTGTGTGTGTGTAACAGGACTGAGTGTCCCAGCACTGACTTTGTGTGTGTAACAGGACTGAGTGTCCCAGCACTGACTGTGTGTGTGTTACTGGCCTGAGTGTCCCAGCACTGACTGTGTGTGTAACAGGACTGAGTGTCCCAGCACAGACTATGTGTGTGTAACTCGACTTAGTGTCCCAGCACTGACTGTGTGTGTAACAGGACTGAGTGTCCCAGCACTGACTGTTTGTCTAACAGGACTGAGTGTCCCAGCACGGACTGTGTGTGTAACAGGACTGGGTGTCCCAGCACTCACTGAGTGTGCAACAGGACTGAGTGTCCCATCACTGAATGTGTGTGTGCAACAGGACTGAGTGTCCCTGCAATGACTGTGTGTGTAACAGCACTGAGTGTCCCATCACTGAATGTGTGTGTGTAACAGGACTGAGTGTCCCAGCACTGACTCTGTGTGTGTAACAGGAATGAGTGTCCCAGCACTGACTGTGTGTGTAACAGGACTGAGTGTCCCAGCACTGACTGTGTGTGTAACAGGACTGAGTGTCCCAGCACTGACTGTCTGTAACAGGACTGAGTGTCCCAGCACTGACTGTGTGTGTAACAGTACTGAGTGTCCCAGCACTGACTGTGTGTGTAACAGGACTGAGTGTCCCAGCACTGACTGTGTGTGTAACAGGACGGAGTGTCCCAGCACTGACTGTGTGTGTGTAACAGGACTGAGTGTCCCAGCACTGACTGTGTGTGTATAACAGGACTGAGTGTCCCAGCACTGACTGTGTGTGTATAACAGGACTGAGTTTCCCAGCACTGACTGTGTGTGTAACAGGACTGAGTGTCCCAGCACTGACTGTGTGTGTGTAACAGGACTGAGTGTCCCAGCAATGACTGTGTGTGTGTAACAGGACTGAGTGTCCCAGCACTGACTGCGTGTGTGTAACAGGACTGAGTGTCCCAGCAATGACTGTGTGTGTGTAACAGGACTGAGTGTCCTAGCACTGACTGTGTGTGTGTAACAAGTCGGAGTGTCCCAGCGCGGACTGTGTGTATAACAGGACTGAGTGTCCCAGCACTGACTGTGTGTGTAACAGGACTGAGTGTCCCAGGACTGACTGTGTGTGTGTAACAGGACTGAGTGTCCCAGCACTGACTGTGTGTGTATAACAGGACTGAGTGTCCCAGCACTGACTGTGTGTGTATAACAGGACTGAGTGTCCCAGCACTGACTGTGTGTGTAAAACAGGACTGAGTGTCCCAGCACTGACTGTGTGTGTATAACAGGACTGAGTGTCCCAGCACTGACTGTGTGTGTGCAACAGGACTGAGTGTCCCAGCAATGACTGTGTGTGTGTAACAGGACTGAGTGTCCCAGCACTGACTGTGTGTGTGCAACAGGACTGAGTGTCCCAGCACTGACTGTGTGTGTAGCAGGACTGAGTGTCCCAGCACTGACTGTGTGTGTGCAACAGGACTGAGTGTCCCAGCACTGACTGGGTGTGTAGCAGGACTGAGTGTCCCAGCACTGACTGTGTGTGTAACAGGACTGAGTGTCCTAGCACTGACTGTGTGTGTGTAACAAGTCTGAGTGTCCCAGCACGGACTGTGTGTATAACAGGACTGAGTGTCCCAGCACTGACTGTGTTTGTATAACAGGACTGAGTGTCCCAGCACTGACTCTGTGTGTAACAGGACTGAGTGTCCCAGCACTGACTCTGTGTGTAACAGGACTGAGTGTCCCAGCACTGACTGTGTGTGTAACAGGACTGAGTGTCCCAGCACAGACTATGTGTGTGTAACACGACTTAGTGTCCCAGCACTGACTGTGTGTGTAACAGGACTGAGTATCCCAGCACTGACTGTGTGTGTAACCGGACTGAGTGTCCCAGCACTGACTGTGTGTGTAACAGGTCTGAGTGTCCCAGCACTGACTGAGTGTGTAACAGGACTGAGTGTCCCAGCACTGACTATGTGTGTAACAGGACTGAGTGTCCCAGCACAGACTGTGTGTGTAACAGGACTGAGTGTCCCAGCACTGACTGTGTGTGTAACAGGACTGACTGTCCTAGCACTGACTGTGTGTGTGTAACAAGTCTGAGTGTCCCAGCGCGGACTGTGTGTATAACAGGACTGAGTGTCCCAGCACTGACTGTGTTTGTGCAACAGGACTGAGTGTCCCAGCACTGACTGTGTGTGTAACAGGACTGAGTGTCCCAGCACAGACTATGTGTGTGTAACTCGACTTAGTGTCCCAGCACTCACTGTGTGTGTAACAGGACTGAGTGTACCAGCACTGACTGTGTGTATATTACAGGAGTGAGTGTCCCAGCACTGAGTGTGTGTGTAAGAGGAGTGAGTGTCCCAGCACTGACTGTGTGTAACAGGACTGAGTGTCCCAGCACTGACAGTGTGTGTGTAACAGGACTGAGTGTCCCAGCACTGACTATGTGTGTAACAGGACTGAGTGTCCCAGCACAGACTGTGTGTGTAACATGACTGAGTGTCCCAGCACTGACTGTGTGTGTAACAGGACTTTGTGTGTGTGCAACAGGACTGAGTGTCCCAGCACTGACTGTGTGTGTGTAACAGGACTGAGTGTCCCAGCACTGACAGTTTGTCTAACAGGACTGAGTGTCCCAGCATTGACTGTGTGTGTGTAACAGGACTGAGTGTCCCAGCACTGACTTTGTGTGTGTAACAGGACTGAGTGTCCCAGCACTGACTGTGTGTGTGTTACTGGCCTGAGTGTCCCAGCACTGACTGTGTGTGTAACAGGACTGAGTGTCCCAGCACAGACTATGTGTGTGTAACTCGACTTAGTGTCCCAGCACTGACTGTGTGTGTAACAGGACTGAGTGTCCCAGCACTGACTGTTTGTCTAACAGGACTGAGTGTCCCAGCACGGACTGTGTGTGTAACAGGACTGGGTGTCCCAGCACTCACTGAGTGTGCAACAGGACTGAGTGTCCCATCACTGAATGTGTGTGTGCAACAGGACTGAGTGTCCCTGCAATGACTGTGTGTGTAACAGCACTGAGTGTCCCATCACTGAATGTGTGTGTGTAACAGGACTGAGTGTCCCAGCACTGACTCTGTGTGTGTAACAGGAATGAGTGTCCCAGCACTGACTGTGTGTGTAACAGGACTGAGTGTCCCAGCACTGACTGTGTGTGTAACAGGACTGAGTGTCCCAGCACTGACTGTCTGTAACAGGACTGAGTGTCCCAGCACTGACTGTGTGTGTAACAGTACTGAGTGTCCCAGCACTGACTGTGTGTGTAACAGGACTGAGTGTCCCAGCACTGACTGTGTGTGTAACAGGACGGAGTGTCCCAGCACTGACTGTGTGTGTGTAACAGGACTGAGTGTCCCAGCACTGACTGTGTGTGTATAACAGGACTGAGTGTCCCAGCACTGACTGTGTGTGTATAACAGGACTGAGTTTCCCAGCACTGACTGTGTGTGTAACAGGACTGAGTGTCCCAGCACTGACTGTGTGTGTGTAACAGGACTGAGTGTCCCAGCAATGACTGTGTGTGTGTAACAGGACTGAGTGTCCCAGCACTGACTGCGTGTGTGTAACAGGACTGAGTGTCCCAGCAATGACTGTGTGTGTGTAACAGGACTGAGTGTCCTAGCACTGACTGTGTGTGTGTAACAAGTCGGAGTGTCCCAGCGCGGACTGTGTGTATAACAGGACTGAGTGTCCCAGCACTGACTGTGTGTGTAACAGGACTGAGTGTCCCAGGACTGACTGTGTGTGTGTAACAGGACTGAGTGTCCCAGCACTGACTGTGTGTGTATAACAGGACTGAGTGTCCCAGCACTGACTGTGTGTGTATAACAGGACTGAGTGTCCCAGCACTGACTGTGTGTGTAAAACAGGACTGAGTGTCCCAGCACTGACTGTGTGTGTATAACAGGACTGAGTGTCCCAGCACTGACTGTGTGTGTGCAACAGGACTGAGTGTCCCAGCAATGACTGTGTGTGTGTAACAGGACTGAGTGTCCCAGCACTGACTGTGTGTGTGCAACAGGACTGAGTGTCCCAGCACTGACTGTGTGTGTAGCAGGACTGAGTGTCCCAGCACTGACTGTGTGTGTGCAACAGGACTGAGTGTCCCAGCACTGACTGGGTGTGTAGCAGGACTGAGTGTCCCAGCACTGACTGTGTGTGTAACAGGACTGAGTGTCCTAGCACTGACTGTGTGTGTGTAACAAGTCTGAGTGTCCCAGCACGGACTGTGTGTATAACAGGACTGAGTGTCCCAGCACTGACTGTGTTTGTATAACAGGACTGAGTGTCCCAGCACTGACTCTGTGTGTAACAGGACTGAGTGTCCCAGCACTGACTCTGTGTGTAACAGGACTGAGTGTCCCAGCACTGACTGTGTGTGTAACAGGACTGAGTGTCCCAGCACAGACTATGTGTGTGTAACACGACTTAGTGTCCCAGCACTGACTGTGTGTGTAACAGGACTGAGTATCCCAGCACTGACTGTGTGTGTAACCGGACTGAGTGTCCCAGCACTGACTGTGTGTGTAACAGGTCTGAGTGTCCCAGCACTGACTGAGTGTGTAACAGGACTGAGTGTCCCAGCACTGACTATGTGTGTAACAGGACTGAGTGTCCCAGCACAGACTGTGTGTGTAACAGGACTGAGTGTCCCAGCACTGACTGTGTGTGTAACAGGACTGACTGTCCTAGCACTGACTGTGTGTGTGTAACAAGTCTGAGTGTCCCAGCGCGGACTGTGTGTATAACAGGACTGAGTGTCCCAGCACTGACTGTGTTTGTGCAACAGGACTGAGTGTCCCAGCACTGACTGTGTGTGTAACAGGACTGAGTGTCCCAGCACAGACTATGTGTGTGTAACTCGACTTAGTGTCCCAGCACTCACTGTGTGTGTAACAGGACTGAGTGTCCCAGCACTGACTATGTGTGTGTAACTCGACTTAGTGTCCCAGCACTCACTGTGTGTGCAACAGGACTGAGTGTCCCAGCACTGAATGTGTGTGTGTCACAGGACTGAGTGTCCCAGCAATGACTGTGTGTGTAACAGGACTGAGTGTCCCAGCACTGACTGTGTGTGTGTAACAGGAATGAGTGTCCCAGCACTGACTGTGTGTGTAACAGGACTGAGTGTCCCAGCACTGACTGTGTGTGTAACAGGACTGAGTGTCCCAGCACTGACTGTGTGTGAAACAGGACTGAGTTTCCCAGCACTGACTGTGTGTGTAACAGGACGGAGTGTCCCAGCACTGACTGTGTGTGTGTAACAGGACTGAGTGTCCCAGCACTGACTGTGTGTGTATAACAGGACTGAGTGTCCCAGCAATGACTGTGTGTGTGTAACAGGACTGAGTGTCCTAGCACTGACTGTGTGTGTGTAACAAGTCTGAGTGTCCCAGCGCGGACTGTGTGTATAACAGGACTGAGTGTCCCAGCACTGACTGTGTGTGTAACAGGACTGAGTGTCCCAGGACTGACTGTGTGTGTGTAACAGGACTGAGTGTCCCAGCACTGACTGTGTGTGTGTAACAGGACTGAGTGTCCCAGCACTGACTGTGTGTGTATAACAGGACTGAGTGTCCCAGCACTGACTGTGTGTGTATAACAGGACTGAGTGTCCCAGCACTGACTGTGTGTGTAACAGGACTGAGTGTCCCAGCAATGACTGTGTGTGTGTAACAGGACTGAGTGTCCCAGCACTGACTGTGTGTGTGTAACAGGACTGAGTGTCCCAGCACTGACTGTGTGTGTAACCGGACTGAGTGTCCCAGCACTGACTGTGTGTGTAACAGGACTGAGTGTCCCAGCACAGACTATGTGTGTGTAACAGGACTGAGTATCCCAGCACTGACTGTGTGTGTGTAACAGGACTGAGTGTCCCAGCACTGACTGTGTGTAGCAGGACTGAGTGTCCCAGCACTGAGTGTGTGTGCAAGAGGAGTGAGTGTCCCAGCACTGACTGTGTGTAACAGGACTGAGTGTCCCAGCACTGACTGTGTGTATAACAGGACTGAGTGTACCAGCACTGACTGTGTGTATATTACAGGAGTGAGTGTCCCAGCACTGACTGTGTGTGTAACAGGAGTGAGTGTCCCAGCACTGACTGTGTGTGTAACAGGACTGAGTGTCCCAGCAGTGACGGTGTGTGTGTAACAGGACTGAGTGTCCCAGCACTGACTGTGTGTGTGTAACAGGACTGAGTGTCCCAGCACTGACTGTGTGTGTGTAACAGGACTGAGTGTCCCAGCACTGACTGTGTGTGTGTGTAACAGGACCGAGTGTCCCAGCACTGACTGTGTGTGTAACAGGACTGAGTGTCCCAGCACTGACTGTGTGTGTGTAACAGGACTGAGTGTCCTAGCACTGAATGTGTGTGTAACAGGACTGAGTGTCCCAGCACTGACTGTGTGTGCAACAGGACTGAGTGTCCCAGCACTGACTGTGTGTGTAACAGGACTGAGTGTCCCAGCACTGACTGTGTGTGTAACAGCACTGAGTGTCCCAGCACTGAATGTGTGTGTGTAACAAGTCGGAGTGTCCCAGCGCGGACTGTGTGTATAACAGGACTGAGTGTCCCAGCACTGACTGTGTGTGTAACAGGACTGAGTGTCCCAGGACTGACTGTGTGTGTGTAACAGGACTGAGTGTCCCAGCACTGACTGTGTGTGTATAACAGGACTGAGTGTCCCAGCACTGACTGTGTGTGTATAACGGGACTGAGTGTCCCAGCACTGACTGTGTGTGTATAACAGGACTGAGTGTCCCAGCACTGACTGTGTGTGTGCAACAGGACTGAGTGTCCCAGCAATGACTGTGTGTGTGTAACAGGACTGAGTGTCCCAGCACTGACTGTGTGTGTGCAACAGGACTGAGTGTCCCAGCACTGACTGTGTGTGTGTAACAGGACTGAGTGTCCCAGCAATGACTGTGTGTGTGTAACAGGACTGAGTGTCCCAGCACTGACTGCATGTGTGTAACAGGACTGAGTGTCCCAGCCCTGACTGTGTGTGTAACAGGACTGAGTGTCCCAGCACTGACTGTGTGTGTAACAGGACTGAGTGTCCCAGCACTGACTGGGTGTGTAGCAGGACTGAGTGTCCCAGCACTGACTGTGTGTGTAACAGGACTGAGTGTCCTAGCACTGACTGTGTGTGTGTAACAGGACTGAGTGTCCCAGCAATGACTGTGTGTGTGTAACAGGACTGAGTGTCCCAGCACTGACTGCGTGTGTGTAACAGGACTGAGTGTCCCAGCAATGACTGTGTGTGTGCAACAGGACTGAGTGTCCTAGCACTGACTGTGTGTGTGTAACAAGTCGGAGTGTCCCAGCGCGGACTGTGTGTATAACAGGACTGAGTGTCCCAGCACTGACTGTGTGTGTAACAGGACTGAGTGTCCCAGGACTGACTGTGTGTGTGTAACAGGACTGAGTGTCCCAGCACTGACTGTGTGTGTATAACAGGACTGAGTGTCCCAGCACTGACTGTGTGTGTATAACAGGACTGAGTGTCCCAGCACTGACTGTGTGTGTACAACAGGACTGAGTGTCCCAGCACTGACTGTGTGTGTATAACAGGACTGAGTGTCCCAGCACTGACTGTGTGTGTGCAACAGGACTGAGTGTCCCAGCAATGACTGTGTGTGTGTAACAGGACTGAGTGTCCCAGCACTGACTGTGTGTGTGCAACAGGACTGAGTGTCCCAGCACTGACTGTGTGTGTGTAACAGGACTGAGTGTCCCAGCAATGACTGTGTGTGTGTAACAGGACTGAGTGTCCCAGCACTGACTGCATGTGTGTAACAGGACTGAGTGTCCCAGCACTGACTGTGTGTGTAACAGGACTGAGTGTCCCAGCACTGACTGTGTGTGTAACAGGACTGAGTGTCCCAGCACTGACTGGGTGTGTAGCAGGACTGAGTGTCCCAGCACTGACTGTGTGTGTAACAGGACTGAGTGTCCTAGCACTGACTGTGTGTGTGTAACAGGACTGAGTGTCCCAGCAATGACTGTGTGTGTGTAACAGGACTGAGTGTCCCAGCACTGACTGCGTGTGTGTAACAGGACTGAGTGTCCCAGCACTGACTGTGTGTGTGTAACAGGACTGAGTGTCCTAGCACTGACTGTGTGTGTGTAACAAGTCGGAGTGTCCCAGCGCGGACTGTGTGTATAACAGGACTGAGTGTCCCAGCACTGACTGTGTGTGTAACAGGACTGAGTGTCCCAGGACTGACTGTGTGTGTGTAACAGGACTGAGTGTCCCAGCACTGACTGTGTGTGTATAACAGGACTGAGTGTCCCAGCACTGACTGTGTGTGTATAACAGGACTGAGTGTCCCAGCACTGACTGTGTGTGTACAACAGGACTGAGTGTCCCAGCACTGACTGTGTGTGTATAACAGGACTGAGTGTCCCAGCACTGACTGTGTGTGTGCAACAGGACTGAGTGTCCCAGCAATGACTGTGTGTGTGTAACAGGACTGAGTGTCCCAGCACTGACTGTGTGTGTGCAACAGGACTGAGTGTCCCAGCACTGACTGTGTGTGTGTAACAGGACTGAGTGTCCCAGCACTGACTGTGTGTGTGTAACAGGACTGAGTGTCCCAGCAATGACTGTGTGTGTGTAACAGGACTGAGTGTCCCAGCACTGACTGCATGTGTGTAACAGGACTGAGTGTCCTAGCACTGACTGTGTGTGTAACAGGACTGAGTGTCCCAGCACTGACTGGGTGTGTAGCAGGACTGAGTGTCCCAGCACTGACTGTGTGTGTAACAGGACTGAGTGTCCCAGCACTGACTGCATGTGTGTAACAGGACTGAGTGTCCTAGCACTGACTGTGTGTGTAACAGGACTGAGTGTCCCAGCACTGACTGGGTGTGTAGCAGGACTGAGTGTCCCAGCACTGACTGTGTGTGCAACAGGACTGAGTGTCCTAGCACTGACTGTGTGTGTGTAACAGGACTGAGTGTCCCAGCAATGACTGTGTGTGTGTAACAGGACTGAGTGTCCCAGCACTGACTGCGTGTGTGTAACAGGACTGAGTGTCCCAGCAATGACTGTGTGTGTGTAACAGGACTGAGTGTCCTAGCACTGACTGTGTGTGTAACAAGTCGGAGTGTCCCAGCGCGGACTGTGTGTATAACAGGACTGAGTGTCCCAGCACTGACTGTGTGTGTAACAGGACTGAGTGTCCCAGCACTGACTGTGTGTGTATAACAGGACTGAGTGTCCCAGCACTGACTGTGTGTGTATAACAGGACTGACTGTCCCAGTACTGACTGTGTGTGTGCAACAGGACTGAGTGTCCCAGCACTGACTGTGTGTGTGTAACAGGACTGAGTGTCCCAGCAATGACTGTGTGTGTGTAACAGGACTGAGTGTCCCAGCACTGACTGTGTGTGTGTAACAGGACTGAGTGTCCCAGCACTGACTGTGTGTGTAACAGGACTGAGTGTCCCAGCACTGACTGTGTGTGTAACAGGACTGAGTGTCCCAGCACTGACTGGGTGTGTAGCAGGACTGAGTGTCCCAGCACTGACTGTGTGTGTAACAGGACTGAGTGTCCTAGCACTGACTGTGTGTGTGTAACAGGACTGAGTGTCCCAGCAATGACTGTGTGTGTGCAACAGGACTGAGTGTCCCAGCACTGACTGCGTGTGTGTAACAGGACTGAGTGTCCCAGCAATGACTGTGTGTGTGTAACAGGACTGAGTGTCCTAGCACTGACTGTGTGTGTGTAACAAGTCGGAGTGTCCCAGCGCGGACTGTGTGTATAACAGGACTGAGTGTCCCAGCACTGACTGTGTGTGTGTAACAGGACTGAGTGTCCCAGCACTGACTGCATGTGTGTAACAGGACTGAGTGTCCCAGCACTGACTGTGTGTGTAACAGGACTGAGTGTCCCAGCACTGACTGTGTGTGTAACAGGACTGAGTGTCCCAGCACTGACTGGGTGTGTAGCAGGACTGAGTGTCCCAGCACTGACTGTGTGTGTAACAGGACTGAGTGTCCTAGCACTGACTGTGTGTGTAACAGGACTGAGTGTCCCAGCAATGACTGTGTGTGTGTAACAGGACTGAGTGTCCCAGCAATGACTGTGTGTGTGTAACAGGACTGAGTGTCCCAGCACTGACTGCGTGTGTGTAACAGGACTGAGTGTCCCAGGACTGACTGTGTGTGTGTAACAGGACTGAGTGTCCCAGCACTGACTGTGTGTGTATAACAGGACTGAGTGTCCCAGCACTGACTGTGTGTGTATAACAGGACTGACTGTCCCAGCACTGACTGTGTGTGTATAACAGGACTGAGTGTCCCAGCACTGACTGTGTGTGTATAACAGGACTGAGTGTCCCAGCACTGACTGTGTGTGTGCAACAGGACTGAGTGTCCCAGCAATGACTGTGTGTGTGTAACAGGACTGAGTGTCCCAGCACTGACTGTGTGTGTGCAACAGGACTGAGTGTCCCAGCACTGACTGTGTGTGTGTAACAGGACTGAGTGTCCCAGCAATGACTGTGTGTGTGTAACAGGACTGAGTGTCCCAGCACTGACTGCATGTGTGTAACAGGACTGAGTGTCCCAGCACTGACTGTGTGTGTAACAGGACTGAGTGTCCCAGCACTGACTGTGTGTAACAGGACTGAGTGTCCCAGCACTGACTGTGTGTGTAACAGGACTGAGTGTCCCAGCACTGACTGTGTGTGTAACAGGACTGAGTGTCCCAGCACTGACTGGGTGTGCAGCAGGACTGAGTGTCCCAGCACTGACTGTGTGTGTAACAGGACTGAGTGTCCCAGCACTGACTCTGTGTGTAACAGGACTGAGTGTCCCAGCACTGACTGTGTGTGTAACAGGACTGAGTATCCCAGCACTGACTGTGTGTGTAACAGGACTGAGTGTCCCAGCACTGACTGTGTGTGTAACAGGTCTGAGTGTCCCAGCACTGACTGTGTGTGTAACAGGACTGAGTGTCCCAGCACTGACTATGTGTGTAACAGGACTGAGTGTCCCAGCACAGACTGTGTGTGTAACAGGACTGAGTGTCCCAGCACTGACTGTGTTTGTATAACAGGACTGAGTGTCCCAGCACTGACTCTGTGTGTAACAGGACTGAGTGTCCCAGCACTGACTGTGTGTGTAACAGGACTGAGTGTCCCAGCACTGACTATGTGTGTGTAACACGACTTAGTGTCCCAGCACTGACTGTGTGTGTAACAGGACTGAGTATCCCAGCACTGACTGTGTGTGTAACAGGACTGAGTGTCCCAGCACTGACTGTGTGTGTAACAGGTCTGAGTGTCCCAGCACTGACTGAGTGTGTAACAGGACTGAGTGTCCCAGCACTGACTATGTGTGTAACAGGACTGAGTGTCCCAGCACTGACTGTGTTTGTGCAACAGGACTGAGTGTCCCAGCACTGACTGTGTGTGTAACAGCACTGAGTGTCCCAGCACTGACTATGTGTGTGTAACTCGACTTAGTGTCCCAGCACTCACTGTGTGTGCAACAGGACTGAGTGTCCCAGCACTGACTGTGTGTGTAACAGCACTGAGTGTCCCAGCACTGAATGTGTGTGTGTCACAGGACTGAGTGTCCCAGCAATGACTGTGTGTGTAACAGGACTGAGTGTCCCAGCACTGACTGTGTGTGTGTAACAGGAATGAGTGTCCCAGCACTGACTGTGTGTGTAACAGTACTGAGTGTCCCAGCACTGACTGTGTGTGTAACAGGACTGAGTGTCCCAGCACTGACTGTGTGTGTAACAGGACTGAGTGTCCCAGCACTGACTGTGTGTGAAACAGGACTGAGTTTCCCAGCACTGACTGTGTGTGTAACAGGACGGAGTGTCCCAGCACTGACTGTGTGTGTGTAACAGGACTGAGTGTCCCAGCACTGACTGTGTGTGTATAACAGGACTGAGTGTCCCAACAATGACTGTGTGTGTGTAACAGGACTGAGTGTCCTAGCACTGACTGTGTGTGTGTAACAAGTCTGAGTGTCCCAGCGCGGACTGTGTGTATAACAGGACTGAGTGTCCCAGCACTGACTGTGTGTGGAACAGGACTGAGTGTCCCAGGACTGACTGTGTGTGTGTAACAGGACTGAGTGTCCCAGCACTGACTGTGTGTGTGTAACAGGACTGAGTGTCCCAGCACTGACTGTGTGTGTATAACAGGACTGAGTGTCCCAGCACTGACTGTGTGTAGCAGGACTGAGTGTCCCAGCACTGACTGTGTGTAGCAGGACTGAGTGTCCCAGCACTGACTGTGTGTATATTCCAGGAGTGAGTGTCCCAGCACTGACTGTGTGTGTAACAGCAGTGAGTGTCCCAGCACTGATTTTTGTGTAACAGGACTGAGTGTCCCAGCAGTGACGGTGTGTGTGTAACAGGACTGAGTGTCCCAGCACTGACTATGTGTGTAACAGGACTGAGTGTCCCAGCACAGACTGTGTGTGTAACAGGACTGAGTGTCCCAGCACTGACAGTGTGTGCAACAGGACTGAGTGTCCCAGCACTGACTATGTGTGTAACAGGACTGAGTGTCCCAGCACAGACTGTGTGTGTAACAGGACTGAGTGTACCAGCACTGACTGTGTGTATATTACAGGAGTGAGTGGCCCAGCACTGAGTGTGTGTGTAAGAGGAGTGAGTGTCCCAGCACTGACTGTGTGTAACAGGACTGAGTGTCCCAGCACTGACTGTGTGTGTAACAGGACTGATTGTACCAGCACTGACTGTGTGTATATTACAGGAGTGAGTGTCCCAGCACTGACTGTGTGTGTAACAGGAGTGAGTGTCCCAGCACTGACTGTGTGTGTAACAGGACTGAGTGTCCCAGCAGTGACGGTGTGTGTGTAACAGGACTGAGTGTCCCAGCACTGACTGTGTGTGTAACAGGAATGAGTGTCCCAGCACTGAGTGTAACAGGACTGAGTGTCCCAGCACTGACTGTGTGTGTAACAGGACTGAGTGTCCCAGCACTGACTGTGTGTGTAACAGGACTGAGTGTCCCAGCAATGACTGTGTGTGTAACAGGACTGAGTGTCCCAGCACTGACTGTGTGTGTAACAGGACTGAGTGTCCCAGCAATGACTGTGTGTGTAACAGGTCTGAATGTCCCAGCACAGACGATGTGTGTGTAACAGGTCTGAGTGTCCCAGCACTGACTGTGTGTGTAACAGGACTGAGTGTCCCAGCACAGACTATGTGTGTGTAACAGGACTGAGTGTCCCAGCACTGACTGTGTGTGTAACAGGACTGAGTGTCCCAGCACTGACTGTGTGTGTAACAGGACTGAGTGTCCCAGCACTGACTGTGTGTGTGTGTAACAGGACCGAGTGTCCCAGCACTGTCTGTGTGTGTAACAGGACCGAGTGTCCCAGCACTGACTGTGTGTGTGTAACACGACTGAGTGTCCCAGCACTGACTGTCTGTGTGTAACAGGACTGAGTGTCCCAGCACTGACTGTGTGTCTAACAGGACTGAGTGTCCCAGCACTGACTGTGTGTGTGTAACAGGACTGAGTGTCGCAGCACTGAATGTGTGTGTAACAGGACTGTGTGTCCCAGCACTGACTGTGTGTGCAACAGGACTGAGTGTCCCAGCACTGACTGTGTGTGTAACAGGACTGAGTGTCCCAGCACTGACTGTGTGTGTAACAGCACTGAGTGTCCCAGCACTGACTGTGTGTGTATAACAGGACTGAGTGTCCCAGCACTGACTGTGTGTGTATAACAGGACTGAGTGTCCCAGCACTGACTTTGTGTGTATAACAGGACTGAGTGTCCCAGCATTGACTGTGTGTACAACAGGACTGATTGTCCCAGCACTGACTGTGTGTGTAACAGGACTGAGTGTCTCAGCACTGACTGTGTGTGTAACAGGACTGAGTGTCCCAGCACTGACTATGTGTGTAACAGGACTGACTGTCCCAGCACTGACTGTGTGTGTGTATAACAGGACTGAGTGTCCCAGCACTGACTGTGTGTGTGTAACAGGACTGAGAGTCCCAGAACTGACTGTGTGTGTAACAGGACTGAGTGTCCCAGCACTGACTGTGTGTGTAACAGGACTGAGTGCCCCAGCACTGACTGTGTGTGTAACAGGACTGAGTGTCCCAGCACTGACTGTGTGTGTGTAACAGGACTGAGTGTCCCAGCACTGACTGTGTGTGTAACAGGACTGAGTGTCCCAGCACTGTCTGTGTGTGTAACAGGACTGAGTGTCCCAGCACTGACTGTGTATGTAACAGGACTGAGTGTCCCAGCACAGACTGTGTGTGTGTGTGTGTAACAGGACTGAGTGTCCCAGCACTGACTGTGTGTGTGTAACAGGACTGAGTGTCCCAGCACTGACTGTGTGTGTAACAGGACTGAGTGTCCCAGCAGTGACTGTGTGTGTAACAGGACTGAGTGTCCCAGCACTGACTGTGTGTATAACAGGACTGAGTGTCCCAGCACTGACTGTGTGTGTAACAGGACTGAGTTTCCCAGCATTGACTGTGTGTGTAACAGGACTGAGTGTACCAGCACTGACTGTGTGTGTATAACAGGACTGAGTGTCCCAGCACTGACTGTGTGTGTAACAGGACTGAGTGTCCCAGCACTGACTGTGTGTGTAACAGGACTGAGTGTCCCAGCACTGTCTGTGTGTGTAACAGGACCGAGTGTCCCAGCACTGACTGTGTGTGTAACAGGACCGAGTGTCCCAGCACTGACTGTGTGTGTGTAACAGGACTGAGTGTCTCAGCACTGACTGTGTGTGTGTAACAGGACTGAGTGTCCCAGCAGTGACTGTGTGTGTAACAGGACTGAGTGTCCCAGCACTGACTGTGTGTGTATAACAGGACTGAGTGTCCCAGCACTGACTGTGTGTGTGTAACTGGACTGAGTGTCCCAGCAGTGACTGTGTGTGTAACAGGACTGAGTGTCCCAGCACTGACTGTGTGTGTAACAGGACTGAGTGTCCCAGCATTGACTGTGTGTGTAACAGGACTGAGTGCCCCAGCACTGACTGTGTGTGTAACAGGACTGAGTGTCCCTGCACTGACTGTGTGTTTAACAGGACTGAGTGTCCCAGCACTGACTGTGTGTGTAACAGGACTGAGTGTGTAACAGGACTGAGTGTCCCAGCACTGACTGTGTGTGTGTAACAGGACTGAGTGTCCCAGCACTGACTGTGTGTGTAACAGGACCGAGTGTCCCAGCACTGACTGTGTGTGTAACAGGACTGAGTGTCCCAGCACTGACTGTGTGTGTAACTGGACTGAGTGTCCCAGCACTGACTGTGTGTGTAACAGGACTGAGTGTCCCAGCACTGACTGTGTGTGTAACAGGACTGAGTGTCCCAGCACTGACTGTATGTGTGTGTAATAGGACTGAGTGTCCCCGCACTGACTGTGTGTGTAATAGGACTGAGTGTCCCCGCACTGACTGTGTGTGTAACAGGACTGAGTGTCCCAGCACTGACTGTGTGTGTAACAGGACTGAGTCTCCCAGCACTGACTGTGTGTGTAACAGGACTGAGTTTCCCAGCATTGACTGTGTGTGTAACAGGACTGAGTGTCCCAGCACTGACTGTGTGTGTATAACAGGACTGAGTGTCCCAGCACTGACTGTGTGTGTAACAGGACTGAGTGTCCCAGCACTGACTGTGTGTGTAACAGGACTGAGTGTCCCAGCACTGACTGTGTGTGTAACAGGACTGAGTGTGTAACAGGACTGAGTGTCCCAGCACTGAATGTGTGTGTGTAACAGGACTGAGTGTCCCAGCACTGACTGTGTGTGTAACTGGACTGAGTGTCCCAGCACTGACTGTGTGTGTAACAGGACTGAGTGTCCCAGCACTGACTGTGTGTGTAACAGGACTGAGTGTCCCAGCACTGACTGTGTGTATATTATACGAGTGAGTGTCCCAGCACTGACTGTGTGTGTCACAGGACTGAGTGTCCCAGCACTGACTGTGTGTGTAACAGGTCTGAGTGTCCCAGCACTGATTTTGTGTGTAACAGGACTGAGTGTCCCAGCACTGATTTTGTGTGTAACAGGTCTGAGTGTCCCAGCACTGATTTTGTGTGTAACAGGACTGAGTGTCCCAGCACTGACTGTGCATAACAGAACTGAGTGTCCCAGCTGGTGTGTAAGGACGGGTCATTGTGGTTTGAGTGTGTGCTGGTGTTTAAGGACGGGCCATTGTGTGTTGAGGTTGAGTGTGTGCTGGTGTGTAAGAATGGGTCATTGTGGGTTGTGGTTGAGTGTGTGCTGGTGTGTAAGGACGGGTCATTGTGGGTTGTGGTTGAGTGTGTGCTGGTGTGTAAGGACAGGTCATTGTGGGTTGTGGTTGAGTGTGTGCTGGTGTGTAAGGCGGGTCATTGTGGGTTGTGGTTGAGTGTGTGCCGGTGTGTAAGGATGGGTCATTGTGGGTTGAGTGTGTGCTGGCTTGTAAGGACGGGTCATTGTGGGTTGAGGTTGAGTGTGTGCTGGTGTGTAAGGATGGGTCATTGTGGGTTGTGCTTGAGTGTGTGCCGGTGTGTAAGGACGTGTCATTGTGGGTTGTGGTTGAGTGTGTGCTGGTGTGTAAGGACGGGTCATTGTGGGTTGAGTGTGTGCTGGCTTGTAAGGATGGGTCATTGTGGGTTGTGGTTGAGTGTGTGCCGGTGTGTAAGGATGGGTCATTGTGGGTTGAGTGTGTGCTGGCTTGTAAGGACGGGTCATTGTGGGTTGAGGTTGAGTGTGTGCTGGTGTGTAAGGACGGGTCATTGTGGGTTGTGCTTGAGTGTGTGCCGGTGTGTAAGGACGTGTCATTGTGGGTTGTGGTTGAGTGTGTGCCGGTGTGTAAGGACGGGTCATTGTGGGTTGTGCTTGAGTGTGTGCTGGTGTGTAAGGACGTGTCATTGTGGGTTGTGGTTGAGTGTGTGCTGGTGTGTAAGGACGGGTCATTGTGGGTTGAGGTTCAGTGTGTGCTGGTGTGTCAGGACGGGTCATTGTGGCTGAGGTTGAGTGTGTGCTGGTGTGTAAGGACGGGTCATTGTGGGTTGAGTGTGTGTTGGTGTGTAAGGACGGGTCATTGTGTGTTGAGATTGAGTGTGTGCTGGTGTGTAAGGACGGGTCATTGTGTGTTGAGATTGAGTGTGTGCTGGTGTGTAAGGACGGGTCATTGTGGGTTGAGTGTGTGCTGGTGTGTACGGACGGGTCATTGTGTGTTGAGGTTGAGTGTGTGCTGGTGTGTAAGGACGGGTCACTTGTGGGTTGTGGTTGAGTGTGTGCTGGTGTGTAAGGACGGGTCATTGTGGGTTGTGGTTGAGTGTGTGCTGGTGTGTAAGAACGGGTCATTGTGGGTTCAGCTTGAGTGTGTGCTGGTTAGTAAGGACGGCTCATTGTGGGTTGTGGTTGAGTGTGTGCTGGTGTGTAAGGCGGGTCATTGTGGGTTGTGGTTGAGTGTGTGCCGGTGTGTAAGGATGGGTCATTGTGGGTTGAGTGTGTGCTGGTTTGTAAGGATGGGTCATTGTGGGTTGAGGTTGAGTGTGTGCTGGTGTGTAAGGACGGGTCATTGTGGGCTGTGGTTGAGTGTGTGCCGGTGTGTAAGGACGTGTCATTGTGGGTTGAGGTTGAGTGTGTGCTGGTGTGTAAGGACGGGTCGTTGAGGGTTGAGTGTGTGCTGGTGTGTAAGGACGGGTCATTGTGTGTTGAGGTTGAGTGTGTGCTGGTGTGTAAGGACGGGTCATTGTGGGTTGAGGTTGTGTGTGCTGGTGTGTAAGGACGGGTCATTATGGGCTGAGGTTGAGTGTGTGCTGGTGTGTAAGAATGGGTCATTGTGGGTTGTGGTTGAGTGTGTGCTGGTGTGTAAGGACGGGTCACTTGTGGGTTGTGGTTGAGTGTGTGCTGGTGTGTAAGGACGGGTCATTGTGGGTTGTGGTTGAGTGTGTGCTGGTGTGTAAGGACGGGTCATTGTGGGTTGAGGTTGAGTGTGTGCTGGTGTGTAAGGACGGGTCATTGTGGGTTGTGGTTGAATGTGTGCTGGTGTGTAAGGCGGGTCATTGTGGGTTGTGGTTGAGTGTGTGCCGGTGTGTAAGGATGGGTCATTGTGGGTTGAGTGTGTGCTGGCTTGTAAGGACGGGTCATTGTGGGTTGAGGTTGAGTGTGTGCCGGTGTGTAAGGACGTGTCATTGTGGGTTGTGGTTGAGTGTGTGCTGGTGTGTAAGGACGGGTCATTGTGGGTTGAGGTTGAGTGTGTGCTGGTGTGTACGGACGGGTCATTGTGGGCTGAGGTTGAGTGTGTGCTGGTGTGTAAGGACGGGTCATTGTGGGTTGAGTGTGTGCTGGTGTGTAAGGACGGGTCATTGTGGGTTGAGGTTGTGTGTGTGCTGGTGTGTAAGGACGGGTCATTGTGGGTTGTGGTTGAGTGTGTGCTGGTGTGTAAGGACAGGTCATTGTGGGTTGTGGTTGAGTGTGTGCTGGTGTGTAAGAATGGGTCATTGTGGGCTGAGGTTGAGTGTGTGCTGGTGTGTAAGGACGGGTCATTGTGGGCTGAGGTTGAGTGTGTGCTGGTGTGTAAGGACGGGTCATTGTGGGCTGAGGTTGAGTGTGTGCTGGTGTGTAAGGACGGGTCATTGTGGGCTGAGGTTGAGTGTGTGCTGGTGTGTAAGGACGGGTCATTGTGGGCTGAGGTTGAGTGTGTACTGGTGTGTAAGGACGGGTCATTGTGGGCTGAGGTTGAGTGTGTGCTGGTGTGTAAGGACGGGTCATTGTGGGCTGAGGTTGAGTGTGTGCTGGTGTGTAAGGACGGGTCATTGTGGGCTGAGGTTGAGTGTGTGCTGGTGTGTAAGGACGGGTCATTGTGGGCTGAGGTTGAGTGTGTACTGGTGTGTAAGGACGGGTCATTGTGGGCTGAGGTTGAGTGTGTGCTGGTGTGTAAGGACGGGTCATTGTGGGCTGAGGTTGAGTGTGTGCTGGTGTGTAAGGACGGGTCATTGTGGGCTGAGGTTGAGTGTGTGCTGGTGTGTAAGGACGGGTCATTGTGGGCTGAGGTTGAGTGTGTGCTGGTGTGTAAGGACGGGTCATTGTGGGCTGAGGTTGAGTGTGTGCTGGTGTGTAAGGATGGGTCATTGTGGGCTGAGGTTGAGTGTGTGCTGGTGTGTAAGGATGGGTCATTGTGGGCTGAGGTTGAGTGTGTGCTGGTGTGTAAGGATGGGTCATTGTGGGCTGAGGTTGAGTGTGTGCTGGTGTGTAAGGATGGGTCATTGTGGGCTGAGGTTGAGTGTGTGCTGGTGTGTAAGGATGGGTCATTGTGGGCTGAGGTTGAGTGTGTGCTGGTGTGTAAGGATGGGTCATTGTGGGCTGAGGTTGAGTGTGTGCTGGTGTGTAAGGACGGGTCATTGTGGGCTGAGGTTGAGTGTGTGCTGGTGTGTAAGGACGGGTCATTGTGGGCTGAGGTTGAGTGTGTGCTGGTGTGTAAGGACGGGTCATTGTGGGCTGAGGTTGAGTGTGTACTGGTGTGTAAGGACGGGTCATTGTGGGCTGAGGTTGAGTGTGTGCTGGTGTGTAAGGACGGGTCATTGTGGGCTGAGGTTGAGTGTGTGCTGGTGTGTAAGGACGGGTCATTGTGGGCTGAGGTTGAGTGTGTGCTGGTGTGTAAGGACGGGTCATTGTGGGCTGAGGTTGAGTGTGTGCTGGTGTGTAAGGACGGGTCATTGTGGGCTGAGGTTGAGTGTGTGCTGGTGTGTAAGGATGGGTCATTGTGGGCTGAGGTTGAGTGTGTGCTGGTGTGTAAGGATGGGTCATTGTGGGCTGAGGTTGAGTGTGTGCTGGTGTGTAAGGATGGGTCATTGTGGGCTGAGGTTGAGTGTGTGCTGGTGTGTAAGGATGGGTCATTGTGGGCTGAGGTTGAGTGTGTGCTGGTGTGTAAGGATGGGTCATTGTGGGCTGAGGTTGAGTGTGTGCTGGTGTGTAAGGATGGGTCATTGTGGGCTGAGGTTGAGTGTGTGCTGGTGTGTAAGGATGGGTCATTGTGGGTTGTGGTTGAGTGTGTGCTGGTGTGTAAGGATGGGTCATTGTGGGCTGAGGTTGAGTGTGTGCTGGTGTGTAAGGATGGGTCATTGTGGGCTGAGGTTGAGTGTGTGCTGGTGTGTAAGGATGGGTCATTGTGGGCTGAGGTTGAGTGTGTGCTGGTGTGTAAGGATGGGTCATTGTGGGCTGAGGTTGAGTGTGTGCTGGTGTGTAAGGATGGGTCATTGTGGGCTGAGGTTGAGTGTGTGCTGGTGTGTAAGGACGGGTCATTGTGGGCTGAGGTTGAGTGTGTGCTGGTGTGTAAGGACGGGTCATTGTGGGCTGAGGTTGAGTGTGTGCTGGTGTGTAAGGACGGGTCATTGTGGGCTGAGGTTGAGTGTGTACTGGTGTGTAAGGACGGGTCATTGTGGGCTGAGGTTGAGTGTGTGCTGGTGTGTAAGGACGGGTCATTGTGGGCTGAGGTTGAGTGTGTGCTGGTGTGTAAGGACGGGTCATTGTGGGCTGAGGTTGAGTGTGTGCTGGTGTGTAAGGACGGGTCATTGTGGGCTGAGGTTGAGTGTGTGCTGGTGTGTAAGGACGGGTCATTGTGGGCTGAGGTTGAGTGTGTGCTGGTGTGTAAGGATGGGTCATTGTGGGCTGAGGTTGAGTGTGTGCTGGTGTGTAAGGATGGGTCATTGTGGGCTGAGGTTGAGTGTGTGCTGGTGTGTAAGGATGGGTCATTGTGGGCTGAGGTTGAGTGTGTGCTGGTGTGTAAGGATGGGTCATTGTGGGCTGAGGTTGAGTGTGTGCTGGTGTGTAAGGATGGGTCATTGTGGGCTGAGGTTGAGTGTGTGCTGGTGTGTAAGGATGGGTCATTGTGGGCTGAGGTTGAGTGTGTGCTGGTGTGTAAGGATGGGTCATTGTGGGTTGTGGTTGAGTGTGTGCTGGTGTGTAAGGATGGGTCATTGTGGGCTGAGGTTGAGTGTGTGCTGGTGTGTAAGGATGGGTCATTGTGGGCTGAGGTTGAGTGTGTGCTGGTGTGTAAGGATGGGTCATTGTGGGCTGAGGTTGAGTGTGTGCTGGTGTGTAAGGATGGGTCATTGTGGGCTGAGGTTGAGTGTGTGCTGGTGTGTAAGTAGCGAGCTCTTTCCAGGAATCTGGGAGGCCTGGCATGGCAGCCAACCCTGTCTGTACTTGGCCCCGTTCAAAGGTCAGCCTCGATTTTTCCAAGAGCTTTGCTAACCTCTCTTGGCAACTCTTGCTGGCTCTTCCCGGTCTCCCTGCTGCCAGGACGCAAGCTGGGCCAGCCAGTATTCCAGATTTCGGGAATCATGTTAGGGTGATAGGGTTGTCAGTTCTGCACATTGTAATTTTTGCTGAAGGTGGAGGCTGTGGTCGGTGGAAAGATGTGAAGTAAATTTCTAGCATTGAATGCTTCAAGGCGTGACTGCTCCCTGTTACCTTGCCTGTCCTGGAGAGGTCAGGAAACTTCTCTTGGCACATGAGGAGGTGGAACTGACTGCCAGGGCCACCTCTGTCCACGAGCCTGGGCCATTTCCTCATGGAACTCCTTCACTTTAGGGCCAAAAGGTTGGATCCTCCTTTGCATTTCAGCCAGTAATGCCTCAGCTGAGGGGTCAAAGAACGGTCATGCCAGTATAGTCCCAGTACACAACAAAATCAGACCAGATGTTGTGACCAGCTGGACTCAGCTATGGTTCATAATGGAGCAACATTGCCCTTGTGAAGCTGAGTGGTAAAATCAACAACAACTTGCATTTATATAGCGCCTTTAACAGAGTAAAACGTCCCAAGGCGCTGCACAGGAGCGTTATCAGACAAAATCTGACCCCGAGCCAAAGAAGGAAACAATTAGGGCAGGTGACCAAAAGCTTGGTAAAAGAGGTCGGTTTTGAGGAGCGTCTTAAAGGAGGAGAGAGGGGCGGAGAGGTTTAGGGAGGGAATTCCAGAGCTCGGGGCCCCGGCGGCTAACAGTATTGTCAGTGTAATAGCTTTCGATGTTAGTGTTAGTCGCATCACCTGTCGAATCGTTACTGAGCATCAGTTGAAGAGAATCTCTGGCTTATTAACTCACTAACCAGCTTGGTGCAAAATGACAAATAATTCATTGAACGTGGTATCTAAGATTGGAGTAAAGCTGGAGGTTGTCAGGGAGGCTTTGCGTTCTCTGCCTGGGTGACTGTCCTTCACTGGGAGCTTTCTGATTACTGGTGCCATTGTGTGATGGTCGGAATGACAGCGCTGATTGCAGGGGCATTCATTCAGTAAACTGCGGCCACGGTAATGAGCTGTTCAACTCTTTCGGCGAGGGAGAGGGCAAAGCCCTAGGAGGTTCTGGCGGGTGTATTAACGGTGGAACGTACGTACGCCATCATTCAGGCCTTGCGACATAGATGCACCACTACAATGGCGCAAGTCTCCAGGAAATTCTGGGCCACTGAGTTAACCCACACGCACACAATTTTCAGGAGAGGTTTAGGGAGGGAATTCCAGAGCTCGGGGCCCAGGCAGCCGAAGGCACGGCCGCCAATGGTGGAGCGATTAAAATCAGGGGCTGCTCAAGAGGCCAGAATTGGAGGAGCGCAGAGATCTCAGGAGGTTGTAGGGTTGGAGGAGGTTACAGAGATAGGGAGGGGCGAGGAGGGCCATGGAGGGATTTGAAAACAAGGGTGAGAATTTTGAAATCGAGGCGTTGTTGGACGAGGAGCCAGTGTACGTCAGCGAGCACACGGGGTGATGGGTGAACGGGATTGGGTGTGAGTTAGGACACGGGGCAGTGAGCACAGGGGGTGATGGGTGAACGGGACTGGGTGTGAGCTAGGACACGGGGCAGTGAGCACAGGGGGTGAGGGGTGAACGGGACTGGGTGTGAGTTAGGACACGGGGCAGTGAGCACAGGGGGTGATGGGTGAACGGGACTGGGTGCGAGTTAGGACACGGGGCAGTGAGCACAGGGGGTGATGGGTGAACGGGACTGGGTGCGAGTTAGGACACGGGGCAGTGAGCACAGGGGGTGATGGGTGAACGGGACTGGGTGCGAGTTAGGACACGGGGCAGTGAGCACAGGGGGTGATGGGTGAACGGGACTGGGTGTGAGTTAGGACACGGGGCAGTGAGCACAGGGGGTGATGGGTGAACGGGACTGGGTGTGAGTTAGGACACGGGGCAGTGAGCACAGGGGGTGATGGGTGAACGGGACTGGGTGTGAGTTAGGACACGGGGCAGTGAGCACAGGGGGTGATGGGTGAACGGGACTGGGTGTGAGTTAGGACACGGGGCAGTGAGCACAGGGGGTGATGGGTGAACGGGACTGGGTGTGAGTTAGGACACGGGGCAGTGAGCACAGGGGGTGATGGGTGAACGGGACTGGGTGTGAGTTAGGACACGGGGCAGTGAGCACAGGGGGTGATGGGTGAACGGGGCTCGGTGCGAGTTAGGACACGGGGCAGTGAGCACAGGGGGTGATGGGTGAACGGGACTGGGTGTGAGTTAGGACACGGGGCAGTGAGCACAGGGGATAATGGGTGAACGGGACTGGGTGTGAGTTAGGACACGGGGCAGTGAGCACAGGGGGTGATGGGTGAACGGGACTGGGTGTGAGTTAGGACACGGGGCAGTGAGCACAGGGGGTGATGGGTGAACGGGGCTCGGTGCGAGTTAGGACACGGGGCAGTGAGCACAGTGGGTGATGGGTGAACGGGACTGGGTGTGAGTTAGGACACGGGGCAGTGAGCACGGGGTGATGGGTGAACGGGACTGGGTGTGAGTTAGGACACGGGGCAGTGAGCACAGGGGGTGATGGGTGAACGGGACTGGGTGTGAGTTAGGACACGGGGCAGTGAGCACAGGGGGTGATGAGTGAACTGGACTGGGTGTGAGTTAGGACACGGGGCAGTGAGCACAGGGGGTGATGGGTGAACGGGACTGGGTGTGAGTTAGGACACGGGGCAGTGAGCACAGGGGGTAATGGGTGAACGGGACTGGGTGTGGGTTAGGACACGGGGCAGTGAGCACAGGGGGTGATGGGTGAACGGGACTGGGTGTGAGTTAGGACACGGGGCAGTGAGCACAGTGGGTGATGGGTGAACGGGACTCGGTGCGAGTTAGGACACGGGGCAGTGAGCACAGAGGGTGATGGGTGAACGGGACTGGGTGTGAGTTAGAGCACAGGGCAGCAGAGGTTTGGTTGAGCTGAAGTTAATGGAATTTCCCGATTGTAAAGGACAATGTTACACCAAAATAAATAAACTGGTTTATAAACACTTCTTCCTGAAGATTGGATCTTGTTGAACACTGTGAACTCTTCATCACATCACCGGGGGACCTGGTCTCAGATCCCGCACGCTCTGTGTGAAACCCCCTCTGTTTCTGCTTGGAACCCGCGAAGGGTGTGAGCGTGTAACGGGGGGTAAAGCCCACGAGTAGGGTCGCCACCTCCAGCTGGACATATTCCTGCAGGTTTCATCACATGACCTCCTGCCTCTCACCGCCGCGTCCCCGCAGTCCCGCCATTGGTCGCCCGACATGACAATCCTCACAGTGCCCGCCTTCCTGCACCAATCAGGAAACAAATCATCTGTTCATCCCCTGATTGGACGATTCTTGATTGTCAGTCAAACAGCCTTTTATCCCATGTCCAATACTTTTCTAACTAATCAACAAATAATTTTTAACGCCCCCGATGATTTTTCTCCCAGGTTTTGCTCTCAGTGTCCTAGAGATTCGTCTTTCATTTCTGGAGGGTTGGCGACCCCAGACTCTGGCCAGACTGACCGCACTCTACCCGCCCCCCCCCCCCCGCCACCGTCACCGCCCCCCACCGTCAACCCCCGGGCCCATCGCCCCCCGCCCAGAGCTCCCCCCCGGGTCCATCCCCCCCCGGCCCATTCCCCCATCCCAGAGGCCCATCCCCCCCCCCGCCCAGAGCTCCCCCCACCTGGCCCGCTCCCCCCACCTGGCCCATTCCCCCCCCCCACCCCCCGGGCCCATCCCCCCCCGGGCCCATCCGCCCCCCCCCCCCCGCCGAGCCCATCCCCCCCCCCGGGCTCATCCCCCCCCCGGGTCCATCCCCCCCCACCCCCCCCGGGCCCATTCCCCCCCCCCCGGGCCCATTCCCCCCCCCCCGGGCCCATTCCCCCCCCCCCGGCCCAGAGTATGATCAGACACACCTTCCCGGCTGTTGTAAGCCTCTATTTATAAAGCCCAGGGGTTTCCCACCTTCTCACCTTGCCCTCCCGGCTGCGAACACTTGTGTCTGTTCACCCCCGGGTCTCTCTGTTCCTGCCCCCTCTTTAAAATTGTACAGTATGTATATTGATGGGCAGCCTGTGGGCACGATTCCCTGATGTACACGGCAGGCGGGCGAGGCTTTGTGCTGTCGGGGCGCCCACCCTCACCTGACATTTACCGCGACCTTGGGCACCATGTTTCCACGGAACTACAACCCCGGAATGGGATTCCAACTCACCAAACCACTTCCCAACCCTTCCCACTGTACAGGGTCGCCGCTCCAACAAAAACACTGAACTCTAAATTCCTGTTCCAGATGTAAAATGTTGGGAGATGTCGGCTGATTTATGAGGATCAGCGAGTTAACCGCGTTACCAGCCTGTACTCAGTGAGCAGCATAGTTCTGGAATGAGATCATTTTGTGGAAAGTGACTGACTTTATTCCGTCTGTTCTCTGCTTTCTGTCTCTCTGGGCCCACTGGCCTCTTGTGCCAATCTTTCTCTCCCTCCCTCCCTCTCTCTCTTTGTTCGACTCTAACACGACCCTGCAGGAAACAAGTCTCGGGGGTCACGTTATCGAGTTAGCAAGATTGTAAAGGGCACGAATAACGTGAGCCCCAATAAATAGTTTGATGCAACCACAAACTCTGTGACCAGGGGCAACATCCAAAGCTCAGAAAAGGAAAGGGACCCAGAGAGTTTACATTTACCTACTTCACATAGAGGGTGGGACTGACAGCCCAGGGAGGGGGTGGAGGGGGAGAGTGTCGGCAAATCTGGGAGGAGTACAAGGCATAGAGTATGGGGTGGAATTGGGGGTTTAAGGTTAGATGTGGGGTGGGATTGGGGGTTTAAGGGTAGATGTGGGGTGGGATTGGGGGTTTAAGGGTAGATATGGGGTGGGATTGGGGGGTTTAAGGGTAGATATGGGGTGGGATTGGGGGGTTTAAGGGTAGATATGGGGTGGGATTGGGGGTTTAAGGGTAGATATGGGGTGGGATTGGGGGGTTTAAGGGTAGATATGGGGTGGGATTGGGGGTTTAAGGGTAGATATGGGGTGGGATTGGGGGGGTTTAAGGGTAGATATGGGGTGGGATTGGGGGGTTAAGGGTAGATATGGGGTGGGATTGGGGGGTTTAAGGGTAGATATGGGGTGGGATTAGGGGTTTAAGGGTAGATATGGGGTGGGATTGGGGGTTTAAGGGTCGATAAGGGGTGGGATTGGGGGTTTAAGGGTAGATATGGGGTGGGATTGGGGGTTTAAGGGTAGATATGGGGTGGGATTGGGGGTTTAAGGGTAGATATGGGGTGGGATTGGGGGTTTAAGGGTAGATATGGGGTGGGATTGGGGGTTTAAGGGTAGATATGGGGTGGAATTGGGGGGTTTAAGGGTAGATATGGGGTGGGATTGGGGGTTTAAGGGTAGATGTGGGAGTGGGGGGGTTTAAGGGTAGATATGGGGTGGGAGTGGGGGGGTTTAAGGGTAGATATGGGGTGGGATTGGGGGTTTAAGGGTCGATAAGGGGTGGGATTGGGGGTTTAAGGGTAGATATGGGGTGGGAGTGGGGGGTTTAAGGGTAGATATGGGGTGGGATTGGGGGTTTAAGGGTCGATAAGGGGTGGGATTGGGGGTTTAAGGGTAGATATGGGGTGGGATTGGGGGTTTAAGGGTAGATATGGGGTGGGATTGGGGGTTTAAGGGTAGATATGGGGTGGGATTGGGGGTTTAAGGGTAGATATGGGGTGGGAGTGGGGGGGTTTAAGGGTAGATATGGGGTGGGATTGGGGGTTTAAGGGTCGATAAGGGGTGGGATTGGGGGTTTAAGGGTAGATATGGGGTGGGATTGGGGGGTTTAAGTGTAGATATGGGGTGGGATTGGGGGTTTAAGGGTAGATATGGGGTGGATTCTCACTCAGACTGCTCTCCCTCAGGGACCCTCTACTTGCTCCCTCCTTGTTGTGATGAGGCCGAGATCTGGAACTTTGTGGCGCGGGCCTGGAGAACTGAGACTAGTGTCTCTCTGCGGAGGCGGTGGGGCCTAGAATCGGGGACCCCTCCCAGTCCATCACCTTCGGTTTTCTGATTGTAGCCTCATGTACATCCCAGCCTCCCTTCACTCTACCATTGATAGAGCTTTCGGTTCCGTGGACGCTGCTCCCTGGATCTCCCTCCCTACAAACCTTCCCCGTTCCACTTCTCCATTCAAAGCTTTCTTAAAACCCATATTTTCACCCAAACCTTTACTCTCCCCTCCCCCAAACACTCTTCTCCCTCAGTGTTACGTTCCTCTCGCTGCGAACCTGTGTGGTGCCTTGGGAGGGTTTGTGTGTTAAAGACGTTGGGGGAGAAATTCGGTTGGTTGCGCCACCCGTTAGCGCCTTAAGAGGGCGCTAAGTGGTTCGCAAGCCAACTGGCGCCCGGGCGCGGCACTGTCCACACCTCTCGCTAAATTCCACGGGACGTTAGTGGTGGCGATAACCGTTAGCGCTGCGCCACTACCGGTGGCGTCATTGGTGTGCGCAGCGCCCCGCTGACGCCCCGGCTGCGATATTTGGCAGCGTCTCCTGATTTACCGCCGGACTCTACCTGCGGCCGGGGAGGCGCAAATTAAAGGCGAGGTGCGGGGCGGCCATTTTTGTTGTTGGCCGCCTGCCAGCACCTGCCTGCGCTTCCGTCCCCGGCCTCCTGACCCCCCCACCCCGCGGAGTGCCGGCTGCGCTCCAAGAGCCCGGCACTTCTCCTCGGTGCCGGGCTCTTTTGCCGGCACTCTCGATCCTCAGGGGCCCCAGATCGCGCTGCACAAGGCCCCTCCCCTTTAAGAAGGGGAGGAAGGCCTGCAATACCGCAGCGTGACGTGCCGCATCGTGTGGCGCTGCAGCACGTTGCGCCACGATATTCAGTCGCAGCGCCCTCAGAGGGATGCGGGGCGCCTCCAGTAGCGCCGCGCATCCCTTTGGGGCGTTACCACTCAATTTCCGGCGGGCGGCCGCGAATGTTTCCGGGGCGCTACTTTTAGCGCCCTGGCGAGGCTGCCGCCCCAAACGAGGCAATACTCCATTTCTCCCCCGTTGTATAAATGCAAGTTCTTCTTCTCTGTATTCTGTGCTGAACGTCCAGGGGTTGACTTTTTTTCTGCCTACTTTGTGAGATTGGTTTCTGGCACAATCCCGAGTTTTTAAAAAAAAAATTATTCTGGGGATGTGGGCGTCGTTGGCGAGCCCACCATTTATTGCCCATCCCCGAGTTGCCCTGGGAATGTGGCGGTGAGCCGCCTTCTTCCTGAACCGCTGGTCGCGGGTTTGATACAAACTGAGCGACCACTTCAGAGGGTGGTTTAGAGTCAACCACGCTGGTGTGGGACTGGAAAGAAGAAAGACAGACGTGCATTTCTCCCGCGCCTTTCGCAATCTCAGGGTGTCTCAAAGCACTTCACAGCCAATGAAGTACTTTTTGAAGTGGAGTCACTGTTGTAATGTGGGAAATGTGCAGCCAATTTGCGCACAGCAAGCTCCCACAAACAGCAATGTGATAATGACCAGATCATCTGTTTTTGTTATGTGGATGAGGGATAAATATTGGCCCCAGGACACTAGGGTGAACTCCCCCCCAGCTCTTCTTCGAAATAGTGCCATGGGATCTTTTACGTCCACCTGAAAGGGCAGATGGGGCCTCGTTTTAACGCCTCATTTGAAAGACGGCACCTCCGACAGTGCGGTGCTCCCTCAGTACTGCCCCTCCGACAGTGCAGTGCTCCCTCAGTATTGCCCCTCCGACAGTGCGGCGCTCCCTCAGTACTGCCCCTCCGACAGTGCGGCGCTCCCTCAGTACTGCCCCTCCGACAGTGCGGCGCTCCCTCAGTACTGCCCCTCCGACAGTGCGGTGCTCCCTCAGTACTGCCCCTCCGACAGTGCAGTGCTCCCTCAGTACTGCCCCTCCAACAGTGCAGTGCTCCCTCAGTACTGCCCCTCCGACAGTGCAGTGCTCCCTCAGTACTGCCCCTCCAACAGTGCAGTGCTCCCTCAGTACTGCCCCTCCGACAGTGCAGTGCTCCCTCAGTATTGCCCCTCCGACAGTGCAGTGCTCCTCAGTACTGACCCTCTGACAGTGCGGCGCTCCCTCAGTACTGACCCTCCAACAGTGCAGTGCACCCTCACTACTGCCCCTCCGACAGTGCAGCGCTTCCTCAGTACTGACCCTCCGACAGTTCAGCGCTCCCTCAGTACTGACCCTCCAACAGTGCGGTGCTCCCTCAGTACTGCCTCTCCGACAGTGCGGCGCTCCCTCAGTACTGCCCCTCCGATAGTGCGGCGTTCCCTCAGTACTGCCCCTTCGACAGTGCGGTGCTCCCTCAGTACTGCCCCTCCGACAGTGCGACGTTCCCTCAGTACTGACTCTCCGACAGTGCGGTGTTCCTCAGTACTGCCCCTCCGACAGTGCGGCACTCCCTCAGTACTGCCACTCTGCCAGTGCGGCGTTACCTCAGTACTGCCCCTCCAACATTGTGCAGCGCTCTCAGTATTGCCCCTCCGACAGTGCAGCGCTCCCTCAGTAAGGCCCCTCCGACATTTCTGTGCTCCCTCAGTACTGCCCCTCCGACAGTGCAGCGCTCCCTCAGTACTGCCCCTCCGACAGTGTAGCGCTCCCTCAGTATTGCCCCTCCGACAGTGCGGTGCTCCCTCAGTACTGCCCTTCCGACAGTGCGGCGTTCCCTCAATACTGCCCCTCCGACAGTGCGGCACTCCCTCAGTACTGCCCCTCCGACAGTGCGACGTTCCCTCAGTACTGCCAGTCTGACAGTGCGGTGCTCCCTCAGTACTACCCCTCTGACAGTGCGGCATTCCCTCAGTACTGCCCCTCCGACAGTGCGGCACTCCCTCAGTACTGCCCCTCCGACAGTGCGACGTTCCCTCAGTACTACCCCTCTGACAGTGCGGCGCTCCCTCAGTACTGCCCCTCCGACAGTGCAGCGCTCCCTCAGTACTGCCCCTCCGACAGTGCAGCGCTCCCTCAGTACTGCCCCTCCGACAGTGCGGCGCTCTCTCAGTACTGCCCCTCCGACAGTGCGGCGTTCCCTCAGTACTGCCCCTCCGACAGTGCAGCGCTCCCTCAGTACTGACCCTCCGACAGTGCGGCGTTCCCTCAGTACTGCCCCTCCGACATTGCGGTGCTGCCTCAGTACTGCCCCTCCGACAGTGCGGCGCTCACTCAATACTGCCCCTCCGACAGTGCGGCGCTCCCTCAGTACTGCCCCTCCGACATTTTGCAGCTCTCCCTAAGTACTGCCCCTCCAACAGTGCGGCGCTCCCTCAGTACTGTCCCTCCAGCAGTGCGGCGCTCCTTCAGTACTGTCCCTCCGACAGTGCAGCACTCCCTCAGTACTGCCCCTCTTTCAGTGCAGCGCTCCCTCAGTACTGCCCCTCCAACAGTGCAGCGCTCCCTCAGTACTGCCCCTCCGACAGTGCGGCGCTCCCTCAGTATTGCCCCTCCGACAGTGCGGCGCTCCCTCAAGATTGCCCCTCCGACAGTGCAGTGCTCCCTCAGTACTGCCCCTCCCACAGTGCGGCGTTCCCTCAGTACTGCCCCTCCGACAGTGCGGCATTCCCTCAGTACTGCCACTCCGACAGTGCGGCGCTTCCTCAGTACTGCCTGTCCGACAGTGCGGCGTTCCCTCAGTACTGCCCCTCCGACAGTGCAGTGCTCCCTCAGTACTGCCCCTCCGACAGTGCAGCGCTCAGTATTGCCCCTCCGACAGTGCAGCGCTCCCTCAGTACTGCCCCTCCGACAGTGCTGTGCTCCCTCAGTACTGCCCCTCTGAAAGTGCGGCGCTCCCTCAGTACTGCCCCTCCGACAGTGCTGCGCTCCCTCAGTACTGCCCCTCCAACAGTGTGGCGTTCCCCCAGTACTGACTCTCCGCCAGTGCGGCGTTCCCTCAGTACTGCCCCTCCGACAGTGCGGCACTCCCTCAGTACTGCCACTCTGCCAGTGCGGCGTTGCCTCAGTACTGCCCCTCCGACATTGTGCAGCGCTCTCAGTATTGCCCCTCCGACAGTGCAGCGCTCCCTCAGTACTGCCCCTCCGACAGTGCAGCGCTCTCAGTATTGCCCCTCCGACAGTGCAGCGCTCCCTCAGTACTGCCCCTCCGACAGTGTGGCGTTCCCCCAGTACTGACTCTCCGCCAGTGCGGCGTTCCCTCAGTACTGCCCC
Organism: Somniosus microcephalus; assembly: GCF_052327205.1. NCBI lineage: Eukaryota > Metazoa > Chordata > Chondrichthyes > Squaliformes > Somniosidae > Somniosus > Somniosus microcephalus. The sequence continues at coordinate 2,018,078 of NC_141009.1, read as the reverse complement.
TCCGACAGTGCGGCACTCCCTCAGTACTGCCACTCTGCCAGTGCGGCGTTACCTCTGTACTGCCCCTCCGACAGTGCAGCGCTTCCTCCGTACAGCGCTCCCTCAGTACTGCCACTCCGACCGTGCGGCATTCCCTCAGTACTGCCCCTCCGACATTGTGCAGCGCCCTCAGTATTGCCCCTCCGACAGTGCAGCGCTCCCTCAGTACTGCCCCTCCGACAGTGCAGCGCTCTCAGTATTGCCCCTCCGACAGTGCAGCGCTCCCTCAGTACTGCCCCTCCGACAGTGTAGCGCTCCCTCTGTACTGCCCCTCCGACAGTGCAGCACTCCCTCAGTACTGCCCCTCCGACAGTGCAGCACTCCCTCAGTACTGCCCCTCCGACAGTGCAGCGCTCCCTCAGTACTGCCCCTCCGACAGTGTAGCGCTCCCTCAGTACTGCCCCTCCGACAGTGCGGCGCTCCCTCAGTACTGCCCCTCTGAAAGTGCGGCGCTCCCTCCGTACTGCCCCTCCGACAGTGCTGTGCTCGCTCAGTACTGCCCCTCTGAAAGTGCGGCGCTCCCTCCGTACTGCCCCTCCGACAGTGCGGCGCTCCCTCGGTAATTTTTGTGTCGAAGTCCCTGGAGGATCTTGAACCCAGCACCTGCTGACGCAGAGGCGAGCATGCTACCCACTGAGCCACAGCAGACAGTGTGGAGTCACCTGTAGGCCTAGAGCGGGGAAGGACGGCAGGACCTGAGTGAACCAGTTGTGTTTTTCAGACAATCCAACAGCTCCACGAACATTATTTTTAAACTGAATTGAAATTCTCAAAGTGCCATGGTGGGTTTTGGACTTGACCTTCTCTGGAGGCATCAGTCTGTGGAACAGGCTCCCTCGGGGGATGGTGGGAGCAGTTCGTGTTGATTCATTCAAATGCAAATCAGTTAGATTTCTTTCAGAAACTTACATTTTGGGATCCAGTCTATGAGTAACTTGAGACACGATGTGTGGTTGGGGGCCATCAATATAAGACAGTCACTAATAAATCCAATCGGGAATTCAGGAGAAACTTCTTTCCCCAGAGAGTGGTGAGAATGTGGAACTCGCTCCCACAGAGAATGGTTGAGGCGAATAGTATCGAGGCATTTAAGGGGAGGCTGGATAAACACATGAGGGAGCGAGGAATAGAGGGTTATGGTGATAGGGTGAGATGAAGAGGGTGGGAGGAGGCTCGAGTGGAGCAGAAACACCGGCACGGAGCAGTTGGGCCGAATGGCCTGTTTCTGGGCTGTACATTCTCTGTGATGTGTAAAGTGTAGCGAGCTCGAGAGGAACGGGGTTTCTGGACCTCTGGTTTCCAAAGCGCTCTCCACCACTGGGGGTTTTCCTCGCCTTGTTTCTGGGTCTGTTGGAGACTCATTGATCGAGATTGATCACTGTGATTGGTCAATAACTCCATTATCGTTGGTTCATTGACTATGGGGGTGGGGAGTGGGGGTGGGGAGGGGGATGAGTAGTGGGGAGGTGGGGCGAGGGGGTGAGGAAACATAGAAACATAGAAGATAGGAGCAGGAGTAGGCCATTCGGCCCCTCGAGCCTGCTCCGCCATTTAATGAGATCATGGCTGATCATCCAAATTCAGTGCCCTGTCCCTGCCTTCTCCCCATATCCCTTGATCCCTTTAGCCTTAAGAAATATATCTAACTCTTTCTTGAATATATTTAATGAATTGGCCTCAACTGCCTTCTGTGGTAGAGAATTCCACAGGTTCACCACTCTCTGGGTGAAGAAATCCCTCCTCATTTCTGCCCTAAATGGCTTACCCCTTATCCTTAGACTGTGACCCCTGGTTCTGGACTCCCCCGCCATCGGGAACATCTTTCCTGCATCTAGTCTGTCTAGTCCTGTGAGAATTTTATAAGTTTCAATGAGATCCCCTCTCATTCTTCTAAACTCTAGCGAATATAAGCCCAATCGACCCAATCTCTCCTCATACGTCATTCCTGCCATCCCAGGTATCAGTCTGGTGAATCTTCGCTGCACTCACTCCATGGCAAGAACATCCTTCCTCAGATAAAGCGACCAAAACTGCACACAACACTCAAGATGTGGTCTCACCAAGGCCCTGTACAACTGCAGCAAGACATCCTTGTTCCTGTACTCGAATCCTCTCGCTATGAAGGCCAACATAACATTTGCCTTCTTAACCGCCTGCTGCACCTGCATGCTTAACTTCAGCGACTGGTGCACAAGGACACCCAGGTCTCGTTGCACTTCCCCTTTTCCCAATCTATTGCCGTTCAGATAATAATCTGCCTTCCTGTTTTTGCCACAGAAGTGGATAACCTCGCATTTATCCACATTATACTGCATCTGCCATGCATCTGCCCAATCACCCAACCTGTCCAAATCGTACTGGAGTTTCTCGGCATCCTCCTCACAGCACACACGCCCACCCAGCTTTGTGTCATCTGCAAACTTGGAGATATTACATCTAGTTCCCTCATCTAGATCATTAATATATATTGTGAATAGCTGGGGTCCTAGGACCGATCCCTGTGGTACCCCACTAGTCACTGCCTGCCACTCGCAAGAAGACCCGTTTATTCCAACTCTTTGCTCCCTGTCTGCCAACCAGTTCTCTATCTGGGGGGGTGAGGAGGGGGGTTGGGGCGAGGGGTAGGGAGTGGGGAGGGGGGTTGGGGCGAAGGGTGAGGGTTGGGGTGAGGGGGGGTGGGGAGGGGGTTGGAGTGAGGGGGGTGAGGAGGGGGAGTGGGGGTTGGGGCAAGGGGTGAGGGTTGGGGTGAGGGGGGGTGGGGAGGGGGTTGGAGTGAGGGGGGTGAGGAGGGGGAGTGGGGGTTGGGGCAAGGGGTGAGGGTTGGGGTGAGGGGGGTGGGGAGGGGGTTGGAGTGAGGGAGGGTGAGGAGGGGGAGTGGGGGTTGGGGCAAGGGGTGAGGGTTGGGGTGGGGAGGGGGTTGGAGTGAGGGGGGTGAGGAGGGGGAGTGGGGGTTGGGGCAAGGGGTGAGGGTTGGGGTGAGGGGGGGTGGGGAGGGGGTTGGAGTGAGGGGGGTGAGGAGGGGGAGTGGGGGTTGGGGCAAGGGGTGAGGGTTGGGGTGAGGGGGGGTGGGGAGGGGGTTGGAGTGAGGGGGGTGAGGAGGGGAGTGGGGGTTGGGGCAAGGGGTGAGGGGGGGTGAGGGTTGGGGTGAGGGGGGGTGGGGAGGGGGTTGGAGTGAGGGGGGTGAGGAGTGGGGGTTGGGGCAAGGGGTGAGGGTTGGGGTGAGGGGGGTAGGGAGGGGGTTGGAGTGAGGGGGGTGAGGAGGGGGAGTGGGGGTTGGGGCAAGGGGTGAGGGTTGGGGTGAGGGGGGGTGGGGAGGGGGTTGGAGTGAGGGGGGTGAGGAGGGGGAGTGGGGGTTGGGGCAAGGGGTGAGGGTTGGGGTGAGGGGGGGTGGGGAGGGGGTTGGAGTGAGGGGGGTGAGGAGGGGAGTGGGGGTTGGGGCAAGGGGTGAGGGTTGGGGTGAGGGGGGTGGGGAGGGGTTTGGAGTGAGGGGGGTGAGGAGGGGAGTGGGGGTTGGGGCAAGGGGTGAGGGTTGGGGTGAGGGGGGGTGGGGAGGGGGTTGGAGTGAGGGGGGTGAGGAGGGGGAGTGGGGGTTGGGGCAAGGGGTGAGGGTTGGGGTGAGGGGGGGTGGGGAGGGGGTTGGAGTGAGGGAGGGTGAGGAGGGGGAGTGGGGGTTGGGGCAAGGGGTGAGGGTTGGGGTGAGGGGGGGTGGGGAGGGGGTTGGAGTGAGGGAGGGTGAGGAGGGGGAGTGGGGGTTGGGGCAAGGGGTGAGGGTTGGGGTGAGGGGGGGTGGGGAGGGGGTTGGAGTGAGGGGGGGTGAGGAGGGGAGTTGGAGCGAGGGGGTGTCAGGTTTTCTGGATGATGGGTTATCAGTTCAGGCAGCTCTTTGCCTGGCTGGGCACCACAATGGCAGTGACTATTGGAAGTGCAGCCCTGTCTTGATGTGAGCCTCCCATGTACTCGGTTATCACCGCGGGTGAAACTGCTCTCTCCTTTCCGCCTTGGGTAGGTTGCAGCGTGTGGTTATTTACCAGGGAATTAACCAAAGGTTAAAGAGGAGGTGATGGAGAGCTGGAGAGCTGGTGGGAAAGCAGAGATGTGAGGTCAAACGTGATCTCATGCTTTCCCCTCCTCTGGTCTCCAAACAGCTTACAACAGTTTCATCACCTCCCGACAAGAGTGTTCTTACAAATTATTATTTAAAATCTCACTTATTTCTCTCATTTCTCCCGATGAGTTTTTAGTCATTTCTCTTCGACTGCCATTCGCGAGTTTCTCCGTTCCCGGTTCCTGCGTTTTCCTGTTCCATGTTTGTTTGCAGGCAGGAGGCAGGGCGCCCTGATTCCAGGACAGCCCAGGCCCCGGGTATCTCGGGACCCCACTGCCCACCCAGTGAGGTACTGAGCCACACGAAGCAGGACGGCCCAGGCCCCGGGTATCTCGGGACCCCACTGCCCACCCAGTGAGGTACTGGGCCACACGACGCAGGACGGCCCAGGCCCCGGGTATCTCAGGACCCCACTGCCCACCCAGTGAGGTACTGGGCCACACAACGCAGGACGGCCCAGGCCCCGGGTATCTCGGGGCCCCACTGCCCACCCAGTGAGGTACTGGGCCACACGACGCAGGACGGCCCAGGCCCCGGGTATCTCAGGACCCCACTGCCCACCCAGTGAGGTACTGAACCACACGACGCAGGGCGGCCCAGGCCCCAGGTATCTCGGGACCCCACTGCCCACCCAGTGAGGTACTGGGCCACACGACGCAGGACGGCCCAGGCCCCGGGTATCTCGGGACCCCACTGCCCACCCAGTGAGGTACTGGGCCACACGACGCAGGACGGCCCAGGCCCCGGGTATCTCGGGACCCCACTGCCCATCCAGTGAGGTACTGAGCCACACGAAGCAGGACGGCCCAGGCCCCGGGTATCTCGGGACCCCACTGCCCATCCAGTGAGGTACTGGGCCACACAACGCAGGAAGGCCCAGGCCCCAGGTATCTCGGGACCCCACTGCCCACCCAGTGAGGTACTGAACCACACGACGCAGGACGGCCCAGGCCCCGGGTATCTCAGGACCCCACTGCCCACCCAGTGAGGTACTGAGCCACACGAAGCAGGACGGCCCAGGCCCCGGGTATCTCGGGACCCCACTGCCCACCCAGTGAGGTACTGAGGCACACGACGCAGGACGGCCCAGGCCCCGGGTATCTCGGGACCCCACTGCCCACCCAGTGAGGTACTGGGCCACACAACGCAGGACGGCCCAGGCCCCAGGTATCTCAGGACCCCACTGCCCACCCAGTGAGGTACTGAACCACACGACGCAGGACAGCCCAGGCCCCGGGTATCTCGGGACCCCACTGCCCACCCAGTGAGGTACTGAGCCACACGAAGCAGGACGGCCCAGGCCCCAGGTATCTCGGGACCCCACTGCCCACCCAGTGAGGTACTGGGCCACACGACGCAGGACGGCCCAGGCCCCGGGTATCTCGGGACCCCACTGCCCACCCAGTGAGGTACTGGGCCACACAACGCAGGACGGCCCAGGCCCCGGGTATCTCGGGACCCCACTGCCCACCCAGTGAGGTACTGGGCCACACAACGCAGGGCGGCCCAGGCCCCGGGTATCTCGGGACCCCACTGCCCACCCAGTGAGGTACTGGGCCACACAACGCAGGGCGGCCCAGGCCCCGGGTATCTCGGGACCCCACTGCCCACCCAGTGAGGTACTGGGCCACACGACGCAGGACGGCCCAGGCCCCGGGTATCTCGGGACCCCACTGCGCACCCAGTGAGGTACTGAACCACACGACGCAGGACGGCCCAGGCCCCGGGTATCTCAGGACCCCACTGCCCACCCAGTGAGGTACTGGGCCACACAACGCAGGACGGCCCAGGCCCCGGGTATCTCAGGACCCCACTGCCCACCCAGTGAGGTACTGAACCACATGACGCAGGACGGCCCAGGCCCCGGGTATCGCGGGACCCCACTGCCCACCCAGTGAGGTACTGAACCACACAACGCAGGACGGCCCAGGCCCCGGGTATCTCGGGACCCCACTGCCCACCCAGTGAGGTACTGGGCCACACGACGCAGGACGGCCCAGGCCCCAGGTATCTCGGGACCCCACTGCCCACCCAGTGAGGTACTGAACCACACGACGCAGGACGGCCCAGGCCCCGGGTATCTCGGGACCCCACTGCCCACCCAGTGAGGTACTGAACCACACGACGCAGGACGGCCCAGGCCCCGGGTATCTCGGGACCCCACTGCCCACCCAGTGAGGTACTGGGCCACACGACGCAGGACGGCCCAGGCCCCGGGTATCTCGGGACCCCACTGCCCACCCAGTGAGGTACTGAGGCACACGACGCAGGACGGCCCAGGCCCCAGCTATCTCGGGACCCCACTGCCCACCCAGTGAGGTACTGAGGCACACGACGCAGGACGGCCCAGGCCCCGGGTATCTCGGGACCCCACTGCCCACCCAGTGAGGTACTGGGCCACACGACGCAGGACGGCCCAGGCCCCAGCTATCTCGGGACCCCACTGCCCACCCAGTGAGGTACTGAGACGCAGGACGGCCCAGGCCCCGGGTATCTCGGGACCCCACTGCCCACCCAGTGAGGTACTGGGCCACACGACGCAGGACGGCCCAGGCCCCGGGTATCTCGGGACCCCACTGCCCACCCAGTGAGGTACTGGGCCACACGAAGCAGGACGGCCCAGGCCCCGGGTATCTCGGGACCCCACTGCCCACCCAGTGAGGTACTGGGCCACACGACGCAGGACGGCCCAGGCCCCGGGTATCTCGGGACCCCACTGCCCACCCAGTGAGGTACTGGGCCACACGACGCAGGACGGCCCAGGCCCCGGGTATCTCGGGACCCCACTGCCCACCCAGTGAGGTACTGGGCCACACGACGCAGGACGGCCCAGGCCCCGGGTATCTCGGGACCCCACTGCCCACCCAGTGAGGTACTGGGCCACACGACGCAGGACGGCCCAGGCCCCGGGTATCTCAGGACCCCACTGCCCACCCAGTGAGGTACTGGGCCACACGAAGCAGGGCGGCCCAGGCCCCAGCTATCTCGGGACCCCACTGCCCACCCAGTGAGGTACTGGGCCACACGAAGCAGGGCGGCCCAGACCCCGGGTATCTCGGGACCCCACTGCCCACCCAGTGAGGTACTGAGCCACACGAAGCAGGGCGGCCCAGGCCCCGGGTATCTCGGGACCCCACTGCCCACCCAGTGAGGTACTGGGCCACACAACGCAGGAAGGCCCAGGCCCCAGGTATCTCGGGACCCCACTGCCCACCCAGTGAGGTACTGGGCCACACGAAGCAGGGCGGCCCAGGCCCCAGCTATCTCGGGACCCCACTGCCCACCCAGTGAGGTACTGGGCCACACGACGCAGGACGGCCCAGGCCCCTCTTCAGTCTGTGCTGAGGTTACTGTCCCTAACCCTTGGGGAGCTGCAATTGGTGCCCCCTGGGGTCAGGGATGGAACAATCAGCTCGGGTTCCTGTTGATCACTGTCCGGTAACTCTTGCTGAAAATTGTGTGCATGTGGGTTAACTCAGTGGCCCAGAATTTCCTGAAGACTTGCGCCGTTGTAATGGTGCATCTACGTCGCAAGGCCTGAATGATGGTGTACGTATGTTCCACCGTTACTTGCACCCGCCAGAACCTCCTAGGGCTTTGCCCTCTCCCTCGCCGAAAGAGTTGAACAGCTCATTACCGTGGCTGCAGTTTACTGAATGAATGCCCCTGCAATCAGCACTGTCACTCCGACCGTCACACAATGGCACCAGTAATCAGAAAGCTCCCAGTGAAGGACAGTCACCCAGGCAGAGAACGCAAAGCCTCCCTGACAACCTCCAGCTTTACTCCAATCTTAGATACCACGTTCAATTAATTATTTGTCATTTTGCACCAAGCTGGTTAGTGAGTTAATGAGCCAGAGATTCTCTTCAACTGATGCTCAGTAACGATTCGACAGGTGATGCGACTAACACTAACATCGAAAGCTATTACACTGACAATACTGTCAGCCGCCGGGGCCCCGAGCTCTGGGATTCCCTCCCTGAACCTCTCCGCCCCTCTCTCCTCCTTTAAGACGCTCCTTAAAACCGACCTCTTTGACCGAGCTTTTGGTCACCTGCCCTAATATCTCCCTGTGGCTCGGGGTCAGATGTTGTTTGATAACGCTCCTGTGAAGCACCTGGGGACGTTTTACTGTGTTAAAGGCGCTGTATAAATGCAAGTTGTTGTTATACATAATCTAAAAGTATAAACATTGCACACTCTCCCTGGGCTATTTTCACAAGTGACCAGTGTCTCTGTGGACACTGACTGCCCACCCCATGACAAGCAGTCTGGGCTGTGCTGGTAACCACTGCTCTGCATTGGGCAGCAGAGGTGCCTCAATGTCAGTACCATCGCTGTGCGAGGGGGACAATGGGTAAATTCCGGCTTCAGATCGTGTTTTACCGATAATGCGTAGCAGCAGAGTCCAGGCCGGCATGTTGTGTTCTGTGAGTTTTGTTTCCCAGGGAGTTGATTAGAATTGTCGAGCGAGAGTGAAATGATCTGTTCATTACATGTCAAGGACCAGGGACATTGGAAACAACCCTGCCCATTATAGCCAGGCGAGGAGATACATGACGTTCATTACACGTTTTGCCTTTGACATTTCCGTTAGGTTAATTGGAATACTTAACCACCCACAGGAGCTGAGCAGGGCCTCACAGCTCTCTCTGTGTGTTCCTGCCCTTTCAAGGCAAGCGTGGGCTTGTTCTGGAAATTCTCATTCACAGGACACATGCAGCAATTATCGAAAGGCTTCTCCCCTTTGCCCTAGAGCTCTGTCACTCTCCATGCTTGGCGTCAGCCTCCTCTGGGCTCTACCTCACCACTCTCACCCCTGAAATCTCCGCATAGCAACCACATCGCATTCAGCCTCCCACTCTAAGCTCTTGTTAATGGTCTCCATTTCAGTTCCACAGACACTGACTCTCACTGGGGTACGGGCTCCACAGACACTGACTCTCACTGGGGTACGGGCTCCACACACACTGACTCTCATTGGGGTACGGGCTCCACAGACACTGACTCTCACTGGGGTACGGGCTCCACAGACACTGACTCTCACTGGGGTACGGGCTCCACAGACACTGACTCTCACTGGGGTACGGGTTCCACAGACACTGACTCTCACTGGGGTACGGGTTCCACAGATACAGGCCTAGAAATTCAGTTATTTGCGCCAGCCGCTAGCGCCTTAGGAGGAGGAGATGTGGGGCGCTAGGCGGCTAGCGGCCGGGTGCAGCACGATCTGCGCCTCTCCCCAACTTCAGTAAAGATTTAGCGGCGGCGCAAAGCCTTTGCGCGCGCTCAGCTGTGCGCGCAGATCCTGACGTCATTTCATCCTGCAACGCCCTTTGTGCGCCCCGAACCGGAAATTCAGTGGCGCCGCCCTTCTTTGCGCCTGGCGCCCCCAGCGACTGGTAGAGGGGAACGGTTCCCAGTCGCTGCGGGGCGCGGGGGGCGCTATTTAAAGGGGACTCCTCTTGCAGTGTAAGTGGCAGCCATTTCGTGCCAATCCCTCTGTGTGAGAGAGAGATATTTGGAGAGAGACAAAGGCAGAGAGCTTTCTGCTTTGACTCAGCGCTTGCACAGGTACTTGTGGCTTCAGGCCAGAGCTTTGCACTTGGATTTCACTTTCAGTGCCATAGCCTTGAGTCGCCACATATAATGGGGGCTGCAATGGGTGGAAACGTTGGCTTTCTGCATTGCATTCAAAGGGATCAGAGACGCCGTGAGAGAGTGCCAGTCATGGCCAGACGGAGATTGGCCAACAGGCGTCGGCACAGGAGGCCTTACCCACCCAGGGTATACCGCCAGCAGTTCTCATATCTGAACATGTCTGAGGAGCAGTGTGTTCGGAGGATGCGATTCAGAAGGGAGGTGGTCACTGAGATCTGCCACCTGCTTCGCAGAGATCTGCAGCCACAGCTGAGGAGCAGGACGTCTCTGTCAGTGGCAGTGAAGGTGACGGTGGCTCTCAACTTCGATGCCACTGGCTCCTTCCAATCCGCTACTGGGGACATTGCCAACATCTCCCAGTTCGCGGTACATTGCTGCATCTGCCAGGTGAACAATGCCCTTTTCAGAAGGAGACATCAGTACATCTCCTTCCCCATGACCCTGGACAAGCAGCAAGAGCGTGCAATCGGATTTGGAAGAATAGCGGGCTTCCCCATGGTTGAGGGCGTAGAACTGATGAACCAGCAATGGCCAGGCCTTGCTTCAGGGCTGCAGTGTGCAGGGCATGGCAGCCAAACAAGTCGACCCTTCCCCTTTAAGAGCTGACCGGTGCCAGCGTGTCTGCCTTCATTGAGCAACTCGCCACACCTGCACTGCGCCCGTCCTCGGTGTTAGCGCCCCGGATCGCCGGCTTAGCGCCTAATGATAGTCGTGCATCGCCTGCTTTAGCGCAGCAGCAACCTCTTGGGGCGATGCCACTGAATATCGGCGAAGGTGGCGCGAAGTTGCGCCGGGCGCAAACTTTAGCGGCCGCCTGGCTGTAGCGCCCCAAACGTGGCTATACTGAATTTCTAGGCCACAGACCCTCACTGGGGTACGGGTTCCACTGACACTGACTCTCACTGGGGTACGGGTTCCACAGACACTGACTCTCACTGGGGTGCAGGTTCCACAGGCAGTGACTCTCACTGGGGTACGGGTTCCACAGACACTGACTCTCACTGGGGTACGGGTTCCACAGACACTGACTCTCACTGGGGTACGGGTTCCACAGACACTGACTCTCACTGGGGTACGGGTTCCACAGACACTGACTCTCACTGGGGTGCAGGTTCCACAGACACTGACTCTCACTGGGGTACGGGTTCTACAGACACTGACTCTCACTGGGGTACGGGTTCCACAGTCACTGACTCTCACTGGGGTACGGGTTCCACACACACTGACTCTCACTGGGGTAGGGGTTCCACAGACACTGACTCTCACTGGGGTACGGGTTCCACACACACTGACTCCCACTGGGTACGGGTTCCACAGACACTGACTCTCACTGGGGTACGGTTCCACAGACACTGACTCTCACTGGGGTACGGGTTCTACAGACACTGACCCTCACTGGGGTACGGGTTCCACAGACACTGACTCTCACTGGGGTGCAGGTTCCACAGACACTGACTCTCACTGGGGTACGGGTTCCACACACACTGACTCTAACTGGGGTACGGGTTCCACAGACACTGACTCTCACTGGGGTACGGGTTCCACAGGCACTGACTCTCACTGGGGTACGGGTTCCACAGACACTGACTCTCACTGGGGTACGGGTTCCACAGACACTGACTCTCACTGGGGTACAGGTTCCACAGACACTGACTCTCGCTGGGGCACGGGTTCCACAGACACTGACTCTCACTGGGGTACGGGTTACACAGACACTGACTCTCACTGGGGTACGGTTTCCACAGACACTGACTCTCACTGGGGTACGGGTTCCACAGACACTGACTCTCACTGGGGTACAGGTTCCACAGACACTGACTCTCGCTGGGGTACGGGTTCCACAGACACTGACTCTCACTGGGGTACGGGTTCCACAGACACTGACTCTCACTGGGGTACGGGTTACACAGACACTGACTCTCACTGGGGTACGGGTTCCACAGACACTGACACTCACTGGGGTACGGGTTCCACACACACTGACTCTCACTGGGGTACGGGTTCCACAGACACTGACTCTCACTGGGTACGCGTTCCACAGACACGGACTCTCACTGGGGTACGGGTTCCACAGACACTGACTCTCACTGGGGTACGGGTTCCACAGACACTGACTCTCACTGGGGTATGAGTTCCACAGACACTGAATCTCACTGGGGCACGGGTTCCACAGACACTGACTCTCACTGGGGTACAGGTTCCACAGAAACTGACTCTCACTGGGGTACGGATTCCACAGACACTGACTGTCACTGGGGTACGGGTTCCACAGACACTGACTCTCACTGGGGTACGGGTTCCACAGACACTGACTCTCACTGGGGTACGGGTTCCACAGAGACTGACTCTCACTGGGGTACGGGTTCCACAGACACTGACTCTCACTGGGGTACGGGTTCCACGCACAATGACTCTCACTGGGGTATGCGTTCCACAGACACTGACTCTCACTGGGGTACGGGTTCCACAGACACTGACTCTCACTGGGGTACGGGTTCCACAGACACTGACTCTCACTGGGGTACGGGTTCCACAGACACTGACTCTCACTAGGGTACGGGTTCCACAGACACTGACTCTCACTGGGGTACAGGTTCCACAGACACTGACTCTCACTGGGGTACGGGTTCCACAGGCACTGACTCTCAGTGATGTCTAAGATTGTGATACGCTGTCTCGAGCTGTGGGAGGAGCGGTCTGGCGGGGGTGAGGAAATGTTCCACGTGTGAAATGAATGTTTGGTATGAGCTGAGCAGTGAGATGAATAAATAGCCACACCAATTCTGCGGGAATTGGTAAAGAAATCCTGTTCAAATGTTTTGTCGCAACTTTTTAATCAACAACAACTTACATTTATATAGCGCCTTTAATGTCTTAAAACGCCCCAAGGTGCTTCAGAGGAGCGATATCGGACAGAACAGGACACCGCGCCACATCAGGAGATGTTAGCGCAGGTGACCCAAAGCTTGGTTCTAAGGAGCGTCTTAAAGGAAAGTTTTAAATGCCTGAAATGGACGTGACTCCAGCACTCTCTGATCATTATGTTCACCTGAACACACTGTGCTGTCTTTGAAACGCGCTCAGCCCCAACAGTTGAGCAATGTGATATGGTGAATGTGGGATCGAACCCCTGGCAGCGAGTTCTGGGCCAGGAGTGGCTGACCCAACTGGAAGAAAGGAGCAGGGCAGCACTGGGAGCCGCCGTGCTTCGCAGCCACCAAGCGAGTGACTGACAGAGCCGTCTGACTCAGCACCAGTCGTCTGGCAGAGAGGGCAGCCCCATTGAAACAGACACCGAGCACCTGCTCGCTTCAACCTGTTTGTTCTATTTTCAAAGTCACTGGGGGAGTGTAATTGCTCTGATTCACGGAAGCAGCCTGCAGCTCGCAGACAGGTGTTGAGCAGGTAGCGAGACCTGGGGGTGGGGCAAGGCGCGATGTCGGAGACATGTACAGGAGGCGACACTGAGACACACACAGGCCGCACAGTACCAGACGGGAGTGAATTGTTCCCTTTTACCTGCTGTGTGTACTGTACCTGTACAGGAGCTGACACTGAGACACACACGGGCTGTACAGTACCAGACAGGAGTGACTCGTCCCCTTTTACCCGCTGTGTGTACTGTACATGTACAGGAGCTGACACTGAGACACACACAGGCCGCACAGTACCAGACGGGAGTGAATCGTTCCCTTTTACCCGCTGTGCACTGTACCTGTACAGGAGCTGACACTGAGACACACACAGACCGTACAGTACCAGACGGGAGTGAATCGTTCCCTTTTACCCGCTGTGTGTACTGTACATGTACAGGAGCTGACACTGAGACACACACAGGCCGCACAGTACCAGACAGGAGTGAATCGTTCCCTTTTACCCACTGTGTGTACTGTACATGTACAGGAGCTGACACTGAGACACACACAGACCGTACAGTACCAGACGGGAGTGAATTGTTCCCTTTACCCGCTGTGTGTACTGTACATGTACAGGAGCTGACACTGAGACACACACAGGCCGCACAGTACCAGACGGGAGTGAATTGTTCCCTTTACCCACTGTGTGTACTGTACATGTACAGGAGCTGACACTGAGACACACACAGACCGTACAGTACCAGACGGGAGTGAATCGTTCCCTTTTACCCACTGTGTGTACTGTACATGTACAGGAGCTGACACTGAGACACACACAGGCCGCACAGTACCAGACGGGAGTGACTCGTCCCCTTTTACCTGCTGTGTGTATTGTACATGTACAGGAGCTGACACTGAGACACACACAGGCCGCACAGTACCAGACGGGAGTGACTCGTCCCCTTTTACCTGCTGTGTGTGCTGTACATGTACAGGAGCTGACACTGAGACACACACAGGCCGCACAGTACCAGACGGGAGTGAATCGTTCCCTTTTACCCGCTGTGTGTACTGTACATGTACAGGAGCTGACACTGAGACACACACAGGCCGCACAGTACCAGACGGGAGTGACTCGTCCCCTTTTACCTGCTGTGTGTACTGTACATGTACAGGAGCTGACACTGAGACACACACAGACCGTACAGTACCAGATGGGAGTGAATCGTTCCCTTTTACCCGCTGTGTGTACTGTACATGTACAGGAGCTGACACTGAGACACACACAGGCCGCACAGTACCAGACGGGAGTGAATCGTTCCCTTTTACCCGCTGTGCACTGTACATATACAGGAGCTGACACTGAGACACACACGGGCCATACAGTACCAGACAGGAGTGAATCGTTCCCTTTTACCCGCTGTGCATTGTACATGTACAGGAGCTGACACTGAGACACACACGGGCCGTACAGTACCAGACGGGAGTGAATCATTCCCTTTTACCCGCTGTGTGTGCTGTACATGTACAGGAGCTGACACTGAGACACACACAGGCCGTACAGTACCAGACGGGAGTGAATTGTTCCCTTTTACCCGCTGTGTGTACTGTACATGTACAGGAGCTGACACTGAGACACACACACACCGTACAGTACCAGACGGGAGTGAATTGTTCCCTTTTATCTGCTGTGTGTACTGTACCTGTACAGGAGCTGACACTGAGACACACACAGGCCGTACAGTACCAGACGGGAGTGAATCGTTCCCTTTTACCCGCTGTGCACTGTACATGTACAGGAGCCAACACTGAGATGCACACAGGCCGTACAGTACCAGACAGGAGTGAATCGTTCCCTTTTACCCGCTGTGTGTACTGGACATGTATAGGAGCTGACACTGAGACACACACGGGCCGTACAGTACCAGATTATAGTGAATCGCTCCCTTTTACCCGCTGTGCATTGTACATGTACAGGAGCTGACACTGAGACACACACAGGCCGTACAGTACCAGATGGGAGTGAATTGTTCCCTTTTACCCGCTGTGTACTGTACATGTACAGGAGCTGACACTGAGACTCACACGGGCCGTACAGTACCAGACGGGAGTGAATCATTACTATTCACATATTTACTATGTTGCGGTTTATTTGTAGTGACTTCAATCCTGATTTGTGAGCTATATTTGAAAGGGTTCAGGTTTGTTCCTTTTCTCTGTGAACTCCTTGATCTCAGATTGGCTGGAAGATAAGCACCTCTGTAATCAGAAGCACAGCTGTAAAGAGAACTTGGGGTTGAGGGTTTCAAACATGTTACTGGCCTGAGAAATCACTGTTGAACAATCAGTCCCACTCCATCAGGGTCCGTGTCTGATCATTCCATCAAGGACGCCCCCCTCAGACCAAATCATTAAAAAGGTGAATGCAGTGTGAGCCAAGGGGCTGCAATACAAAGGGGAGGGAGTTATCTTGCAGTTTATATGAAGCCCTGGTTAGACCCCACCCGGAGTAACTGGGTTCAGTTCAGGGCCCCGCCCCTCAGGAAGGATATATAGAAAGAAATAAAGAAAGACAGACTTGCATTTGTATAGCGCCTTTCACCACCTCAGGACGTCCCAAAGCGCTTTACAGCCAATTAAGTACTTTTGAAGTGTGGTCACTGTTGTTTTCTGTCTGTTAACCAATTTTGTATGCTTCAGTGAGATCCCCTGTCATTCTCCTGAATTCAAGAGAATACAGGCCTAGTTGAGGGGGCTAAATGTAACATTTCCAAATTTGCTGATGATACAAAGCTAGGTGGCAGTGTCATTTATGAAGAGGATGTGGGTGAGAACATGGCAGATGGAATATAATGTGGATAAATGTGAAGTTATCCACTTTGGTAGAAGGAACAGAAAGACAGAGTATTTCCTAAATGGTGAAAGATTGGGGAATGCAGATGCTCAAAGGGACCTGGGTGTCCTTGTATATGAGTCACTGAAAGTGAATGTGCAGGTGCAGCAAGCCATTAGGAAGGCAAATGGTATGCTGGCCTTCATTACAAGAGGATTTGAGTACAGGAGTAAAGAAGTCTTACTCCAATTATATAGGGCCTTGGTGAGACCACACCTGGAGTACTGTGTACAATTTTGGTCTCCTTACCTAAGGAAGGATATACTTGCCATAGAGGGAGTGCAATAAAGGTTCATGAGATTGATTCCTGGGATGGCGGGATTGTCGTATGAGAACAGATTGAGTAAACGAGGCCTGTATTCTCTTGAATTCAGAAGAATGAGAGGGGATCTCATTGAAGCATACAAAGTTATTACAGGACTTGATAGGGTGGATGCTGGGAGAATGTTTCCCTTGGCTGGGGAGTCTAGAACCAGGGGCCACAGCCTCAGGATAAAGGGTAGGCCATTCAGGACTGAGATGAGAAGAAATTTCTTCACACAGAGGGTGGTGAATCTTTGGAATTCTCTACCCCAGAGGGCTGTGGAGGCTCAGTCATTGGGTATCTTCAAAACAGAAGTCGATAGATTTCTGACTAGTAAGGGCATCAAGGGATATGGCGATAGGGCCGGTGAATGGAGTTGAGGCAGAAGATCAGCAATGATCTCATTGAATGGTGGAGCAGGCTCGAAGGGCCGAATGGCCGACTCCTGCTCCTATTTCTTATGTTCTTATGTAATGTAGGATATCTCGGCCTCAGAGGGGGGGCAGCGCAGATTCACCAGAATGATACCGGGGCTAAAAGGGTTAAATTATGAGGACAGATTGCAGAGACTGGGCTTGTATTCCCTGGAGTTTAAGGAGTGATCTAATCGAGGTGTTTAAGACGATTAAAGGATTTGATGTTGATTTTTCCTCTTTACAGGGATGAGGGACTTCAGTTATGTGGAGAGACTGGAGAAGCTGGGGTCGTTCTCCTTAGAACAGAGAAGGTTAAGGGGAGATTTAATAGAGGTGTTCAAAATCACACGGGGTTTTGATAGAGTAAATAAGGAGAAACTGTTTCTAGTGGCAGGAGGGCCGGTAACCAGAGGTCACAGATTTAAGGTAATTGGGAAAAGAACCAGAGGGGAGA
This sequence comes from Somniosus microcephalus, assembly GCF_052327205.1. Taxonomy (NCBI): domain Eukaryota; kingdom Metazoa; phylum Chordata; class Chondrichthyes; order Squaliformes; family Somniosidae; genus Somniosus; species Somniosus microcephalus. Next base: position 2,000,847 of record NC_141009.1, on the reverse strand, counting down.
TGAGGAGAATGTTTTTACAGCGAGTTGTTGCGATCCGGAATGCGCTGCCTGAAAGGGCGGTGGAAGCAGATTCAATAATAACTTTCAAAAGGGAATTGGATAAATACTTGAAAAGGAGAAATATTTGCCGGGCTGTGGGGAAAGAGCGAGGGAGTGGGATTAATTAGAGAGCTCGTTCAAAGAGCCGGCACAGGCACGATGGGCCGAATGGCCTCCTCCTGTGCTGTGAGATTCTCTGATTTCTGGCTTCCACCACCTCAGCTGTTAAGGAAATCTTTGAATCAAATTATTAAAAAGACTTTGCATGCAAGAAGTTCCCTTTAAACTGTCAGTCTGTTGGCAAATCAGGAGACCAGGCGAGTCTTGTAAATCACGTCTAAAACCGAAGCGACCTTGGTCAACCTGTTTAAGAAGTGATGGGGAGGGAGGGACCTGCTCCCGGAGAGCTCGGGTTGTTGGCAGTTGGATTGTAATCACCATCTCTTCTTTCAACAGTGGAACCAGTAGACATCCTGAAGATTCTAGAACTTCACGCTTTACCTGAAGGAATTCGGAGAACAACAGGACTGTGTTCCAGCAGAAAATCCACCAGTACTGCAGATGTTGCCTTCACAGTTACAAAATCAGCCCAGCTCAGCGCACCAACCAAACAGCTGTACCCAGGTAAGACCAGTCCCGTTGACCTCTCACCTGTACCCAGGTAAAACCAGTCCTGTGTATCTCTCACCTGTGCCCAGGTAAGACCAGTCCTGTGTATCTCTCACCTGTGCCCAGGTAAAACCAGTCCCGTGTATCTCTCACCTGTGCCCAGGTAAAACCAGCCCCGTGTATCTCTCACCTGTACCCAGGTAAGACCAGTCCCGTGTATCTCTCACCTGTGCCCAGGTAAGACCAGTCCCGTTAATCTCTCACCTGTGCCCAGGTAAAACCAGTCCTGTATATCTCTCACCTGTGCCCAGGTAAGACCAGTTCCGTGTATCTCTCAGCTGTACCCAGGTAAGACCAGTCCCGTGTATCTCTCACCTGTACCCAGGTAAAACCAGTCCTTTGTATCTCTCACCTGTGCCCAGGTAAAACCAGTCCCGTTAATCTTTCACCTGTGCCCAGGTAAAACCAGTCCTGTGTATCTCTCACCTGTGCCCAGGTAAGACCAGTCCCGTGTATCTCTCACCTGTACCCAGGTAAGACCAGTCCCGTGTATCTCTCACCTGTACCCAGGTAAGACCAGTCCCGTTGATCTCTCACCTGTACCCAGGTAAGACCAGTCCCGTGTATCTCTCACCTGTGCCCAGGTAAGACCAGTCCCGTGTATCTCTCACCTGTGCCCAGGTAAGACCAGTCCCGTGTATCTCTCACCTGTACCCAGGTAAGACCAGTCCCGTGTATCTCTCACCTGTGCCCAGGTAAGACCAGTCCCATGTATCTCTCACCTGTGCCCAGGTAAGACCAGTCCCGTGTATCTCTCACCTGTGCCCAGGTAAGACCAGTCCCGTGTATCTCTCACCTGGGTGTCCTTATACACATATCACAGAAAGTTAACATGCAGGTACAGCAAGCAATTAGGAAGTCAAATGGTATGTTGGCCTTTATTGTAAGGGGGTTGGAGTATAAGAGTAAGGAAGTCTTACTACAACTGTACAGGGCCTTGGTGAGACCACACTTGAAGTACTGTGCACAGTTTTATTCTCCTTACCTCAGGATATACTTGCCTTGGAGGCGGTGCAACGAAGGTTCACTAGACTGATTCCTGGGATGGGGGGATTGTCCTGTGAGGAGAGATTGAGTAGACTAGGCCTATATTCTCTGGAGTTTAGAAGAATGAGAGGTGATCTCATTGAAATGTATAAAATTCTTACAGGGCTTGACAGGGTCGATGCTGAGAGGATGTTTCCCCTGGCTGGGGAGTCTAGAACCAGGGGTCACAGTCTCAGAATAAGGGGTCGGCCATTTAGGACTGAGATGAGGAGAAATTTCTTCACTCAGAGGGTGGTGAACCTTTGGAATTCTCTACCCCAGAGGGCTGTGGAGGCTCAGTCGTTGAGTATATTCAAGGCAGAGATCGATAGATTTTTGGACTCTAGGGGAATCAAGGGATATGGAGATCAGGCGGGAAAGTGTAGTTGAGGTCGATGATCAGCCGTGATCTTATTGAATGGCGGAGCAGGCTCGAGGGGCCGTGTGGCGGAGCAGGTTCGAGGGGCCGTATGGTCGACTCCTGCTCCTAGTTCTTATGTTCTTATGAGTCCAGGTAAGATCAGTCCCATTAATCTCTCATCTACGCTTTCCTCCTCCTTGTGGAGATTAGCCCATTCACCCCATCGTCAGATCTTGGTGGAGCTTCCAGTTATTTCAATGTTGTGACACTGGATCCCAGCACCACCCCCGCCCCCCACTCACTCTCCCCCCCCTCCCTCCTCTTTCTCCCTTCTATCTCTCTCTCTCTCTCTCTCTCTCTCCCCCTCTCCCCCCTCTCTCTCTCCCCCCCCCACTCACTCTTCCCCCCCTCTCTCCCCCTCTCTCTCTCCCCCTCTCTCTCTCCCCCTCTCTCTCTCCCCCTCTCTCTCCCCCCCTCTCTCTCCCCCCCAACTCACTCTCCCCCTCCCTCCTCTCTCTCCCCCTCCCTCTCTCTCTCTCCTCCCCTCCCCCCTCTCCCTCTCTCTCTCTCGCTCCTCTCTCTCTCCCCCCTCTCTCTCTCTCCCCCTTTCTTCCCCCTCTCCCTCTCTCTCTCCCTCCTCTCTCTCCCTCCTCTCTCTCCCTCCTCTCTCTCTCTCTCTCTCTCCCCCTCTCTCTCTCCCCTCTCTCCCCCCTCTCTCCCCCTCTCTCTCTCTCCCTCCTCTCTCTCCACCCCTCCCCTCCCCCCTCTCTCCACCCCTCTCTCTCCCCACTCTCTCCCTCCTCTCTCTCCCCCCTCGCTCTCCCTCTCCCCTCTCTCTCTCCCCCCTCTCTCCCCTCTCTCTCCCCCTCTCCCTCTCTCTCTCCCCTCTCTCCCTTTCCCCCACTCTCTCCCTCCTCTCTCTCCCCCCTCGCTCTCTCTCTCCCCCCTCTCTCCCCTCTCTCTCCCCCCTCTCCCCCTCTCTCCCCCTCTCCCTCTCTCTCTCCCTTTCCCCCCCTCTCTCCCTCCTCTCTCTCATAAGAACATAAGACGTAGGAGCAGGAGTCGGCCATTCGGCCCCTCGAGCCTGCTCCGCCATTCAATAAGATCATGGCTGATCTGATCTTGGCCTCAACTCCACTTCCCTGCCCGCTCCCCATAACCCTTGACTCACCTGTAGCTCAAATCTCTGTCTATCTCCGCCTTGAATATATTCACTGACCCCGCCTCCACAGCTCTCTGGGGCAGAGAATTCCCAAGATTCCCAACCCTCTGAGAGAAGAAATTCTTCCTCATCTCCGATTTAAAAGGGTGACCCCTTATTCGGAAATTATGCCCCCTAGTTCTAGATTCCCCCACGAGGGGAAACATCCTCTCAGCATCTACCCTGTCGAGCCCCCGCAGAATCTTATGTTTCAATAAGATCCCCTCTCATTCTTCTAAACTCCAATGAGTATAGGCCCAACCTGCTCAACCTTTCCTCATAAGACAACCCCTTCATCTCCGGAATCAACCTCGTGAACCTTCTCTGAACTGCCTCCAATGCAAATATATCCCTCCTTAAATAAGGAGACCAAAACTGTACGCAGTACTCCAGGTGTGGTCTCACCAGCGCCCTGTACAGTTGTAACAGGACTTCCCTACTTTTATACTCCATCCCCCTTTCAATAAAGGCCAACATTCCATTTGCCTTCCTAATTACTTGCTGTACCTGCATGCTAACTTTTTGTGATTCATGTACAAGGACCCCCAGACCCCTCTGTACCTCAGCATTCTGTGATCTCTCTCCATTTAAATAATAATTTGCTTTTTTATTTTTCCTACCAAAGTGGATAACCTCGCATTTTCCCACATTATACTCCATCTGCCAGATTTTTGCCCACTCACTTAGCCTGTCTATATTGCTTTGGAGATTCTTTCCATCCTCCACATAATTTGCTTTCCCACCTATCTTTGTATCATCAGCAAATTTGGCTACATTTATTGGGCGAGGGTCTCAAGGTTTACGGAACCAAGGTGGGTAGATGGAATTAAGATACAGATCAGCCAAGATCCAATTGAATAACGGAACAGGCTCGAGGGGCTGAATGGCCTCCTCCTGTGCCTGTGTAACAGGCTCGAGGGGCTGAATGGCCTCCTCCTGTTCCTGTGTTACAGGCTCGAGGGGCTGAATGGCCTCCTCCTGTTCCTGTGTAACAGGCTCGAGGGGCTGAATGGCCTCCTCCTGTTCCTGTGTAACAGACTCGAGGGGCTGAATGGCCTCCTCCTGTTCCTATGTAACAGACTCGAGGGGCTGAATGGCCTCCTCCTGTTCCTGTGTAACAGACTCGAGGGGCTGAATGGCCTCCTCCTGTTCCTGTGTAACAGACTCGAGGGGCTGAATGGCCTGCTCCTGTTCCTGTGTTGTTCTTGGTCTGAATTCCGAGTCCGCCGGCCCTGGGATTTGTGTGTATATTCGTGTGCGAGAGACAAAGAATTTTTCAAAAAAAAAGTTCAGGAACAAAATAAAAGGATGGGGAAGGGGTGGAGATAAAACTCTCAGGTCACGCACAGCTCACCTGTGTGAGCCTCCAACAACTCACTGCTCAGGACTGTGGCTCTCATCAAAAACCCAAGGAACAGACCTGATCCAGGCCTGTAGATTAATGCCTTGGTTTTGTCAGTGAGTGCCCGTTGTCATGGTGACGTGTACGAAGATGGTGGTGGAGTCACGAGCTGACAAAGGGATTTAGGAATGTTGGATTGTTGCGGGGGGTGGATGATTCCCGACCAGAACTGAGCTCCCACGACTGAGTACTGGCCCCCTTAGCCTGGCAAAGCTGCTCAGGCCATTAACTGTTCATAAGACAGAAAATATGGTCTAGACTGTGGTTAACCAGGATCTGTTAGAAACGTCCGACAATGGAAAGAGTTAGAGGCTTGGCATGTGAAAGACCATCAACGACTAAACATTAACCAACAGGACTGGAATGTCAGAGTACAACCTCTCCACTCACTCCCACTCCCTCAGTAAGGGAGGTCTAGGCCCGGGATGGGACACTGGCCCCCAGCATTTCCCCATAAAGGCAGGCTCCTCGTCCCATTCAGACTGTCTGAGGGAGGTGCTTCCTTCTCCCAACCTCTCTCCTCACACTGACCATCTTAAATTGATGATCCCTCCTCACAGACACCCCAACCAGAGGGAATAGTCTTTCCCCATTCGCCCTATCACAGCCCTTCACATAATGTGAATAACTTGTATTATATCTGCTCTTGGCCTTCTCTGCTGCAGTGGGAATAGTCGCAGAATCTCAACTCTCCTCATAGCCTCCCATCCCTGGCACCATCCCGGTGAATCCACACCGTCCGCTCTCTCTGGCTTTAATCTCCTTTCAATAATGGGCGCCTA